>NW_012113586.1:5262132-5275787 GCF_000951035.1 Colobus angolensis palliatus | reverse complement strand
ATGTACTTCTATAGAAGGGTGCACCCTTACAGATGGAGCAATGGTGAGTGCACACTTGGATAAGGGAGGGGAAGGGATTCTTATTGCTGATGCACGTGGCCCCTGCTGCTGTGTCGTTCCCCTACTGGCTAGGGTTAGACAGCACAGGCTAAACTAATTCCGACTGGCTAATTTAAAGATAGTTACGGGGCGAGTGGTTTGGCAGGAAAAATGGATATGGCAGAGCAGGAAATCGGAGTGAGTCAGGGTGGAGAATGAGCGGGTAATCAGAATGAGTCGGGACGGAGCAGGTAATCGAAAAAGGCTGCTTCAGGAGGAAGTTAAGTTTAAAAGTAGAAGGCAAAGAATTGAACATGCTGACATATTGAGTCTTTGAAGAGAAATTTAGAACTCATATCCAACACATGGAAGGAAGACCTACCCAAGGTTAACAGAAACCTATAAGAAGAATGTCAGAATTCCTAAACTGCAGAAGATGATCGAAGGAGACACAGGTCCATGTTTTGGATGGCTGGTGAAATGTTAATGGATGATGAAAGAAACCAGAGCTACTCAAACTCTAATTTTGTATCCATTGTCTCCATAAAGGAGAATATCGTCCACATAGGAAAGGTGAGGACCAGTGATAAAAATGGGTGGAGGCCTGAGAGAGGTGAGGAGCTGGTGAGAGGGCCTGCAATATAGTCTTTCAATGAATTGCAATTCCCAAAGCAGATAAATTGCATCCCAGGGGCCGGATGCAATTGCAGATGTAATTATGGAATATTAAGTGCTTCAAAATTGGGGATGGGCAGATGCCTCAGTATTCAAAATGGTGGGAAAAGTATATTCAGGAATTCAGAGACCAGAAAGTTTGCTTCCATTCTGAAACAGAATGGGCAAGTGGTATGGAGAGAAGCCCATAAGAGCAGATATTCACAAGAGGATTCCTCCACCTGAGGCCCTTCACTTCCTGGTGGCAAAAGAATCAGGAGATGCAATTCGGTGAGGGCAGCCCTACCTCCAAGGGAGAAGTTGAGGGCGGGAACTACCAGAAAGTATTGAGTTTACATGGCCTTTTCAGTCCAGTCTTTCAGATGTCTCTCACCGCTGAACCTTCTTTTTGGGTCTTCAGAAATCCTTTATCAGCCCCTTGATTTAAAGACATGAAAGCTTGGGTGCTTGGATTGGCAAGGTCTGGAGAGTAGAAGCAACCTGTCCAAGTTTACACAGCTATTAATGGCCAAGCTGGGATTAGAGCCATGTGAGATGACGCACCACCTGGGGTTCTCCCCATTTATTCCCCACTTGTACTGCCTAGCATGTACTTTTAATCTGTACTTATATATCTTTTATCTCCCCAGTAAGACTGCATTCATTTTACATTGATTGAACATTTAATGTGTGCCAGGCACTGTGCTAGACGCTTTGTGAATATAAAGATGATTAAAATCTTGTTCTTGGATTTAGTGTGCTTCTAATGCCATAAGGGACTTAAGCAGACTCACAGAAGAGGTAGAGTGCTATGAGATCACGGTGGAAGGGAGCATTGTGAGTTCGAGGGTCCAAAAAGACTTTACCAGAAGGCATGAACTTTCCAAGGGCAGAGAGAATACCTGACACAACTTGGTATTTTTTCCAGTCTGGAACAGCATGCTAGAAGCCAGGAGAGTGAGCTGAGACCTCAGCAGAGCTTACTGTTTTAGAATTTAGAGAACTAGCTAAACCTGTTCTTGATCCCTGCTCTGAAGGATGCTAGGGACCAATACATTTTTCTTTCTCCTTCCTCTCCTTCTCTCTCTCTCTCTAGCTCTCTCTCTTTTTTTTCCTCATGCCACTCAATTCTCCTGGGCTCCTCTTCAAAGATTTAATGAACTTTGGAGCCAGGATATATCACAAGCTGGGAACAGAGAGGCCAATGAATCACACCAGGAGGCCGTGAGTTTCCACCCCTTGCACTGGGTCTGAGGCTGGACTGCACCCAAGGCTGCCTGCAGGAATGAGAGGAAGTTATGGGGTGGAAAGCATTGCATCTTGGGGCCTTCTCTCTGAGGCAGGATGGAAGCATCCACAGCCCAGTCAGGAAATTCAGAGAAAGAAACAAAACCAATGACACGGATATTAGGAACACATTCTTTCCCACTGAGCCTTGCTCCCTGGAGTGCGGGCCTATGGGGTGGTTTGTAACAGAGGCAGCTCTCTGGGTGCCTAGACTGGCAAGAACTGAAATTTGGCCTGAGACTATACCAGGTTCCAGATTCCAGTGGTGAGCTCCAGGATCCTGTGGGGATAGTCTGCTGTGGGCTCTGCCACCAAGGCCAGGCACTCATTAATCTGTACTGGTATCTGCCACAGGAGCCTGGTCTGAAGTAGGTAAAGTTGGGAAGGACAGAGCCATGAGAGTCATTAGGTTTTAAAAGTCAGCTTTATTATTCTCTTATTAGGTTGACCTAAGTGCGCAAAGCCAATTTTCCAAAACTAAGAAGGACTTCGTGTTACTGATAGGTGGGTTGGAATATAGAGCCTCTAAAGTTCTTTTCATCTCAGGAATCTAAAATTCCGTAAGATGGACTTTGAAAGAGCCCATGTATCCTCTGCTTTTTCTTTGTCATGATGTTGTCGTTCTCATTTACTAGGTGGGTGACCTTTGGCTCTTGCCTTTTCTGGATGTCCTATCTTCACATGTAAAATAGGCCTAATACTTTTCTACTGCTCTAGGTTGTCTTGAAAACTACATGAAGTAATATATGTAAAAGGGCACGGTTAAAATTCACAGAGGCTTAATAAACATAAAATGTGTTCTCTTCCTTCCTTCTGTGCTCCCTGTCTTCAATAACTCAGAAGGAGACTGATGCAGGCAAGCATAATAAACCGAAACTAGTCTTGTGCAACAGTGAAGTTGCCAGTGAATATGCATTAAGAAGACCCTCCTTGCCCTACCCCAGACAAAAATTTTATCTCCCAAGTCCTGTGATAATGTCTTTGATAATGCCTGATGTGGTGCCATTAGTCATTGTGTGTGTCAGATGGTCATATTATACGTATTAGTCATTAAAACCTTAGTATAAAATAATTTTAAAATCAGAGCTTGTTAAGGTTGGAGACCATTTTGTCCAACTCTCACCAACCCCCTCAAAGAATTATTTTGTTAAGTTTCCTGACAGTCATCTAGACTCTTCTTGAATGATTCCAATGATAAAGAGCTCACTACTTTATGAGACAGCCCATTCATTGTGGTACAGCTGAAGTTGATTAGA
Source organism: Colobus angolensis palliatus (assembly GCF_000951035.1). Taxonomy (NCBI): domain Eukaryota; kingdom Metazoa; phylum Chordata; class Mammalia; order Primates; family Cercopithecidae; genus Colobus; species Colobus angolensis. Next base: position 5,272,551 of record NW_012113586.1, on the reverse strand, counting down.
TATTCTTTTTAAGTTGAAATAAATCTCCCTTCTCAAAATTTTCTGTCTTTGGCCTGAGTTCTGTAAAATAGACCAAGCAGAGGTAAATCTGCTGCCTCATTAATCTGACAGCACTTTAAATCATTAAAAATAGTGATCTTCTCTTTTTCAGCCCTCATCACTTGGTTTATCAGATTTTTTTCTCATGTAATAGAGTTTCTAGATCTTTTAGATGCTTTATAATCCAAGTCGCTCTTCTCTGAGGATGCCCATGTTTTCCAGCATTCTCAGCTTATGGCACCTGAACACTACCCCAGGATGGTTCTGACAATGTAGTGGATGGGAGGTTATAATCTCCCTTGGTCTGGATTTAGGCTGATAGTATTACAGAGGGTTTTTGTTTGTTTGTCTAATCAGATTACATGGTTGTTTAATATTTAGTGTCTAATAAATTAATACCTCAAGATATTTATATAGGAGTTGCTATCAACTTATGCATTCCCCTGATTAGACTGTTATATTAAGCAACTTAATGTTTTAATTCTAAATGCAGATAATTTTATTCTTAGTTAAAAGCTCTCTCTCTTCCCCCATTTGTTTCAGACCATTGCTTTGTCTGTTTACTGGATCTTAACTTGTCAATCCACCCACTAGTGGTTCCTCCCAGCTTTGTGTCATCTATAATTTTAACTAAGCAGGTCCAATGACAGAGCCCTTCAGCCCAACACTAAAGGCTTTATTAAAACTGGCACATATCCATCATCCCTGAGTAAGATTGCTGAACTGCAAAATTATTTAATAGTTCTCTCATTGAGGCTACAACCTTGAGAATTCCCAAGCTTGGCCATTTCCAGTCATTCAGTTAGTAAGTGAAAGTTTATTTGTTAATCTGGGTGGGGTTCTTAAAATGCATATACTTGGCAGAAAATGTTAATTGGTATGAAGTTTCTGGATGCCTACAATGCCACCTACCCAGGTGGAGTGATGCAGAAATTATTATTCTAACCCAGGGGCAAAATATTCATTCGTTGACTATGAGGAACATCGGGAAATGCACATGAGAAATTATTGACTTGTCTTGATGTCTCAGAACATTAAGGAAGAGCTGACTAGACCTAATTCTGCTAGTAAAAGGATTCCTCACCCACCCAAGGATGTCCAGTCTTCAAGGGATTCTCTGTTTTCACTTTGTTCCTTTCATCAGCAATTACATGAGTAGCTTCTGCTGTTGTGAGGAACTGCTAAGAAAATCAAGGATTTGGTGATTAGGGAAGGAGGAAGTATTGTCATTAGGAGGAAACCTAAAACTTGGCAAAGGAAGCCTTGAACATTGGCCTTCATGGTGAGAGAAGTGGACCTTGGAGTGAGGCCTGGTATCAGGAATAGGTGAGAGGGAGGAAGGGGTTGTGTATATAACTATTTTCCTGAGACCATAGGCTTAGCTTGGTCATCTGGGTTGGTTTTTGCCTCTATCAACTGGTATATATTCTTGCAGGGGGATGAGCATGAAGCAGTCATCACTCTCAAGTTTGAGCCAAGCTATTTGGAATCCCTCAGCATACCAGCCTCCTATGGAAACATTTGCCAACTTATCAAGGATGTGGAAGACACAAACTTTGGGTGAAAGCATCATATTTTCATGTAATTTGTGAAGGCCAAGGAAGGGTCTTCTTGTTTAAATGGCATATGGCTTGCAGTTTCTGATACAGCTTTTCAAAATATCCGAAAGATATAAATATTCCTGAAGGACCAGAAAAAAAGACAAAACCCTATAACACTAAAGATTAGTATTAATGGACAATCTCGTGCTATAATCTAAGAAGAATCACCTTAATATAAGAAAGATGGAGCTAAATTAGAGGAATAAACCTTGTATAGGTTTCTCTTTATGACACAGCCAGGTTTTATTTATTTAACTTCATGAAACAAAACACCTAGGGTGCGGGGGGAAGTAATTTCATAATTCCTTGATGCCTGCTTCATTGACCAGAGGCTGAGGATGTTTACAAACCATAAAACAGGAGAACATTCATTTAGGGAATGGGATAGAGCATTTTGATCTACCTGAAAACTGTTCTTCCACCACTCATTTATCTTCCTCTATTTGTAGACAGATATAGTCTGGTCAGTTATGAAAATAATATCATTGTATTGGGAAAAGTCGCTGTACTTCTAGAAAATAATTCTGATGACAAAAATGAACAGAAATTGGAGAAAAGATGGAGGGAAGAGCTGGAGAAACTAGTGGTTGAACATCTCATTTAAATAGGTGTGGTTCTCATGAGTAAAGTAGGTAGAGTCAGAGAGAAGAACAACATTGATAACAATACATGCTGGAAACTATAGATTTCCTGGAACCATGTTTGTTAAAGGTATTAGAGACTCAAACAATGAGTTTAGGAAAAAATGCCACTGAAGTTGAACTAGATGAAAGTCTATTAAACACAGTAGTAACCTGAGCTGTGAATATCAACCCACCCTTTATCTGTTGAATGGAGGAGTCATCCATTAGACTAGGAGTTAGAGTGGACTCAAGGACAATTCATATACCCTGGTGTTGGCAAAGACTCATAGTACATAGTTCCTGCCTCATAAGAGGATGAATGAAGAGGAGAAATTGTCCCTGGAGAGCACCAAAAAATACTACATGACAAAGAAAATTTAACATCACTGTGAAAACTCAGAGGAAAGAATTTCTATTTCTAATGACATGAAAGAGACTGGAGAAATCCTCCAAGTTTAGAACACCTAAAAATGCTGGATAATTTATTTAAATGCTTTTCTAAGTTGGTGGGAAAGTAAAACACATCTTCAAAGCCTGAAAATGACAAGAGAGTTATGGCCTGCATTTGTCATGGAGCATATGTGGATCCCTCATGGCCTAGAGCCTAGACTTTAATTAGGCAGAAGATAAAGCCCACATAAGGTGAGAGTGTAGTCAGATCTGAAACTACTCCATGAAGCTAGCATCACTGTAAGGCAGAATCCTCAGTGGTCAGTTAAAATAAAACTTCACACCATTGAGATTGTGGGGAACCTTGCCTGTTTGGCTTTGATTCTGGGTGGAGTGAAATAAGGTAAAAGCCTTCTGCAAGAAGTCTTCACCTCAAGTTTGCCTTCACAGGTATCTGGGACCAAACTCCCCAACAACTCTAAAACTTAAAAACTAACCTCCAAGCTGAATATTTACTTTAAAGAGGTGTCAGGATTGGTAGTCTACCCAGATCCATGGAAGAATCAAATGAAAATCCTCTGTGGGAATATTTTCAACACACACACACACACACACACACACACACACACACAGCCATCATGTGCTAGAATCAGAACACACAATAAACTGCAGAATCAGATGCACAATGCATTAGAATTGTTAAAAATGGAAGTAAATAGGGCATTTAGAAATATAAAAGAGGAGATTATAAGAGTGACTAAAAGATTTGAAAAGGAATCAAATAGAATTAGAAATTCAGTGTATGGATTAAAGAGGTTAAATAGCAGTTTAGAATCACCAAAAGAAAAAATCAGTGAGTTGAAAGACAGACTGAGATATTATCCAGATTTTAGTGGAGAGACCCAAGAAAAAGAAAAACAGAAATGGAATATTGGAAAGCACGGAGGTTAGCATAAGGTATGCCATTACCTTAATCAGACTTGCACAAGGAAATATTATAGAGAATGAGTGGTTGTAAAGGATAATATTCAAAGAGATAATGGCTGAGAATTTTCCATCATTAAAAAATAAAACAATCCTTATAGCAGGAAGCCAAAGTAGAATAAACAAAAGGAAATCCACACCTAGACACATCATTGTAAAGTGCAGAACAAGAAAGTTCATAAAAATCATAAAGATCATAAAAGCCGTTAAAAGAGAAAAAAATCAATAACCTGCAAAAAAAAGAATGCCAGTTAGGTTCACAATAGACTTTTAAAGAGGAACAATGGAAATCAGAAGACAAATCATTATACAATAGTATAATGCCTTATAATTGTAAACCTAGAAGTATATACCCAGGAAAAATTTCTGACAACAATAAGAGTAAAATAAAAACTTCCACAGAAATAAAAACTGAGAGTTTACAACCAATTTATTCTTATTAAAGAAAATTATAAAGGGCATACTTAAGGTAGAAAAAGAAAACTATAAAAGAAGATATAAAATGCAAGAAGAAATAGTGAGCAAAGAAAATGGTAAATGTGGGAAAATATAATCACTAACTAAATCAAAGTTACAATAAAATCCAATTTTGGAGAAAAAACAACATAAAATTAAAATCATGGAGAAAAATACATGTAAATATGGCTGGGGGTGGAAGTTTGCTGTGATTTAGCAATGAAGTGTTCTAAGCTCTATTTCCAGGGAGATGGTAAAAACTTTTGCTTAACTTTGACTTTGTTAGGTTATACGTGTGTATTAAAAGTCTAGGATGACCAATAAAAGAATAGAAATTGTAAAAATTTTAAATTAGGCGATGGAAAAAATATAAGAAATAAGAAAAAGCCCCTACAAAATCTAATTAATCTAAAAGAAGGCAAAAAATCAAATGAGCATATATGAAATATAACAAATGGAAGCACATAATATAAAATTTTAAGTAAGCAAAAATATATTATGAATTACAATAAATGTCAGTGGACTAAATTCCCCAGTGAAAAGTAAAAGGCTGGATTTCAGAAGATAAAAACAAAAGCAACATCTAGTTTTATGCTGTTTATAATTGTCAAAAGGAAAAAATTACAACAAATTAATTTAAAGATCTTAATTTGCTGATTTTCATGGTTGTATTGTGGTTATGTAGGAGAATAAGGAAATACAAATTAATGTGTTAAGGCATGATGAGAGCATCAGATTGGCAATTTATTTTTAAATAGTTCAGAAAAAAGTTATTTGTACCTCACACAGCTTTTCTATAAGTTTGGCATTGTTTGAAAATAAAAAATATCTTTTAAAAAAAGAAGAAAGAAGAAAAAGAATTTCCAATAAAATGACAAATATCGAAGCTAGGCAAAGAAGATGCAACACATGAATAATAGTAGTTTCAAAAGGAGAAACTCAACAAATACTAAAAGAAACAGAACAAACACTAAAAACTGTAAATGAATAAAACTTTTCTGACAAAAAATGAAAATACAAATGGGAAAAACACACATGCATTTGAGAATACTCACCCAGTACAACCAATACCAAGACATATACAAATATAGACTTCGTATACTAAAATTGGACTTTAAAGAAAAAGAGAAAATCCTTTTGGAATCCAGACAAAGATATCCTGTGATTTATAAAGAAAAGAAAATTATGGTAACATCAGAATTTTTCACAGTAAAATTTTACGTTGGAAGAAAAAAGGAATATCATTTAAGATAGCCTGGGAAAGAAAATAAAAAACAAAAGCTTTTATATTCAGCAAAACTGACTTTTAAGTAAAAGCAACAAAAACTGTCAACACACAACAACTCGTGGAACATTGTTCTCATGAGCTTTTCCTGAGAAATCTAATAGAGAAAAACTTAAATGATTAGAGAGACATTAACAGAAATGCTGCCACCTGGCCTCTATTTCAGGATCTTATTATCTTCATTGTTGTCAGCAAGTTAAGCCTTCTAACAGCCTCTTTTACTATCAGCCATGGCCTACAGAGGGAAACCTTCATTTCTTTGCTGGCAATTTCACCAGCACATTCTTTATTGTTTCTGTAAATAATGTGTAACTATGTTCAAGTGGAAAAATAATCATCTAGCAGATCTCCTAGTAGTACTTAATATATCCATTCCAGTATTCCCAATTTCTTGAGATTTCCTGCCCCTACCTCCCCATCCAACTGGATATTAAAAACAAAAAACAAAAAACAAAAACCTCTTCATCTACCATATGTCATGGCAAGTCTGGCATTTTCAGCTCTACTCAATGTGAGCCACTGGTTTTTCAGTGCTCCGTTAAGCCCTCCTATTAGGAAATTTGAATCATCTCTGGGGGCCTTGCCAGTATTTTATATCCTGTGTCTTATGAGAATGTTCCCAAGTCAATGAACCCTTCTCTGTCCAATTATATCTTGAGGCCTCTTGGTTAATCACTCTCAGAATCCAGTCCCAGGAAAGCTTGACTGACTCCTCCTGAAATATGCTTGTTAGTTCTTAAAGTTCCTTTGGTATATAGACCACTTTCTCTCTTACTAGTTCCAGCACATCCACCACTGGGATTTGTTGCAACTGAACTGTAGATATAGGGCTAGAGAATGGCTAGGAGAGGAGGTGGGATGGTTACTAAAAGGAACACATGCTACTTTCCAGAGAAGAAGATTCCAGACTCTTTTCCAGCAAGAGGATGGGAGGAAGGTAAGGGAGACCATGCTGGTTTTTAGGAGTGGGGCTGCATATGCAAGCCAAGAAGCTTTGGAGGAGTTTTGGTAGTCAAAATACTCGGGGCCTAGATATCCAGATATCCCTCTCATGTTTCGAGGTTCCAGATTTCTCAAATAGGGGCCTGATCTTGTTAAAACAGACCTACTTTATTGTGCATTTAACCATGTTTGATGTTTAGCCATTCTATTAGGTGACAATAGGCAATGAGAGATTCTTTGTAAGCACCTAAAGAGGCTCTCTGGCTTTCACAGCAGATTTTCAATTGTATGTTACACTTAGTTATTCCTTACCTTTTTGTAGTGCATCAGTGGTGCTTATTTATAGCCATCTAATCCTGTCCTATTTTCTCTATACATATCAAACAACTGATACATCACCCATACTATATTCTCTTTCCCTAGGATATTCTCCCAATTCATCACTTAACGGTTTTAATGACTGGACCACCACCTCGTGCCAGAGGCCATTGTTATACTGTCTTATCATCAACGATGGGGTTCTCATTGCCAGATAAGCATCGAGCAATCCAGCTTCAAAATATCATTTTATTGCCTGTTTTCTCACACCATTTGTGGTACTAACTGTTGTAGTTTGGATTCTTTAGATGCAGATATTGATACAAGAGTTTGGGGCTTAAGATGTTTATTAGGGAATCAACACCTATGAAGGAAAGGGAGAGAAAGCAGGATTGTTGGGTTATCATACAAACCCAACAAAGTCTTAGCCAACTTGGCAAGAAGCTCTGGAGCAAGTATTGACTGTCAGAGTATCCGCTATTAGCCCAAAAAGGCCAGGTCTTTATACCCCCTCCTCTCTTAATCACTAGATGAAGACTGCAGTAAGAAGAGCATAATCTCAGGAAAGTATCTCTTTGCAGCTGAGGTAGACTCTGAAGTAGCTTCCAGGTGTAGGCTCTCTACTGCTCCAACTTCTTGAAACTGGGCAGGAAGTCCCTCTGTGAAGGAGAATTTGGTAACTCATCTCTGCGGCACACAATATGTAATGGCATACATTTGACAATGTATGCTTAGTATTAGCATAAAAATTGGGCTAGAATAGGAATAGCATATGCAAATACATTTTATAATCATGATTGGTGGTGGCAGTAGTAGTATAATGCTCAGACAGATATGTGTGAAATGTGGATTAAAGCAAATGAATAGTAATGGATGTTTTAATTCCATTACCCTTCATGTCCTTGAGGATAAAAACAATTTTTATATATGTATATCTACTGAAAGGCCTAGAGAAAGACTAGGCCAGTAGCAATGAACACTGCTAGAACCTAGAATGTAATATTGAATTATCATTTTCTTCTAAAAGAAACCAGGGCTTTTTGGAGAAATGACTGATTCAACATTTGGCAAAGGAATGTATTAGATTAAACTAGAATATTTTGTCATGCAAAATAGCAAAGAAAGTAACAAAGACTATTAAAATCATAGCAGAAGGACTAAGGAACCAACTTGAAGAGACTCCTTTTGGCAAGAAGGGATAAAGAATCAATAAGGATAAGAAAATTGAAATATACGTAAATTCTTGTGTTTATAATGATATTTTAAAAACTAATTGGGTGATGATAGAAAATCAATTCATTTTCTTAAAATTCGTAAGGGGAAAGAATAAGCATTTATTCTGCCTTCCTAAATGAATGGAACTACTGGGTAACAAAATAGCAAAATGAGGGAAGCATTTCTTTATAAAGTTCTCCCAGCTAACAATAAAAACAAAATTATAGAATTAGAAATATCACTATAATCCAACTGCTAATTAATTATTGGATCTGGACGATAAGCAACAATATCATAAGAAGAGAGACAACCAGGCATTATATGCCTCCTGATGAATAAACATGACACCACCTGTAGTATTGTGAAAGAGATCAAGCCTAAATCTGATTGAGCCTCTAGATGCAGCTGCCATTTTTTAAAAAAATCTGGGGAACAGAACAGAGGAATGTGTTGAACTCCACCATGGGCATACAATAAGCAAAATTCAGACTTTAGGAAACTCTGGGAGTCAAAAGTCTTGGGTTTCCACAGCTAAATTATAAGAAAAAGAAAGAAATGGATGAAAAACTGTAGAGTAAAAGAAATGTTAAAGACATAACTAACAATATTTGTAAAATGGACATGACAAAACACTATAGTATCTAATGATGCATACTTAGGTGAGAAAAATAAACATTAAAACACATTCTTATGTGATTACCGTAAAAATCAGGATATGGTTACTTTTGTAGAAATAGGCGGTTGAGATTGGGCCAAGACAAATGGAGGGCTCCTAGGTGGCTGGCAAAATTCTATTTTCTTTTTCTACCATAGTGATGGTTCAGGAATGTTGACCGAAATATTTCACTAGTCTATACATTTGTTTATGCTGTTTTATGTATATGTGTTTCATTTTACAATAAAATGGCTAAACATTTTTAAAAAGTAGTAACAATAAAATAGCAACTTTTGAAGTTGGTTAAAGCTGTACCCAGAGGAAAATTTACAGTCTCAAATGTTTACATTAGAAGAGAAGTTAGGTCATAATTAGTAAATTAAGTTAGAGAAGAGCATAACCAAGTCAAATAAAGTAGAATAAGGGAAATCAAGAAGATAGGAACTGAAATTAATGCATTAAAAAACTAAGACAAAAGACCAATGAAGTCTGAGTGCAGACACTGATAAAAATTATAAAATCAATGATAAGATTGATCAAGAAAAGAAGGAGGTATGGCATATATAGATCATAACATATCTATAGAAACAGGAAATATTTAAAAGACAAGAGAATACAATGAAAAACTTTATACCAATAAAATTGGAAAACACAGGTGACAGGGAAAAATTCCTGGACTCAACATTATAAAATCTTTTCAAACCTAATCCAAGAAAAATTAGAAAAGATGAATGTTTGTATGAACATTTAAGGAATTAAGTATTGAAAGAGCTTCCTAAAGAGAAAACACCATGCCCAGACTGTTTTATAAGCAAGTCTTATAAGAATACCTTCTATCACACTTCTATTTAACATTTTTCTAGATGATATACCTAGCAAATAAAACAAGAATTATAAATGAAACTTATAAGATTTGAATAGGAAAATAAATGAAAAAATAAAAGTGTAGTTTATAGATAATATCATTATTCAATACAAAAAACTAAAATAATGTGCAAATAAATAACTAGAATTTAGAGATTCATGTTTGTCAGATATCAATGTATAAATACAAATGTCTATATATAAATAGAAAAGTCTATGGTGTGTCTGTGTAATCGCAGCATTTACTTAGAGAACACATTTATATTGAGTTTGAGGGATTCCAATTAATAGCACCTCTTTTCCCAGCCTGAGTTCTGAACCAGACAAAAGATAGGGATTCAGAAAAACTAAACAACCCAATTAAAACATGGACAAAGGACTTGAATAAACATTTTTTTTTAAAGAAAACATACAAATGGCCAACAGGTATATAACAGATACTCAATATCACTAATTATCTGGGAAACTAAATGTAAGCCACAGTGAGATATCATGTCACACCTGTTAGGATGGCTATTGTTAAAAGTCAAAAGATAGTACTTGTAGGTGAGAATGTGGAAAAAAGTGAACCCTTGTATACTGTTAGTGAGAATGTAAATTGATACAGCCACTAGGAAAACAGTAACATTCCTCAAAAAATTAAATATAGAACTACCTTATAATCTAGCAATCCCATTTCTGGGTATCTATCCAAAGGAAATAAATCGCTATCTTGAAGATATATCTGCCCTTTCATGTTCTTTGCAGCATTATTCACAATAGCCAACATATGGAAACAACCTAAATGTCCATCAATAGATGACTGGATAAAGAAAATGTCACACACACACACACACACACACACACACACACACACACACACACTCTTCAGCCTTGAAAACAATATATTGTCGGCCGGGCGTGGTGACTCACGCCTGTAATCCCAGCATTTTGGGTGGCCGAGGTGGGTGGATCATGAGGTCAAGAGATAGAGACCATCCTGGCCAACATGGTGAAACCCTGTCTCTATTAAAAATACAAAAATTAGCCAGGTGCGGTGGCATGTGC
>NW_012113586.1:5257105-5260057 GCF_000951035.1 Colobus angolensis palliatus | reverse complement strand
CACTGCTGGCTGGGTATAAATTGCCTTAAGCACACGGGAAAGCCATCTGGCATTCCTTGGTATAGTTGAAGACGTGAATGTCCTGTGATATAGGAATTCTACACCAGGGTATCTTTCCTAGAGAACTTGCACAGGTGCCCCAGGAAACATGAACAAGACTATGACTGTAGCATTGTTTGCAACAGCAAAAATGGAAATAATGCCATTCCATCAACACTAGAATGGGTAAAAAAACATAGTACATTTATGTAATGAAATATTATACAAAAGTAAAAATGAGTGAACGACAATTATATGCACCAATAGAGATGAACCTCATATTGAATAAAAAATAAAAAAAACATGAAAGAATACATGTAGTATGATTCAATTTATATAAATCTGAAAAGGCAAACAAACTTATTTTGGGGGATATATTAATTATGATAAACATATAAAGGAAAGCAAGAGCATAATTAACAGCAAATTCAGTTATTTCAGGGACAGGGATAAGGGGAAAGGCTTACATGGACTTTCAAATACACTGATTGCTATGACCTAAATGTTGTTATTCCCTCAAAATTTATATGTTGGAACTTCATTTCCAATATGATAGTATTAACACATAAGGCTTTTAGGTGGTGATTAAGTGATAAGGGCAGAGCCCCATGAATGGGATTAATACCATTATGAAAGTGAGGGAGACTGTTCACCCTTTCTGCCATGTAAGGACACTTACAAGTCACCATCTATGAGGAACAGGTCCTCCCCAGACACCAGATCTGCTGGCACCTTGATCTTGAACTTCCTCCAGAACTGTGAACAATAAATTCTGTTGTTTATAAGTTGCCCAGTCTAAGGTATTTTGTTATAGCAGCAGGAACAAACTAAGACATTATCATATTCTATGTTTAAAACAAAGAGGTGCCTGCATGTGTACTTATTTAATACATACTTTTATATAGTAGACATAAATTACACATACTATATATTAACATATGGTAAAATGTATTTTATTTGAAGAGTGAAAGAACATTTCTCTGAAAATGATACATTGAAAGGTTCAGAATAAAACTCTGGCAAATTATTTGGGATCTTCAGTGAAATGCAAGAAGACATAGTTTCTATGGAAAAGGAGCAGAAAATTCTAAGGAGACAACAGGCTGGGATGAAAAATCAGCAGGTTGAGAAACAAAAAAAGAGCATAGAATCAATTTGGAGGGCCTGAGATAATTTTTAAATTATGGAAAATTAATATATAATAGTGGAGTTTAAATCCATATTGGAAGCAAAAGGAAGATGATTTTATAGTTTAGAAAATTGTATCAATAATGTGAAGAACAAATTTAAGAAGATTTTCCAAAAGAGAGATAAAAGAGACAGACATAAAACTCATGTGAGAAGATGAAAGATGTGGGTAGGTCCCTTTTTCTCTTTCAATCCTTCCTGGACATCTCCAGAACTAGGGTTGGTACATTTCTCTTGTGCTCCTACAGCAACCTGCATTACCCTATTGGAGTATTTATCACATTCTGGTGTGACTACCTGCTTGCTTTTCTCCCTCTCCTGCCTTGGAGGTTAGTTTGTAATATTAATAAACTCTATCTGATTCGTGATGTATCGCTCAGAGTATAGGCAGGGTTTGCAACATAGTATTTGCATCCTTCAGGGTAGAGTTAGTTGCGTGTAGCAGAAAGTCCTATTCAAAATATCTTAGAGGAGTGGTCAGCAAATCACAGCCCACAGGTCAAATCCAGGCTGTTACTTGTTGTGTAAATGATGTTTGCAATGGACTGAATGTTTATTGTCTCCCAAAATTCATACTTTGAAATCCAAGATGATGGTATTAGTAGGTGGGGCTTTGGGAGGTGATTAGGTTTTGAAGATGGAGTCCTCATGAACAGGATTAGTGCCCTTATAAAAGAGACCATAGAGAGACCCTCACCCCTTCTGCCATGTGAGACTATAGCAAAAAGAGAGCTAGCTGTCTATGAATGAGGAATTAGGCTCTCATCAGGCACCAAGTCTGCTAGTACCTTGATTTTGAACTTCCCAGCCTCCAGAACTGTGAGAAATAAAGTTTTGTTGTTTATAAGCCATCTGGTCTATGGTATTTTGTTATAGCAGCCTGAATGGTCTAAGATAATGTTTTATTGGCACACAGCCACTCCTTTATGTCTTGTCTATGGCTGCTTTTATGCTGCCATGGCAGAGTTGAGTACTTGCTACAGAGAAAATATGGCCTGTAAAGGACACAATGTTTATGCAAAGTTGCCAAACCTTAGCTTAGACAACAATAAGATTTTAAAAAAATCTTATATATCATGAATTTCAGAGGTACTGTGGGCCCAAGATTGATTGAGTGGCTCAATGACATCATTAAGAGCTCAGATTCTCTACACCTTTTCACACCGCCATTATTGGCAAGTTGGCTATATTCCCTGGTCCCTGATGGGTATCCAGAAACAAAAAAGAACTGGCTTTTTCTTGTGTCTCTTTTATGAAATTAACGTATATGTTCCAAAAGCCCCTCAAGGAGACTTTCTCTCATGATTGGCAAAAACTGAGTCCATAAACCACCACCTAACCTACTCCCTAAATCATTAACTGACAAAATTTGCAGAGACACCATGATTAGCCTGTATCAAGCAGGATTAACCTAAGTCATTTGGAAGAAGAACAAATACTGGGAAAAAAATTGAGGTTCCATGAGCATTTAGGAAAAGGGAAATGGCTTTTCAACACTCAATAAGTGTTTGTTGAATGAAGTAATTACCAATAAAAGCTCTAACATTTTGGATAACTGATGCTTCTGAAGAGTCCAGGGGAAAATGAGCAGAAGAAATAATTAAGGTTGCAATAGAAAAAATAGAATAACCTTTTTCTGCTCTGAACAAGGACTGGTATATATAGATTACAAATATTTATTGTGTTCCAGGGAAAACAACATCAATGAAAAGAGATTCTTGGCTA
>NW_012113586.1:5185300-5255920 GCF_000951035.1 Colobus angolensis palliatus | reverse complement strand
TTTTGCTTCTACTACAAGGCTGATGAAAGGAATAAAACTGACTGCTGCTTCTGCCTAAAATTTCTGTAGCAAGTAGCTCTAGGCACTGGAAGACTCTCTTCCTTGCTTTGTCTAACCCACCCCTCTAGTACTTCCACTCTGTTGTGCTAATGAGATGAGGCAGCCAGGCAACTCCTTGCTCCATCCTGCTGAGTTCTGCTCAAGACCCTGGTACTATGCTCACTTGCCTTAGTGCAAGGAATTTAGAGTTTAGGTTTGAAGTAAGGATGATAATAGTCCATCTCTAAAACCGATCCCCTCCTTGTTTGGAGACTGAAACTGCCTCTGTAAAACTAATAAAAGCTGACAAGACTAGGATTATGGGAGAGGGGGCGCCCAAATTCTGCTAAGATGTAGGCGTAGTTAAATGATAACCAGCCATTGTTCTCCAGCTTGCTTTTCTATAATCCCTTACTGCTCAGGGCCAGAAGCCACAAGATTTGTGGCTTTCCCAATTTCTCCTATAGATAACATCACTATTTTAGAACCTAAGATTGGTTTTTCAGACTTTCACATTCTGGCAACTGACTGACTTTACCCAGACCTGTGACTCATAACTCAACTGGTTCCATGGCCCCCACCCAGAGGCTGACTCAGCACACAAGGTCCATTTTCCACACTCCTGTGATTTCATCCCCAACCAATCAGCAGTACTCATTCCATAGCCCCGTGCCCACCAGATTATCCATAAAATCCCTAGCCTCTGAGTTCTTGGGGAGGCTGATTTCAGGAATAAACTTCTGTTCTGTAACTTGGCTAGTTCTGCATTTATTAAACTCTTTCTCTATTGCAAGACTGCTATCTCAGTAAATTGGTTTTATCTGTGCAGCAGGCAAGAAGAATCCACTGGGAGGGTGTTGAAAATTAAAATAAGGTGGTCAGCAAAGGCTTTATTTCCTTGAGAACATGATGCTTGAGCAACGCTTGAAATGGGAGCAAGAAAAAAATCAGTCTACAAAGGGAAACATAGAGACTGTTAAGGGGACATTGAGGCCTGATTTAGGAAAGAAGAAATAAGAGATCACTTAGTCACTTTCAGTTCAGACTTCCAGGCTCAGTAAAAAGTGTATCCTAGAGGACTTAAAAAGATGCATAGGAGTTTATTCCTGCTCAAATGGAGACAAATAAATATTGTGTTCTTTCAGAAAATAGGAAAATATAGATTCTAATACTACTTGGTTAGATTTCTCTGTTTCCTTGACAGAATTCTAGAACACATTCACAAACAGATGATTTGTGTGCATTTAGACAAGGAAGTAGTTATTGGTGTTCAAATATACTCATATTATATAACATACCCTTAATATCTCTACACAGGGTGTGTGTGTGTGTGTGTGAAAAAGAATGAGAAAGAGTGAGAGTGAGAGCAAGAGAGAGAGAGAGAGAGAGAGCACAGATTCCCCGGCCAACTAATTTGAAATTCTTCACAGAATGTCACTCTAGCCAGAAATTCACAATGCACATTAGCATATGAAAGGCTCTGCAGTAAATAAAATAGTTTAATTTTATTTAACCCAAGAATACTCCTTAAAAAAACCCAAAACCTATTATCTGGTAGAAAGAATGTTTTATAAAACATACTTATGGGAACAGGGGAAGAAGAGCATCAAGATAAATAGCTAATGCGAGATGAGCTCAATAACTAGGCGATGGGTAGGTAGGCACAGAAAACCACGATGGCACACATTTACCTGTGTAATAAACTTGCAGATGTATCCTGGAACTTAATAAAATAAAATAGAATAAAATGAAAACATAGATACACCGTGTGAGAAGAAAGGATCAAAGGTGGGATTCAAACACCAAGTAATTAAACTAGGCATCAGAGGGTTTTGGAGCAAGGATGGACTAGACTAGAATAAGCAAGAATAGCCCTCTGCAATAACCAGGAACAGCTAGGGGTAGTGATGTGGGGCAAGCTAGGCAGGCTTAAAGGGCCAGAAAGCAGACAAGTACTAGCACATGCACAAGTTCTCTAAGACCAAATCATTCCAAACTAAACTCATTTTCTTTGACAAGTGATTGAACCTGCATATCCAGGTAATGCTACAGACAGTACATTTTGACTTCAGGAAACCATGTGATGGAGTTTCTTATAATATACTTATGGAAGGATGAACAAAAATAGATTAAATTATAGTACAAATATTGGCCTTTTAGTTGGTCAACCCAGTTATTCCTAAAGAGCATTGATTGTTGGACTACTGCTGTCAAGGTGGAGGGAAGTCTCTTGATGTCTGCGAGCAGGGACAATATAGAAACGTGGCTAACACCAAAGGCTCTGAACTTGGACTGCCTGGCCTCAAATCCTGCCTCTGCCATTTACTAGCTGGATGACTGTGTGCAAGTTGCTTAACCTCTCCATGCTTCAGTTTCCTCATCAATAAATGAGGGATACTAATGATACCTATATGTTAGTATTGATATGAAGATTAAATGTGTAAATTCATGAGAAGGATTTAACAGTGCCTGCCTATGGTAAACAATAAAACAATAAATGTTGGTAATTATTATATGTTCTGTTTTGGAACCTACCATATACACACTTTTTTTAAAAAAAATCTTGGGCTTGGATTAAGACACAGAAGCCACTTTCTTCCTAAAGATGGTAGGGATGGATGACATATTAGATGACAAAGTAAGGTACAAAAAATTTCAACAGAATAAATGAAGCATTTAAATTGTGAAGATAAAAATTTCAGAGGTAAAGCTCTAAAAAAATTTCAAGTTCAGCTCTATGCCTCAACAAATCTACAAAGTCCAGGACAGGGTGAAGGTGAGTTAAAAGCAGTTAATACATGGAGGGGAACATGGGAGAAACTCACGGATAAACCACAGAATGCTATGATTTTCTGGTTTTCTAAAGAACAGAGGTTAGGGGAAGTAATGTTTTGAGTGTTTTCTGTAGTTAGCAGACCACATTCAGAGGATTTCATTCCTTTGAGGGAATGTCCTGCCTGTCTGCAAGCTATCTTCAAGTGAGAGCATATCCGGTGGAGCTGCATGAATGACTAGGGAATAGCCCCACAATCCCATCACGTGCAGGCTGGTTTCAGAAAATGGGGACTATTTAGCCCCAAGAAGGGAAGACTCCAAGGAGGCCTGACAATTCTTTTAACGTATTTGAATGTCTTCCATGGAAAAGAGGAATTTATTTGATTTATCCTTTGAAGTTTCACAGGGTAGAGCAGGTCTGATGATTTGAATTATAGGGAAGCAATTTGGGTGAATGTAGAGAAGTAACCATGAATAAGAGACCTGGACTTCCCGGGAAGTGGTGAGCTCCTGTTATTGGAGGGCCCTCCACGGAGGGGAGATGTCCCTAGCCAGGCCAGCCTGGTGACAAGAAAATCGCTGCATGGGGAGGGGTGTCTTTGTATATGCCCTCGAAGGCCCCTGCTGACTCTGAGATTTGCCATTCTGTGGGTCTGGGAAGTTTGGAAGAATTTTTTCTTTGAAGAAAATTTCTCATGAATTTATGTTATGTCTGGAGGAAAATGCACAGGAGCATTTGGGAGTTGGTCTACTGATTCCTGGAAAGGGGGCAGTGAGAGAGGCTGCCACCCATTGTCACACCCCAGTCCACTCACCTCTAGCCCATCTCTCTTTACAGCATGAAGAAGGCCTTGCAAACAAAGCCATTTGGGGAGAAAATAAAATAAAAGCGAAACCAAGCAAGTGTGCATGCTGTAGAAAGGGAACACTTACTTGGAGAGTTTGTTTGATTCTTCTTCTTTAGTTATTTTCTAAGCAGCTTGGCAGCAGACCTGTTGGAGACAGCTTCCATGCGCTGGAGTGTGAGTTTCCAAGCATTATAGGCACAGATGTTTTGGAAATCTAAACAGGCTGTCTGAAGCTGCTTTTTTTAAGTGAAGAACTGTTTTCAACAAATGTGGCAATCCATTTCAATTAAATATTTTAAAAGGTTTTTGTGTTTGTGTAAAGAACAGTTTTAATTCCATGGCCTGACCCTAACTTCTTCGTGGAGATCACCAGAATTCCTGTGCTATTGAAATCCAGGGCCACAGACAACTGATTCTACCACAAAGGAGAATGCCAACCCCTGACCCAACTCTTTGCCTCCACCCATGGGGGCCTTTTCTCCACCCCTACCTTCTCTTGTTTCAGGGTACAATCAATTAAGGCTTCTGTGTTCCTGACCCTGATAATACATTTAAACAGTAAAACAAGGCCCACATCTTCAGGAAGCTTAACATCTAGAGTGGGAAATAATTTGACCCATATGAAATCACTTGAGGATAATTGCAAGGCAATTAACAGGTCTGGCCATGGCAAGGATGGAGATAGGCCATACTCACCACCTCCTGTGCCACAGTGCTTTTTGTGTGTGTAGAAAAACTCATATTATGGCAGCTTCTTGGGGAGCACACTTATGGAGAGGGGTAGTTGCAAAGTTACATAATCTCAATGCCCTAGCAAGCATGATGCTCTAGTTGGCCCCTGTTCTACAGGAGGCAGCTTAGAAGAGAGTATCGAGGAAGAACTTGGTAGGAACTTGTTGGCATAGAATGTGTGTATCTTCCACTTGGCTTTGAGCAGGAACAGAAAGAATAGTTCCGATAACTGCATATAGTAACTCTGGTTAATTTCTGTTCTACAGATGAATTAAAATATATTGTCATTCCACATTAATTTTTTGAGTTTTTATCTTTATGAGCTAATATCTGCTAAGTGTGTGGTACCTGACTGCCAGAGAGATCTTATTCTTGTAGAAAAGACAGACTTGTGAACAAACTTTCCAATATGTTAGGTACAAAGAACTAACCAAGGCACCCTGTTTTCCAGCCACAGGTCAGAATGAATTCTTTGGGACTGCTTTGCATACCAAGTGTTCTAAATTAAACCTTAAAAGTGTCTTTATTTTTTAACTTCTCATACACAGTGATTAAACAAAAAAGGAAGAAAAAAGAATTAAAAAATAACATTGACAGGAATTGATAAACACTGTGTTTCATTTAGGGTTGGGAGTATGAAGAATATGTCTCTTCTTTTTCTGCTAGTTATTATCCATCTGAAGGGATTATGTCATTATTTGTCCAACCTTCATGAACCTCATGAACAACAGTGCTCTCCACGTAGAAGCTGGACTTAAGATTCACCCTCTTAATCCTGAAGGCTTCCTGCTGTGTCCCTTGCTTGAAAGACAGGGTTTGTAGAAAGGATGTTGGATTTGGCTAACCAACAACACGTGATTATTTTATTTTGTTAAAGATTGCAACATTATGCAGCCCTTTCCCCTCCTGTCAGGATTTTTTTCTCTCATGACTTTCATTTCTTCAGAGGTGTTGAGACCATAGTCCCTGGTTTCAGGCTAGACACACGTCCTTCTCCTAGAGTCTACAAGTCTGTCTTTATCCTACAGGAAACCATCCAACTAAATGCTGAGTGTGCATTGACCTCTCATTCAGTCTTCAACAGGGAACACACAGTATCTGGTTCCTTCTTCCAGAACTTTTTTCCTTTAAGTTCCAGAACTAAGTTCCTTTAAGTCCTTTAATGAGTTATACCTGCTACATGGATATCTTTGTTCCTAACCATTTGTCTGTACAAAAAGAATTGGTTATCAAAGTGAAAGGAGGGCTTTGGGGCGGGTAATTCCTATTTGAGGCGCTTTGAGTCTTACTTGTTTCCTTCGTAAAATAGATTGAGGTAAAGCAGTGGGTGCAGTGGTTCTTTATAAATGGTAAAGATCTGTAAAATTACACAGTATTGGCTAGGCGTAGTGGCTCACAGCTGTAATCCCAGCACTTTGGGAGGCTGAGGTGGGTGAATCATGAGGTCAGGAGATTGAGACCAGCCTGGCCAACATGGTGAAACCCCATCTCTACTAAAAATACAAAAAATTAGTCGGGCCTGGTGGCAGGCGCCTGTAATCACAGGTATCCAGGAGGCTGAGGCAGCTGAATTGCTTTAACCTGGGAGGCGGAGGTTTCAGTGAGCTGAGAACGCGTCACTGCACTCCAGCCTGGGTGACAGTGTGAGACTCTGTCTCAAAAAAAGAAAACAAAAAGTACACAGCAGTATTATAAAATATGCCCCATGGAATATTTCAATGGCAAGAAATTTCTTGCCAAATTTATACCACCTAGAAAACTTGGAGTCATCCTTTACTCCTCCTCCTTCATCACCTATGTCTAATCTTCCACCAAATTCCACTGATTTGCACTGCAGTATGTGATACTTTTCTTCCCACTGTCTCCACCCCAGTCCAGGTTCTCATTTTACCACCATATCTCCCGCCCCACCCACCTCTCGCCTTTTTACACACAACTGGAGTGAAGGTCCTGCCCCACTGTTCAAAGAATTACTGTGCTGCCTGCTACAGATGCCAGCAAATCCCACCTCCACTTTCTGGACTCCAGTGCCTACCATCGACATTTCTTACACCCCTGTCTCACCAACTCAGATCTCCTAATTCATTAACATGCATTCCTCACTCTTGAAAATATATTTGTCACTACAGGAATGTGATTTCAATGTCTGATTTTTTATTCCTTTAACCCTTTCAATAAACATTGGTTGTTTTTCTTTCTCTGTGCCAGGCATTGTGCTCTGTTCGCTCTAAGAAATAGCCCTTAGTCTCCAGGCAGTACTGTGCAGAATGAAAGATCTGGGTTTGAATCTTGGCTCTGATGTTTACTAGCTGTGTGATCTTGGATAAGATGCATATCTTTTTGAGTCTTGGGTTCTTCATCTGGTGTTGCAAGGTGTAAATGAAACAATGTATCCGATCCATATCTTTGGCATTTTGTAATTGTTGGAAGTTACTATTATCATTATTATTGTTAATGATCCAGGTCAATCAACACTGTAATTTAGTTAGAGGAAGGAGAAAATGCAGGGAGGAAGGAGTGAATGCAAGGAAAAAGATGATGGGCCGTTTCTGTGGTAGACAAGAAGGCTCGGTTTCAGAGCGTGGGTGAAATACACCCTAGTGATGCAATAAATCATAGAGAATGTCTGGTGGGAAGTGTTATTCTTGTATTGGGTCCTACTGTGGCCAGTGTGGCTTGGGGAAGGCACAGTTATACTTAAGGCTTTGGCCATTCTCCTTAGCTTCCTGGGAACAACAGGACCACCTGTCTCCTTTTCTTCCCTTGCCACCTACACTTGCATGTAGAGTGTGTTTCCCATCTTTACCCTTTGTACTTCTGTTTGTGCTATGAAGTAACAGATTCTGCCTGTATTACAGGGTAACTCTTATTTCCTAAGGCTTTGTATGCTCCTAGAAAGGAGGAAATACTTTATTAATACTGATAACTCCTGCAATGTTACAGTAATAGGTGCATGTAATATATACACAAATTGAATGTCAGTAATGCCTTATTGATTACTGATCAGTTCCAAACTCAGCCCACAGCCAAAATTCTCTGACTTTATCTTTCACTGTTCCCTAGGGCTGCTTTAGACATTCCAGCCTCCTCACGGTCCTGGAAAAATATAAAATATAATGCTTATTACATTCTTGTGGTGTAGAAAATTTCACACACTTTGGAGCCAAGGATACTTATATTTGAAAGCCAGCTCTGTATTTATTAGAAGTATGTGTATAGGAGAATAAGCTTTATGATTTCTCTGAGACCCAATGTCATCTGTAAAATGAGGATCATAAAATGTAAACTTTTCTGCAGAGCCCTTGGAGCACAATAGATGATTTATAAATTTTAGTTTCCTTCCCACTTTGCTCTGTCATTTTCACTTCTTCTGGAGATGGTATTTTCCTCTCTGTGCCTCCCATTTACTTACTTCTCCCCTTTCAGTGGTGTAGCCACATCCTAAATCTTCCTTTTTAATGTTCAACTCACTTGAATTTCCCATTCATTCATTCATTCATTCATTCATTCATCAAACTGTAATGTGGCACTTTCTTCACTGAGTCCTTGATTACATACTGACCTATATTGTTGTTAGGTCGTTGCAGTAACCCGGGGCATTCCCCAAAGCTAAGCTTCTGTTAGCCTGGGTCCCTGAACCAAGAGGATGTGGAGCAGAGCCCTGCCTCCTCCATGATTTATGAAAGACACCTCACATACATGGGAATTTAGGCATTTATAGTGTTAAGTTTCTGAAATTAGCATCAATTAAGTGATCCTGCCTGATACAGGTATCTTATCTCCTGAGTAAGGCTAAGTACAAGGACTGTGTCTTCTCATCCCCTCATGTCTCATGGTACCTCAAGGAGTACAGTGCACTTACTAGACTTTTAGTATTTGTTGGTAAGCGAAAGTATTTTCCTTCGATTATAGCATATTGGGATTGAAAGGGATAACTAACCAACTAATGTCAATATTTGTTTGTCTGAATCTTTTCTATATATTTTCTGCCTGGTGTTGGAACCATTCCAGTGACAATTTCATTCCATTCCAAGTCAAATTGTACATTTTTTAGAAAATTATTCTAGAAATTTCAGCCTCATGTAGATTTTTCAAAATGATTTTTAATGTAGCATCCTTCCCTTGGTCTGAAGAGGCTCTCAAGTAGTAAGGAAAATGCTGGTGCCTGAGCCCTGCTCCACTCTGTGCTGGTGTGGAGAAGGGGGTGGTTTTCTCCTGCCTGGGAGAATTTACATCAGTGTATTCCATGATCCAGGTAGAATTGTCCCTCCATTCAAGAAAAGCCTTAAAAGACACCAGGCCACTTGTAGAACAGTTTTCAGACATGGGACATGGCCAGCGGGTGAAGAAAAAGCTTTCTTTTGGCCACCTTGAAGTGTGGAGGGGCTTTGAGGAAAGGCAGGTGCTCTCTATGGTTGTGAACTGTGAGGACAAAGACACTCTATCTGGGATTCCAGGGATTTTTCCCTGAGATGTTATAAGGCAATCCCAACTGTTGCCACAAAACCATGCAGAGACACTCATCTGACAGCCCTGAGCTTGGCTGTGCTGACTCTAGTCACAGACGACCCTACACTTTCCCCAGGGAAAAACCCATGATTAAGAGGCGTGGGAGGGTCCACTTGCAAGGATGCTGTTGACGTCCATCTGGATAAAGCCCGTAGGGACCGTGATTTATTTCCGTGAACTGCGTCTCAGGGCTCTGCAGCCAGCGGTGGCCTGCAGAGAAGCACCATGTTACATACGCAAGAGCACGCTCAGCCCCTGAGCTATTCAGCCCCAGAGGGGTGTAGAAAGTTGAAAGCTCAGCAGAGGAAATAATATCACAAATTAAATGGTTTTGAATCATAGCAAAAGGAGTTTTTCTTGGAAACTGTTTTGTTTCTTTAAATCAAAAACAAAACCTCTCAGACTGCAGAAAAACACAACCCAGAGACGTAGGCAATTTGGGGAGCTCGTCACTCTTTTGCTCCCTCCCCTTTCGCTCCTTCCTCTTTCATTTTGAAGGCTGATTTCTTTGACAGCTGAACAGTCCCCCAGATGAGCCTATGACTTTCTAAGGCCAAGAGATTGAGTTTTCTTCAGGATGATAGAAAGAGGAGAATAGAAAACATGATGAATGTATTTGGGCTCAATCCTGAAACAATTATTTAGTCTGTCTACTTTCCAGGCACTGTAGAGGTGAAGAGGAACAAGACTCAGCCCCTGTCTTCAAGGTGGAAGAAAAACCCATTCAATAAATAATTGTGGTGAGTTTTGATACATAGATATGTAGCAACCTAGCATGTGTAAAGCAGCTTTCTTAAGAAAAAATAACTTTTGTTGAGTGCCACCATGTGCCAAGAGCTCACTATTTCTCACTAAAACCCAATGAGGTAGAGGTACCCATTATTATTCTCTCCTCATAGATGGGGAAACTGAGGTACAAAGAGGCTAAGTAACATGGTCAAGGTCTCATAGCAAGTAAGAGGTGACTGCTATAACTAGAACCAGAGCTGTCTGCTTCTATCACCAACAGACTTAACCATAGATCTATACACATACTTTTTATTTTATTTAACACTACCAACGGACCTGATAGGTAACAACAAATATACTTGTTTGACTAAATGAGGCAATGGACACAGACAGGTTAAGTAATAACTTGCCCAAGGTGTCATGGCTAGTAGCAGAGCCAGGACTTGCTCCAGGTTTGTTTCCAGCAGACTGTCTCTGGAGGACCGTCCTAGGCAGCTCATCAGGACAGATTCATGCTATCTACCAGATATAGGAGCAGGGGTTTGGTATCAACTAGCATCCAGCATGGTGCCTGGAACCTACCAACTCTCTGTTAGTGTTTGTTACCTAAAATTTAATTCAACCTTCTACTTCCTCATAGTGGAAGAAAATAAGTTCGTGAGAAGTAAGTGACTTACTTGAATTTGCAGAGCTAGTAAGTGCAATTACTTAAAAACTGAAGTGTGAGAAGGAGTTTGCAAGGAGACAAGAGCCTGGTTATTAGAACAGAGGTGAGGTGGTATATTTGTATTCATTTAGATAGGCTAAGTTACACTGAGAGTATATATTTTTTTCTCTTTAGCATAACCAAATCTCAATTGCCAAAAGGTTTACCAAACAAAAGCTTATTTGTAGTTTATGCTTTAATCCTGTGGCTTGATGGAAAATTCAACCCATACTGGTCTCTCAGGACCCAGGCAGAAAAGGGCTCTATCATTGTATGATTCCATCATCTCAACACAAAGTTTTGGGGTTCACTACAGCAGAGAAGGAGAGCATGAATTACACACAGGCTGAAATGCTTCCACCGGGACATGAGCCATATCACTTCCCCTCACTTCTCATTGACCAAAGCAGCTAACATGGCTGCTTCTAACATTACGGAGGCCAGGCAGTGACTTCCTTAAATCCTCCCTTGTGCTTGGTGGGAGCATAGACATTAATGACACATGATATTTGAGTGCTTAGGCTCTAGAGTTGGAGAGTTATGTCTGCGAATTTCATCTGAGATGTTTATTGCTATGTGATCTTGACTATTTCTCATCTGTGGTTTCTTCTTCTGTAAAATGGGTCAATAATAGTAACATATCAAACACTTAGCTCAGTGTCTCACACGACGTCAGCCCTTAATACATGTTAGTATCACCAAGAGGTCACAATCAGTTGGGAAGTACGACACGTATATTTCTGTTTTAGAAAGGAAGAGGAGGTAGATATGAGGGCAACAAGACTGGCTACAGATACAGTAGTAAGAAAGCTAGAGCAGTGTTCCAGAGAAGAGATGATGAAGGCCTGAACAGGGCAGTGGTTGCAGAGAGAGAGGGATCAGATCTCAGAAAATTAAGAACTTAAATTCCCAGGACTTGATGATAGTGAATTTTTTTTTTTTTAATGTTACTTAAGTTCTCTTCAGTACCTTGGAGGTTCTCAGTTGGTGGCATGAGGAGGAGTGAGGCACCATGGTAAAGTCATAAAGGAGAAGAGACTCTCACAGGAGGCAGGAGGAGTGATGGCCTGGAAGCAGCAATGGGTGCCCAGTGCTACTGCCTCTCTACCCCCACCTCAGCTTGAGGTAAATGAGGAATGGAAGAATGAGAAACCATAGAGAGAGTGGTAGGGGGATGCTATGGTAAATGTTTGTATCTCCTCAAAATTCACATGTTGAAACCTAATCCCCAATGTGCTGATATTAAAAGCTGAGGTAATTAGGAGGTGATTCAGTCATGAGGGTGGTGCCCTCATAAATGGGACTGCGCCCTTTAAAAAGAGGCCTGAGGGTGCTTGTTTGCCCCTTTGTCATGTGAAAACACCAAGAGAAAGTGTCATCTATGAAGCAGAGAGCAAGCCCTCACCAGAAAGCGAATCTGCTGGCACCTTGAGCTTGGATTTCCCAGGCTCCCAAACGGAGCAATAAATTTCTGTTGTTTATTAATTACCTAGTTTATGGTATTTTTGTTACAGCAGCCCAAACTGACTGAGGCAGGGGAGCAGTGTCCTCAAGAAGTGTTAGTTTCTGCTAAGGCCAGAGGGAGACAGTGCAATGGAATGAGATTTCCTGAGGAGGCAAAGGGTGAATACTTGCCAAGGGACTGACTGGGAACCAATCATCTTTTGGGCTCCAGATCTCTAGGGAAGGTTACAACTAGGAATCATGAGGCCTGAGGTTTGAGGGAGGGTAACGCCCCAACCTCGGAGTCTTATCTAATTTCTCTGTATGGTCCCAGGATCTAGCATAGAATACACAGTTGATGCTTGACTAATGTTTCTTAAGTTGGAAGGGAGGCCCCCTTTAAGAAGAAGGGAGAGGCTAAAAAGCCCCTTTCCTGGCCAGACCTGATATTATTCTATCACTAATGTTGGACTGAAGACATTAGGCAGCAAGTGACAAACACTAACTGAAGCTGGATAATTTTGCAAGGCTATTCTTATAAATTACCCTGCAGACATAAAGTGTTGTCACTTTTGTCACTGTTTTGTCTTTGAGCAGGACAGGGAGTGCCTCTGAATTGAACATTCCTTGGCCAGCCTTTCCGAGGCAGAGACTGACAGAGCTTCTGAGGACAAGACCTTGGGTGTGAGCATGCGGAAGTCTCTGCCTATTACTGTGTTCCAGGACAGCCCTAGCTGGACCCCACACACATGCTATGGACCAGGGGAGGGAAATGGACATTGGCTTGGCTGAGTATCAGCTGTGTGGGCAGTGCCTAAATAGCTGGGCCTTTTTGCCCAGTGGTGGTACAGTTACTGCCCATCACTCTGCAGATCACACACGGCCAGGAGTAGCTTTTGCTCCTCCTTTCATGATACTCAGTGCACTGCAGCACTTTCTTCTCTTGTTATCAGATAGCATGTGCCCAAGAGAAAGGTGAACATATAGGAACATTACCAGCCATATACACAGACTCCTATGTTGCCATCCAAAACCAAATAAAGATGTTTTTGAACCAACTGCACCATAGATCCCTTCCCTCTATGCAGGTTATGAAGTTGCTCCCCTCATTCTATTTGCTCATTAAATAAACTATTGTGGTAAAATACATATGAGATAAAATTTACCATTTTAATCACTTGTTTAATCATTGTTAAGTGTACATTTTAGGGCATTAAGTGCATTCACATTAAGTAGTTTTACAATGTTATGCAACAGAATCAACTTGTTTTTGCGTTGAGTGCCAGCCACCCTAGTTTCTGTCTTTTTCATATTCCTACAAATATATCTAGCAGTTCCCTCCATCTTCCCTGAGTACATAAACCTTAGAAAAGATGACACCATGAACATTGCTCTGAAATGCCATTTGCTGCTCTGTAGGAAGTGGGCATTATCAGATTTCTTATGCTCTCGACCCACTGGCATTTTGCCTGTGAGTTATATGACTCTACTCCTGGGCACTTGGTGTAGCAATTGGCCACAGTGTGAACCACACACCATTCAAGACCTACACCCCCTTTCCTCCCTTTCTGTGAAAAGACAACCATGCTCAAATTCTTCCATGATTATAGAAGCTAGGAAAAAGCAAAAATTAACAAAATAACACAATATTACCATTTCTATGGTTTTGACTTGCCTAACAAAATTATTGATCAATAAGCCTAAGTTGGTAGCACTGCTAAACTTTTCCCATGATCCCTCTTCAGTAAGCTGTCTTCTGGGCCCATGTTTCCTGCTTGCCTAGCTTCCCAGAAGTCCAGCCTAGTGTTGGAATGAAGTAAAAAGAGGGAGAGGAGTGGTTAGCAAGACTCTTAGTCTGTCTGGCCTGCTATAACAAAATACCTTAACCCACATGTCCAATAAGCAATAGAAATTTATTTCTCACAGTTCAGGAGGCTGAGAAGCCCAACAACAAGGTTCTGGCAAATTCAGTGTCTGGTGAGGACCTGCTTCCTTCCAGATGGTGCCTTCCTGCAGTTCCCTCACAGGGTGGAAGGGGCAAGGCAACTCTTTCTGGCTTTTTAAATAAGGGCACTAGTTCCACTCATGAGGGCTCTGTCCTTATTACCTGATCATCTTCTAGAGGCCCTACCTCCTAATAGCATCACCTTGGGAGTTTAGATTTCAACATATACATTTTGAGGGGACACAAACATTCAGACCCTGTGCCACTTTCGGTGTTCCACCAGAAATAAGTCTGCCAACTGGTGTCATTTTTCTGTTGAAATAGAAAGCCTACATCTTAATGAAGGTTTTCGTATCTTTCTGTTGGGATAAAGACTCAGAGGGTCATTCTACAAAGAAACACTGTGTCAAAGTAGAATCTCCTTTGGAACACAGAGGTAGGGATAGGTTGGTGATGTGGAGGAAAGCTTAAATTATAGAATTTATTTAGCCGTCTGTTCAATAAATCTTAACTGAGCACCTACTGTTGTGTCAAGTTCTGTATTGGATGCTACAGGAACGAAAATTAATCAAATGATTCCTGCCCAGTAACTCATAGTCCAGGGGTATGACCTTGCCTACCCAGGTGCTGTGCCTTTAATGCACAGTGACCCCCCCGCACTTCCATGTCACACAGACAGAGCCTCATAAAAAGATGCTGCGAGCTACCCGTCTCCATTCACAGAGAAAGGCCTAGGCCTTCTTGTTTCATTCACATATTGTTCCCAGCTTCCTATTATGTCTCTGCGTTAATTGGGACCTAATATCCTACTGATTTTTTCAGGCCCAGGTCTAATGTCAGATTCAACATCTCTATCTTGATACTCAAACATTCTCCCATGGTCACTGCTTAACACTCAACTCCTGGATCTCTTCTCTCATCTCTTCCCTGGTCCCTCCTCTTTCTGACTTATCCTGACCCCTTGAACCTTCTCCTCACCTTGATCAGCCTGGCTGATACCATCTACATACCCTGGCCCTTTCTCTAGGGGAGGTTTAGTCAGCTGCACAACAAATTCTCAAATCATAAATTAATTTTCTCCCTGCCACCCAGCTGAAGTTAAAACTGCAACGAGTACTTGTGTGCTCAGAGAATATCAATATCAGCCCATTTTAGCACTAGTCCAAGGAAAGTAAGCACAGAGAAGGAAGCAAGAGGTTATGTTTGTGTCTATAACTTCCTGCAATATGTCTTCTTTGATGCTCTCTGAAGAAACATAGAAGCACTTTCTCTGCTTTATCTTTTCTGGGTTACCCATAATGCCACTCTATTCCCTAAGGGTAATAACCTTAAGTATAATTTCCTAAAATGTAACTGGTAGACCTTCCTCTACCCCATACCCCTTAGCACCTACTAACACTCCATAGAACTAGCATTCTGCAGAACACAATTAAGAAAAAACTGAGCTAACCCCAGCCATCTTTTTCAGAGATTCTGGATTCTAATTAAGGTTTAGATATTCTTCCAAACAAATCAAGGTAGCACTGTGGGTATACTGCCAAATGTAGATGAACCAACCAGTTATTGATGTCAAGTTCAGTTAAAATTCTCTTCAGGTCGTTATGATTGAACTTATCTTTTACATGGTTGCCTAAGCAGTCTTTCTAAAATGCGAACTGGAGCTTCACCATTTGCCTAGCCAATAAAATCTAAATTGTAGAAAACAGAGTTCATTGCCTATCATGAGTGAATCCTACCTGCTCTTCCAGCCTCATCTTCTCTGGACTCCTAAGGCCACCTCAGACTCTATCCAAGCTACCTTTTTTCAGCTACTGACTACTCCACATTTTTCTTTGTCTCCAGGACTTTGCAAATGTTGTCTCCTCTACCTTGGACTTCCTCTTGCACTGGTAGTATGCTCCCACTCATCCTCCAAGTCTTAGCTCAAATACCCCTCCACGAAAGGCCTTCCATTCCTCCATACACAGACTTAAGAGCTTTCTCTCACCTCGTGTTAAAATTTGTTTACATTTGCATCTACTCATCACTCATTAATTGTGTCCTGTATAGTTTTCCCACTTGTTGGTGAGCCTTCTGAGGGCAAATACTCTGTTTTATTAATATTTTTAGCTCCAATATCTAGCACATAGACAGAACTTAATACATATTTGCTGAAAAGGATGGGTGATTAGACGAATGAACAATAAAAGTAGAGGGTGCTACTGCTTGGTTACAGATAGCTGGTATTCAATAATGCTGGAATGGAGAAAAATAGGCTTCAGTTTGCTTGGTCACCAGTTGATATTTCTTACCTACAAGAAAAAACATTGAACAAATAAAAAGTATTGCAGAATGATATGATTTTAAAGACATAAGTGAAACTGTTCATAGAAAAATATTAGGGAGGCACCTAGTGTCTCCTCATGAAGGAATCTGTTTTTCCTCTATTTACCATCTTCTCTAGCACCCATTGTTTCTCCCTGTTTGACTTCTTCCCATGTTTTTAAGCATGTCCAAACATTCCCTGTTAAATAAGAAGAGCAAACAAACAATCTTCAATCATCCTTGATACACTATGGCTATGGTCTGTAATGGAATCACAGCTCTATCAGGGTCATGATATGCACATAGTGTATTTTGATTGCCTTGAAGTATTTGACAGTGTATTTCATGAAATTCTGGCAGGCAGAGTGGAAAAGGAAGATTAAGAATTATGTGATAGTTGGCTGGGCATGGTGGCCCATGCCTGTAATCTCAGCAATTTTGGAGGCCAAGGCAGGCTATCACTTGAGATCAGGAGTTCAAGACTAGCCTGGCCAACGTGGTGAAACCCCACCTCTACTAAAAATACAAAAATTAGCCAGGCATGGTGGTGCACGCTTGTAATCCCAGCTACTCAGGAGGCTGAGATAGGAAAATCTATTGAACCTGGAAGGTGGAGGTTGCAGTGAGCTGAGATCACACCACTGCACTCCAGCCTCAGTGACAGAGCAAGACTTTGTCTCAAAGAAAAAAAAAAAGAATGATGTGACAGTCTTGCTCAAAAGGCATGGGTCATGGTCACAGTTAATCTGGAGGCAGGTCTTGGTGACAAGCCAAGCAGTTCTCTTCTGTAGCTTTACCTTCCTGTGAGCTTCCTCTCTGCATTCTGTTCTAGCCATGCTGGCCTCTTTTCAGCTTCTGGTACTTGCTGGGCTCCCTTATGTACCAGGTTTTTTTTCTGCAGAAGGCCATTTCCTCTACTTGGAAATTCCTTCACTTCAGTCCCATCCTTAACTAGCTGACTGTGTTCATTTCTCATCTCACACATCACTTTCTCCTCCCCAATAAGGTCAGAGCCCCTTATCATTGTGCTCAGGACCCTATGTGATTCTTTTGGCTACAGCTTCACTTATTTGTGGGTTACTTTCCTCTTTCACTAGATTATATTCCCATGCCTGATTTATCTCTCTAGTGTATTCCCAGCGCCTATGCAGCCCTTGACTTGGATGACCAAGTGAATGAGTAATAAATCTGAAGTCCAAGTTAAGCAAATACAAAGCCTGGAAGTGTGTGGGAGGCTGCCTGGGGTCCAAAGCTGACAGGAGCAAGCAAACAAGGTAAGGAAGTTCATGTTCAGGCAAAATGAGTTTGTAGTGACTCCCTTGGACCAAGGTCACATGCAATAGTATTTCATTTAGAAGCCCCAGGTTGGCCCAATCCTTCTTAAACTCACAGTTATCTGATAGTTGAGAGGACTGATCAATATGTTGGAATACTGGATCTAAGATTCAGAAAGTTTACAACATCAGTGATTATTTAAGTATTGAACATCTCTTATTAGTCCCATACTCTAACCTCTAGGGGGAGCTCAAGGATCCCCCCTCCTCTCACAGGATGCCCCAAATTGAAGTGGTAGAGTTCTTGGTGGGAAGCACAGGCGAATAGACATGGAGCTGGACTGAGCAAACACTCTTTTATTCACCCCGTTTTCGATTTGTTTTTTTCCTTTCCTCTTCCTTCCCTGTTGAGTTTGCCATCATATAGGTTGATTCAAGTAAGGGCATAAAAGTCCTACAAAGGTGCTCTACTCTGGGTTGCCAGGGTGGGAGATGTCATAGGGATTTGGGGTTAATGTTAGAATTAGAGTAAAGATTGAGCTTCTGCCTGGTACATTCTTTGTGCCTTTATTCCTTAAGCTGTCATCATGATGGGAGGCAAGAGGTAGAAGATACAGCTACCACATGGATAAGCCAGGCAATGTGCTAGACTCGGGAATGCCATGATGAGCTAGACATAGTTCCTGCCCACAAAGACCTTAACTCTCACCATTTAGTCAGTCAGACTTCTGTGTTTAACCTAAATAATTACTGGCAAAATGCAAGATAGAAGAGTCCTGGTTAAATAATACAGTAGTAAAAAATAAACACAATGCAACAAAACAAAAAACCAAGGGCCTGTAATTTACCATAAACTCAAAATGAAAACGTAGTGTGATGTGGCCACTGAAAACGTTTGTGTAATTTTAGGCTCCATTAATAGAAATATACTATGTGGATCAAAGGAGTTAATAGTCCCATTGTAATTAGTGTTTGGTCAGTCCACATCTAGAGTATTGTGTTTCCTTCTGGACACCACATTTTAAGAGGAACATGGAAAAATGAAAGTGTGTCCAGAGAAGGCTGGCTGTGATGGGAAGAGACCTGGAAACTCCGTCATCCAGGGACAATCAAAGGACTCGGGAATGCTTAGCCTGGGAAATAAAAGACTTAGGTGGGGACATAATAGCTATTTTCAAAGATTTGTCACATAGAAAAGGGCATGGGCCAACTCCATGTATTGTTCCAGAAACAGCACTTTGGGTGAAAGGTGGAAATGTTGAAGAAAGATGTCTAGTTCAGCATGAGGAAAAACTCACTGTAGCATCCAGGCTGTCCAACAGTGAGCCAGATGATCTCTTCTCTTAGCACTTTGCTTTCTGGTCTCCTTTTCTACCTCTCCTTCTCAGGGTTGGAACTGATGATGTGTAGGTTACCTTTCCTCTCTCTAGTCCTTCTTGGTTTCCCTAATGGAATGAAGCCATAGAGCTCATTCCTGTGTGAGAGAAAGGTAACGTTGTCAACTAACAATATTCTGGGCACTTTACAGAGATGATATTAAACCCTGAGGCAAAGGATCATCTCCATTTCACAGATAAAGAAGCACAGCTTAGGTAACTTGCTCTGGATCACACAGTTATTAAGCAAGGGAGCTAGGATTTGAACAGAGGAATTCTGCTCTTGTACTTTATTCTCCTAACCTCTCTGCCATACTTGCCTCTCCCTCACTAAATATAAATTCATAAAAATCCAAAAAACAACAAGCAGGTGAATTTGTAGTTTGGGCCAATATGGGCTAATGGAGTAGATGGAGCAGGATTTTTTTATTTTTATTTTTTTACCCCCAGCCAATAAGGGGCAGTTATAAACACATAGCTTGTATGGGTGTGTTGAGGGCAGTAGTGCTCACTGTGTTCTCCTCAGCCTGCCACTATTTGCCACCTGAACTCTGCAGTGTCTTTGTTAAAAGAAAATAGCACTGAGATTTACCTCATGCTCCAGATGGTCTGTATATGTCAGTGGGTTGAGCCTGTCTTCCTCACCTTCTTTTTCTGACACTCTCCCCTCATTCCACTGGAATCTGGACATTCCATTTTAATTGTGTTTTTATTGCTTTACATAAGATAAAGCTTTTATAATGAAGAAAAATATTGAAAAGCCTCTTCCTCTTAAAAACATCTGTGACTCACCAAATACACACAAACCACAACTGAATAAAGCCATGATTAAAGTCTATGTAGAATAAATCTCTCAATGAATAGAGTTTTGCTTTTTGTTACCACGAGTCATCCAAGCCCCTTGATGTATGTTGGGCCCTCTTGTTCATAGACCTCAGTCCTATCATCACTTTCCCCAGCCATGAATCTTTTCCCGTGTGATTGCTCAATGGGAAGAAGTCTTGTCTGACAGGAGGCTGAGGGAAGGCTTCCTGGAACATGTGTAGAAAAATCAGGAAAATGACCCAAGTGAAAGGTAAGCACAGAAGAAGAAAATCAGCAGCAAACTGATAGCTTTCCCAGCTGGAATCCCTGCCTGTGCTGAATCCAGAGGCTGCTGGAAAAACTGAGCAAGACTGATTTAGGGGGAGTTTTGCCCAGATTTTGGTCTTCTGGCTCTTGCTCTGTGTAGAATCATGTTGTAAAATAAAAGTAAAAAAACAAAACAAAACAAAACAAAAAAAACGAAAACTTCCAACAGTCTCCGAAACAACATATTTTCCAGAGATAAATTTATATTTACCACCAAAGGCTGCATATCTGTGGCACGAGATACCTAAATGTAAACCAAAGAACTTCACTAGGTGATCTGAATATGTGATTTCTGGTATACACAGGCAACATTTACTTTGAATTTATTGCTTAGAGCAACTATTAATTAAGAGAACTTGCTGGCCATCTGTTCTGATAAACTTCTGGTGGTTTGAATTCTTTGCAATTTTTTTTCTAGCTAATCTTCCCTTATGACAATCATAAGCCTCATTTTTATTGTGTTCATGATCTTTTGCCCAAAATAGTGATATTTTTATTTAAAGGATAAAAGAGAGATTGTGATTACAGCAACAACTGTTATGGGCTGAGAAAGGAGCCAACTTAAGAAAGAAGGAATAGAACTGGTTGTTATTTTTAAAGGACATTCTTCAAATATGACAAACTGTAAATAAACTGTATATTGCCCTTTGAGGGTAAGAGCCTGAGGTGGAAACTCCACACATGGCCATCAGGAGGCCTGGTTTGGGGTTTCCAAATGCTTCAAATGACTCTTGACATGGTTTGACTACAGAATTCATCTACTTAAAGATGAAGGAAGACAAACTCTGAAACTGATGGGAGCTACTTGTTTTACACATTGAACTGTGACATTTTTCATTTTTACAACCATTGCTGATGTAAGTGTTATGTAAACTGTCCTGGGTGCAGTAAAAACAGCCCCTCTGGGAAGCCTTAGGACAGGCCAAGATGTCTGACACCGAGGAGGAGGACTCTATCTTTTGCTATCAAGAAGAAGAAGAAACTGAGGATAAGAGAAAAGAGGATGCTTGCTCAGATTTATTTCAAGAAGGAAAAACTCCGCCTCAGGTCTCCATTGTGGTGCTTCGCTTGCCACCATGTCGTCTTTTTTTCTACAAATGGGACCAAGGCTGGTGCTGTGTGGCAGGTGCCTTGCTCTTTCTGCCTCTCTGTCAAATATACCTTCAAGGCCTGACACACACCCTCTCCTTCCTACCCATGTCTCCACCTCCAGCTTCCTTTTGGGATAGGTTCCTACCTTCTTGGGACTTGGTTGTCATCCACACCACGTTTTCCCCAGTATGATGTTAGTCAGATGATCCTCTTTCTGACTTCTTCATACCAAAGGCAGAGGTTGGATTCCCATTGGTGGAGCTCAAGCCAGGACTGCTCTGTCCAAGGCCAGTTTGCCTGAGAGCCAAAGAAATGAGCCTTGTCAGAGTTCCTAAGCAAGAACAGGTCGAGACCACTGGGGAGCCATGTGTGGTGTAGGACCTTGCTGTTCAAAGTGCGGTCCCCAGAGCAGCACTGTGTATGTCACCTGGGGGGTTGTTAGACATGCAGGATCTTAGTCCCCCATCCATCACCTACTGAATCAGACCTGATTCACGTGAACCTGAAAGTTTGAGAAACACTTCCATAGAGAACTCAAGGCAGGATTAGGGTTAGGGGTGCATGGCCAGCTGAGAGTTTGGAACTCAGTAGGTTTGAGACAGGAGTGGGAGCAAGTCATCAATAAGTAGTTGGAGGCCAAGGTGTGTGTGGGGTGGGCCGGGTGATTGCTGCCTCCACCAGAGGGAGTTGGGGGCTACCTCTATGTGCTGTGGATATGTGGTCTATGGGTATATCCAGATTGAAAGTTGAAAGTAACACCCAATCCTCTATTCAGTCTCCAACTGGGATGTAAGTGCCCGGAGGACAGGGGCCCCATCTTACTCCTCTGTCTACTCTGGGCTTAGCATGGCACCTTGCACATCACAGATGTGCAGTCAGTGTCTGCTGAACTGAATAAGGTCCCTTTGGCCTCACCTGTCCATCACACAGCTTGGGGTGATTATAGTGGAGTCACCAGTGATTCTATACTTCTCACAGGAGTCTCCTGGTGACATAATGACATTTTGATATTTTCTTCAGGAAAAAAGCATACTGCTGGATTAGATAGGGTCCAGCATCACAACCCTTGAGAGCCCAAGCAATACTCTAAAAGACCCA
Organism: Colobus angolensis palliatus; assembly: GCF_000951035.1. Classification (NCBI taxonomy): domain Eukaryota; kingdom Metazoa; phylum Chordata; class Mammalia; order Primates; family Cercopithecidae; genus Colobus; species Colobus angolensis. The sequence continues at coordinate 5,233,919 of NW_012113586.1, read as the reverse complement.
GGCCTCTGCTTCAGTGACAACTCATCAATGTGCCATTTCTGCAAAAAGGAAAATGGACTTGCTGTTTCTTGCTGTTATTTTCTGAAAAGTCAGTGCCCAGATGCCAAGCCCAAAACCTTGCTGTGCACTCAGGAAACCGTTATTGCCAGCCTCTGCAGACCCTCAGGAATGAGCTCTGCTTGCAACAGCCTTCTCCTGGCAAGAGTTAATACTAAGGTGCAGCTGAAGGAATGTGAAGACTGGAAAGCCAGCTTGGGGGATTGCTATTGCAATCAGAAGACGGCCCAAGTCAGAGTTCCAAAGCCCTTTGAAGGTATGCCAGCTAAGACACATGTTTCCAATTATCATATGCAATCTAGAGACAGTGTGCAAGTTGCACTTTCATTATGTCAAAGTGAAAGGAACGGTGGGGGCGAGATAAAGGGGGAGAGGCTGCTAAGCTGGAGACTGCACTTAGCTGTGGCACCAAACGTTAGCCAAGGCTCCTGGCTGGCCTCTCCAACCCAAGTCTCCCACTGGAGCCAGGGGTGCACGGTACCTACTCTGAGAGCCTTTTTTTTCTTCTTGCTTTGGGGATCGAGGAAACCCAGATGATATGGCTGGAGGAGGCCCCATCTTCAGGAAGATATTTGACCAGCTCTTTGGTGTTTGGTCTTAACAGAGACAAGATTTTGTGAAAACCATATGAGGACTTTAACTGCGTTTTCCTACAGGATTTCACAGGATTATTCTCTGAATTTTTCTAAGGTCTGGAATTGCAAGAGAAGCTAACTCCTCTGCCAGTTGTAGCTCAGAATGAAGTGAGAGAATACACAGAGACTCTCACTTCTATTAGCGATCTCTCTCCCATTGAGGCTGGGCAGCCTCTTGGTTGGATTTTACCCTGTTCTTAATTCTGGAGTAAGTCTCAGCATAGGACAATAATTTCACTCAACTTATTTTCCATGTGCAGTTTTAAGTTGTTTCCTCCAGGAAGTCTTTCCTGGCTTACTCTTTCCATTGGGCTACTTCTTATTACGGTAGTCATCATTTAGAATGCTTATTGGATGGATTTGTATGTTACACTGTGTTTTTAAGTCAGTGTGTGGGTGCATGTGAGTGTAGAATGAGCACTTCCTGGCTGCTTCTTAGCTTCCAGGGATTATTCACACATACACACACACATAGGCATATACACTATCTTTGTGTGTGTACATTTGTATATTGTGTCTATATCTGTGCATGTATGTGTATATAGCTGTGTGTACTGTGTATTTACATATGTTTCATATACAGTGATTTATTATGTACCAAACATTGAATCAAATGCCTTACAATACAATGAAGTGGGTTCTCTTATTATCACCTACATTTTACATATAAGAAAACTGCAGTGCAGAGAGAGAAGTAATTTGTCCAGTGTCACTCAGCCAAGCCATGGGTGAGGCCAAGCTTTATCCCTGATGGTCTGATCTTGCTCTTGACACCAGCCTCTGAAAACTACCCAGATGCCTCACATGCCTCAGGGAGGACCCTGTTTTCAACTGAGACCATTAACGCATATATGGTTGACACAAGGTAGGTGCAGGGGATAGAAGGAGACGGTGGGGACGCTGGGGATAGAGAAAAAGATGGAAACTAAGTTCTGTCTTCCCTTCCTTAAGACATTGATTGCCTGCCACATGCAAGATTGGGTCCAGGTGCTGAAGAAACACAGATGTGCTGCATCCTTGACTTGAAGGAGCAGCTCTGGGTTGGAGGGATTCTCTGCAGGCTGCTGTGGTGGAGGGAAGATTTGCACAACTTACTCTTGGCCCTGGGCCCCCTGAGCCATCTTCACACACCCAGGTGAACTTTGGGAAGGTCAGAGCTTTTCAGTTGCAAACCCAAGTGAATCACAGCAAAACAGATCCCACGTGCTTGACACGTGGAAACTTTCAAAGCCAATGGTTTATAAACTTGCCAAGGGCTGGGGGAGTAAACACATCCCAGAGAACAGTGGAGCACTTCTCTGGCATTGATACACATAAGCAGAAAGCACAGCCTTCCCCGCCGCTTGCCTTAAGATAGTCTTCAGTCTTAGAACCCAGAGGCTTGCTCAGAGCTAATCCACATAAAGTGCTTAGTGTGGTGCCTGGCACATACCAAGCTCTTAATAAATGCTAAGATCACTATTAGCATTGCTTGTCACAGAATAAACCTAGGATATGTCTCTAAAATGGTCCATAAGCTTCCCTGCCTTGTGGAAAGTTGTTCCACTCTATTCTAACATCCTTTTAGGGGTTCTCAGCTAATCTACTTTTCAAAACGAAAATTTATTATACACTTCTTAAGTACTAGCTAGTTTTGTATATTTATATATATTATTTCATTAAATTATCTCTCAGCCCTCTGAGAAAAGTGCTATTATCATCCATATTTCAGAGGTGAAGAAATCATCAGAGTTTCCATATGTCAATTGTCAGAGATGTTAAGCAACTTGCTTAAGGTTACACAGCCTTAGCAGAAATACTTGTTTGACTCCAAAGCCCACCACTATGCTGGAATCACTAGAATCCAGGTGGCCTACCTGAACTCGGATTCAGACATCTGAAGCTGAATAGCTGCTGTTCTTGCTTTTACCCTCCTGGTAAAAGCAGGCTATGCCTTATCTATCTATCTATCTATCTATCTATCTATCTATCTATCTATCTATCTATCTATCTATCTATAATGGCCTGGCTATGCCACATCTATATTCCATGATGTCCACTGACCAGAGGGTTTCCCTTCTCCAGTCCATACATGTGCCAATAAACAAATATTCAGTGAGCACCAATATGGCTGCTTCTCTCCTATAATCAACACAGGAATTGTTAAGTTTGGAATAAATTACTTTGCCTAACACTTGTATAGGACTTGACTGTTTGCTTTCAAATACTTGGTTTTGCTTCTTCCTCACAACTCTGGGATATAGGAATGATTATTTTCATTTCACAGCTGCAAGAACTGAACTCAAAGAGGAACTGTTGCTTGCCAAAGTTTCACAGATAGAAATGGGGGAGCTGGGGCCAGAACCAAGCTCTGCTGACACCAAGCCCAGAGTTTGTACCATGACACTGGGCTGCTCCCTCGGCACTGGGTTTGGCTGGTGACCTCGACTCTGAGCACCCGTTGCCTCCCACTGTTCCGTTCAGGCCTGTGCAAGAAAGACTCCCAGGCCCCTGGGTTCTCCATAGCCCACACTTCCACTCGGTTCCACTTCTCTTGCCCAGCTGACTCTCCTCCAAGGAGCAGACACGAGACCCGGGTGCCCTTTTGTCCTCTGCTCCAGCTCTCGGCGGATCCTCCTCCCATGATGTGGATGATGCTGAGGAGAAAGTGGTAAGGCTTTTAGGAGGAACACTGCTGTTTCACGGAAATGAAAATAGCTGCTGGGTTGTTGCTGAAACTCTATCCCCATGGTGGGCTTTCCATTAGCAGGGAAGAGGGTCAGGCTGGGGAGGATGGCGCTCTGGTTGGGGGAGGGCGTCAGAGGGACAACTGAGTGTACCCCAGAGTCAGGCACCCCGCGGTCTCCCAGGCCGGGGCCTGAGCCTTGCTAGCAGGGCGGACAGCCAGGGCGGGCGCTAGTTTTCTTGGGCATGGTGGAGGATGCCTTCCACCAAAGGAAGCTGCCGAGGGGAGACGGATCTGCTCTCACCTTTTGGGCTTTTGGGGAACCCAAGGCAGAAAAATCTCAGTGAGGCACAGGAAGGAAACTTTTGCAAAATGTGCTGCTGCCGCTCCTCAGCAGAGGATAGTGGGCGGTTTGAAGCTGTTTTCTAGAAGTGTTCAAGTGGCTGGGGCCCTGGCGACCCGGGTCAGCCTCTCTGGGACAGTCTGGGTGGGTCTGAAAGCCAGAGCTCCCCCGCGTGTGTGGGAGCAGAGCCCAAGCTGCGGAAACCACCGGGCGCTGGGTTGTTTTTGGAAGGCTCCGACACCGATCAGCCAAACTGATATCCCTTATATTGTGTGAAAACATTGGCTCCCAGGCTGGGACTCCAGCGTTTCCGCCTAGAGCAGATTTTGCCTTTGGGTAGGTGGTGGTGTTCGTGGGGTGAGGGGCCCTCCTCTTACCGGACACCCAGTAGAGCAACCTATATGGAAGTGAGGGCCTCAGCCTCCGGGCTCCCTCAGAGGGTCCTTCCTCTTGGCGGCCCAGGGGAGCCAAAGACATTTTTTAGATGTCCCAATGTCTTACAGTGCTGCGGGCAGCACTCCAGGACCCTCGTTGTTGGTGTAGCTGCTCACAAGCCAACCTTCCTGATGGGGAGCTTCCTGAAGGCCTCCCTCTCCACTCCTCTCTCCCCACATCCCAGGTCCAAAGTCCAGTTCTAAGAGAAAGAAAGGCACCCAGAAACTGTTTGTAGGGGCACTTTGGATAGGTGAGGCCACTGGCATTGCACCCCAGTAAAAAGTCACAGACATAGATCACTGGGAGGGCTCCCTCCCGAGCCCTTTATCTCACCGAGAATCTCAGCACAGAATGTTCTAGCTGGTGTTTCTTGAACATAAATCTTTATTCCAACTGCAGTGGCTTTGACAGAAACAAACAGGGCACATTTCATCATGCTTCTACCCTAATCAAATGGTTCTCATGCCAAAGCTCCCTACAGTTCTAATTTGCCCTATTTGGATGGGATTGGGGGTGGGGCTGGACAGCGAGAGTTACAGAGGGAATGAATAAGACCATTTGCTCTTTTCTCGGATGGACAATTTGGGCCTGTTCTCTTGAAAACCAGTGTAGGCATTTCATCCTCAGGGGGAGACAGGACGGATAGGAGGGGAAAATGTCTGTCTTACTATAAGTGCTCTGTCTGGGGGAAAATTGTGGCTTCAGGGAAAATACAAAATGAAAGTTGCAGGGGAAGGGGGTTTTGTGAGGCTAGGTAGAGCCCTGCTCCAGGCTGAACCCTGGAGTCCCTCTGTCACCTTCACTCCTGTCTAAGACGCTCTGGATGGAATCAGTGTTGATGAACACATTCACAAAGCCCCACAAGAACCACCCAGGTTGCTAACTTTCCTGGAGGCTGGAGAGTGCTGGTGAAGATGAGAGATCACACCTTCCTCCTCCTGCTGCTCTGTCCTCCCCTCCCCTTCCTCACACCCTCCTCTGGCCTTCTCTTTGTCCTCCTTGTTTCATTTCCCCTATTGGGGAGAAGCAGAAAGCCATTGTTCCCTGCCGGCCCACCTGTCCTCCACATCTCCCGGTTTATTTGGTTCTCACTCCATTTACTTTGTCTTTCTGCCGCACCCTCTTCTCTGCAGGTCTCACGGCCCCAGTCACCTTTGGTCACTTATGGAAATCATCCAATTAAGAATGAAAAAGTTTTCAGAAGTTCTTTCCCATCTCTGGCTTCCTTGGCTGTGGGCCGATGTTGGGGCCCCTGGAAGTTGCTACTGTGGCTGTTAGTAGGTTGTAAGAGTGTTGGAGGCACTAATGTTTTCTTGGGGTAATGAAGTCTTTCTGCAGGAGGCTGCTGAGGGATAAACCGAGGAGTGGCCATGAGTACTAAGGCCGGCTGAACATGAAACCAGATCTACTTTGACAGGCCTCGTGAGATTACTCTGTTACAACTCTTCCAGACAGCACATCTTCCCCTACAAATGAGCAGCACACAGATCTTTGGTGCAAGCCTCATCCTATCTATCGAGTGCCCCCAGGACTGAGACTGTGCCTCTGAGGCCAGGGCAGCCCCGTGCCCAGTGGTGATCTGCCTCCTGATGAGGCTCCACTAACTTCCCCAAGGGAGGAGACCAGAGCCCATGCTTCCAGGCGGTGGGCAGGTAATCCAATGATTAGGTAGCTTTGGCTCTGGAATGTAGAACAAAATTGCAATCCAGCAGGCTTCCTTTGCTAATCATGCCTGACTTAGGCTAATATCTGAAACCAGTTAGCCTTTCCTGAAGTTGCAGCACTGACTGGGGGTGGGGTAAGGGTTACAGGTGGGCCTTAGAAGGAGCCAGGGAGTACTTTGGACAATTCGGACAATTCCCCCTGCATCTTCCTGAGACTTGCAGATGATTTTACTGAGAAAAATAACCAGTGTTAGCACACAGGATGCTTCCAAAAATTTAATAAATAATGATTCTTTAAAACTGTATAAACTATAAATTACCATGCAGTCCTTATAATTTAAAATAATTTACAGGTTGAGGTAGGGAGGGGCCCAGGAGACTGTGGAAGGGGCAGGGGAGGGAGTGTGTCGGCAGGTCAGGCTCTTCTCACAGCCTTCCTGCTGAGCACACACACACAGGCCGTGTCGATCCGGATAAATCGCCAGGCAGCCTGCTTGCCATCCATGGTCAGCGCCTTGACAAAGGTGTGAGTCGTGGTACAATATGAGTTCCAATGCTTTGAGTCAATGCCCCGGCACCCACTGTCAACGGGATTTGGGTCCCGGCACTTGGTCTCAAAAAAGTACTGTTTGAATACACTGTTGTTAATGTTCACTTCTCCCAACACCATCACCTCCTTGCCCTTGATGTCTGTGGCGGTGGTCTTATCCCCAACCCACACGCTGACACTGTCACACACCGAGAACTCGCCCCTGTGGAAGATGGGGTGGGACGATGACCGCTTGCTCCTGTGAGTCCTGTTGAAGGGGGCAGCACCACCGACCTCAAAGTCCAGATCCTGAGTGTCTGCAGCTTCAGGTGGGGGCTGGGTGCTAAACAGCACACGGGGTGAACGGAGTCGCCGCTTTTTAAACAGCCTGGGGTCCACAGTAATGTTGCGAGTCTGCCCTGCCACTCGTGCAGCTATCGCCACTGCCGGGGCGCTGCGGACTCTGCGAAGGGCCGTGTCAAGGGAATGCTGAAGTTTAGTCCAGTGGGCTTGGGGGATGGTGTGTCCTGCAGGGACATTGCTCTCTGAGTGTGGTTCTGCCCGTATGCCGATCAGAAAAGCTGTGATCAGAGTGTAGAACAACATGGACATTACGCTATGCACCTGGAATGAAAAAGAAATGAGGGTGACTCCATGGAGTACTAAATGCAGTCAAAAGGCAGTTTCTGGGTCCCTCAGAGTTGACCTCCCACAGGGATCACAAAGAGATTTCATTCAAACTGGGGCACTTCTGAGAGGGAAAGGGTGTGCTAGCAATGGTTACACCGGGACAACAGGCATATGCCGGGCTGACTCAGGCAGTATGGATGTGTGGTCTCCCCATCCAGGCTTCTCCAGGAAGGGACAGAGCCCCTGGAATTTTGCCTAGGAGTTCAGTATGAGCTTGGAAATATCAAACAGAATCTTTTGAGTTCTCTGACGCTTAAGGAGGCTGAGGGAGGTGGTAAGTGTCCATGTGTGTACCAGGGAGGCCGGTGGGGAGAGTTTGACACCTCTCCCTTGCACTTTTGCCTTGATGTGATGGTGCTGTCCTGCTCAGCAGTTCTGAATCCTCTGGGAAGTCACTGGGGAGATCTGCTGGGGACATGTCTTGAAGCCTCAGCACTGGGTACCCCCTTTCAGACAGTGCACCGGGTCAGCTCTAAGATCTGGTGACTCGGAGCCCTTGTTATGAATTCACAAAGCATCATGTTTGGCAAAAACCTTGTGGCTCTGGGACCAACTTAGTCCAGGCACCTCTTCAGACACCACCCCACATATATAACTGTGGACCACATAATAGTTCCTCTTTGTGTGATGTTTTCAAAATGTGTTCACTTCTATCTTTTCATGAGTCTGTGAGTTCGATTAGGATTTATCATATTTATTTCACATATAAGGAAACTGATTCATAGAAAATGAACTAACACTAAAGCATTGAAGTCACAAACGAAAACTGAACCAGAAATAGAATCCAAAGTTGACCCATTACTAAGCCAGTCTGTCCTTCCATCCACCCTTCCTTCTTTTCTCCCTCCCTTTCTCTTTCACTCTTAAACATGTCTTTTCTTTTTACTATTTGTTCTTATGTGACTATAGATCAAATGGTATGGATCTATCTGTCCCCAAAAGGACTCCATACTGCACTGCAGTTACCCCACAAACAATCCCCCCACTTGGTCAAGTAGTTGTAGAATTAGTTCTGCTCCTAAACGGCCTCTCACTGGCCTCTGTGGCTCTCCTGTGCATACTTGTAGATGTGTAGCAAACATCAGCTCCTCTGTAAACTTCCATAGATCTTCTTGGTTGGATTAGAAATATCACCTGTAAGTGTTCTGCAAACTTCCAATTCTCTCCTTTCTCCCATCTCTCCTTCCCACTCTCATGGGTCATTCTACTTCCTTTCCACACAGAAACCACCTCGTCCTCGAAGCCTTTTCAGACCACTCTAATCAAAAATGATATCTTTCCATTCTGCACTTCAGAATAGCATAATTGTATGTGCATATGTGTGTGTGCATGTGTGTGTGTGTGTGTGTGTGTGGTCTGGCATGTAGTAGGTACTCAAGAAATTTAAGGAGAATGAATGAAAGAATGAATGGGAGTGGCAAAAGAAGCTCGCCATCTGCCTTCTTTCCATCACAGTGTGTGGTTTCTTTTGGCCTTTGTGCATATGGCTACACACTGCTTTTCTAATCTGTTTTAAGGCAACACATTCTTCTCCTCCATACTGTGCTTTTATTCGGCTGGAAATAGACAGCTCTTTGGTGAGATACCAAGAAGGAAATCACCAAATTCTTTTCTCTTTGGTTTCTTTGCAGAATGCTTCTGTTTGCTCCAGTTCTCCAGCTGACCATGCAAAGGAGGCAATGGCATATCTGGGGTTTTGACCATTACCAGATCTGTTGGCTAATGGTCTTGCAGATAAATGTCTGGACAACTGTTAGAGGACTGAATATTCAGTTGGCAGCAAATCTAAACCCTTTACTTTTGCTCCTTTTCATGTTTCATGTCTTTGTTCTTCTCGGTATATAATATCTCTTATCTTATAGATTAAAGATTATAATCTATAATATCTTATAGATTAAAGGAGAAGAAAGAAAACTGAAATTCATCCCCTTATATCCAAATTCTTAACACTTGTTAGAATTTTGAGGGGAAAATGAAAATAACTAAATAAAAAGGTTTCGATGGACATAAGGGACATACTTCTCCCTATTCCCCATTACCCGAAGTTCCCACTTCATTCATGGTCTCCCCTTTGGTGGGCCCATCCTCTTCTAAGGAGCCCATTGAAATTTCTGTGCAATCGACTCCCATACCTGGATCTCTAATCAACTAGTCTTTTAAAGCTAGTTCTGCCTTCCAGCTTCTTGAGGGCAATTCTCCATAGATACTGGCATCTTAAATGCAAGACATCCAAAACGAAAATCTCCATACTCATAATCCTAATTAGGACCATCTTCTCCCCATCTTCCTTCTCTGCATACAACAGCAACAGACCCATTTTGGATCATTTGATTATTAGTTTTACAGCTACCATCTCTTTTGATCCTCTCTCCTCATCTCCCTAAACACGCTTCTTCACAGTTTCCTTTTTCTGTTACTGGAACCATCATTCATTCATCCATTAGCTCTATACATCTGCTTATCCCTCTGCTTTTTCATCCCTGACCTCCATCCAGCCTTTTTGGTTCTGTTTTGGTAGCATTCTCTTGAAACTGTATTTTCCCTTCCATTCTAATCTCTGGGCCCCTAGTTCAGGTCATGGGAACAGTCTCCCACCTGACGTCCTGGACCCTCATCTCTCTTCTTCCAATGCCTTCTATCCCTGGCTGCCCCATTTAGCTTCTTAAAACCTGCTCTGATTCATATCACCCTGCTCAAAGGAACTGGTGCCAAGTCCCTTGTCTATAAGCCAGTAGGGACTGCTCTGCCTGGCAATGGGATCCTGCCTCCTTCTACTCCCCTCACATAGTTTGCATTCCAGGCGCACAAAACTCCTGGGGGCAGTTCCTGCTTGGGCTTCCCCACCACTGCCCTTTTTCAGACTCTTCCCTTCCAGGTATGCTCCCCTACCCTCCCAGGGCCTTTTCTGCTCTCCACCTCTGCTGGTGGAATCCTCCTGTTGTCCTTCAACAACTTCAATGCTGCCTCCCCTGGGGAACTTTTTCTAATTCCGAGACAAACTACCTTCTCTATCTCTCTCTCTCTGTGTCTCTTTTTGTTTTGTTTTTGAGACGGAGTCTCACTCTGTCGCCCAGGCTGAAGTGCACTGGCTTGATCTCAGCTCATTGCAGCCTCCGCCTCCTGGGTTCAAACAAGTCTCCTGCCTCAGCCTCCTGAGTAGCTGGGACTACAGGCACACGCTGCCACACCTGGCTAATTTTTGTATTTTTTGTAGAGGTGGGGTTTCACCATGTTGGCCAGGATGGTCTTGATCTCTGACCTCATGATCCGCCCCCCTCGGCCTCCCAAAGTGTTGGGATTACTGGTGTGAGCCACCATGCCTGGCACCTTCTTTATCTCTTAAAGCCTTCCCTTTATATTCTCTTAGGGCAGATGTATTCTCTTATCCTCCCTTCTAGAGGACAAACTCCCTGTAGGCAGCAAAGTGTCCTACTCATCTTTGTTGCCTCCAGGTGACCTAGAACTCCCAGGTAACTCCACCTCTAAGAACCTGTGAGTACGTAGACAAGTCTCCTGCCTCCAGTGTTCCTTAATTCTCCATCTGTGTGAGGATGTTTAAGGTATCTTCCAACTATTATATTCTTTCATTTTAGGCACTTACGAAGTTTTCTACTCTGCCTTGCATCTGCTGGTTTGACTGAACTGACTTCACAAAGTTCCTAAACTCTAACACTACTTTTCCACTCACAGTCAAGATACCAAATGGTATCACATTTAATCACAATGGAGATTTGTATCACAGGCAGATTGTTTCATTAAGACTTGACTATGTCTCAAATGTATCTCTTATTTAGATTTTAGGTTTAAAGTTTTAAAAATATATATATTTAATTCACTCACGAGAGTGTGTTCCTATAAACTTTTAAGTTTTTAAACAAAAACTCTCTTTTAAAAAATGATCAGTAGATAAAAGAAAAATTGAGTGCATTCTCTATTCTAGTGATATAATGCACCGTTTAGAAAAGAACATTCTTTTTATTTTTGATGTGAACCAGAGGAGAAGTTTTATTTATTTATTTTTTTAAAACACCCTTTGAAGCCTTTCTCCTGAACAGATGACAGCCTTCTGTGTGGCTTTACTAAGCAGAGCTCTGCAAGCTGAATGATCAGATGGGGAGGATGCAATTAGGGGCTCACATGAACGAACATGTTCTATTTAATGTGAGAATGCTCTTTAATTGTCCTCCTCCTACCTAGAATGGAAGATCCATGACTAAGAGTGGGGTGGCCCATCGGGATGCCTTTACAACCAGCCACTGATGGGCTGCCCCACTCTCTTGCCCTCTTCTGAACCAGTGGTACATTCTGTGGATTTCCAGTGGTTCACACACTCCAATAATAGGATACATTTCTTGCACTAGGAGAATGATCTTCAAAGATTCTGGCCTCACCTGAATAGGTGATGGAGCTGCTGGACAGAGCTAAGCAACTGGCCCAAATATTTGTGGTTAGGAGGGCTGACGGCACTGGGAGGCTTGGCAACCTTGCCTGGGGAGATGTGTTGTAGAAGGGAGTGAGAGAATTCCTGCCTTGGAGAGATCCATGCCAAGAGCTGCGAGCAATTCTCGGGCTAGAGATGGGATACGTGAACCCGGGTCACTAACAGTTGGCGAGAAACGAAACTCTTGTGGCCAAGGAAATCCAGCCTCCTCCTCCTCCATCTCATTCGCCACATTCTGAGAGTGGGTCAAGGGTCATTTCTTGTTTTATGCTTGACCTTCACTCTAAATGTTAACTGGCTGCTGTCTTCAGTTGTAAAGGCTTGAATGCTCTTGGGGGTTGGAGTGAGAGGAATTCTGTGGCTCCTCATTTCCCCAGCAAGGTACTTCAGAGGTGTCATGGGCTGAGCTGAACAGAGAGAGGCATTGACAGTAAAATCCAGAGCCTCTGTTGGTATCTTCCAGACAGGATTTATTGGGAGGAGGCATGGCCTGGAAGGTACATCAGAGATTCAAGTCCAGAGGCTCTCAAACTTCAGGGCATCAGAATCACTTGGAGAGTTTGTTACACTACAGACTGCTGCGCCCCATCTCCAGAACGCTCAATTCTGTAGCTCTGGTAGGAGGACACTAAGAATCTACATTTCTAATAAGTTTCCAGATGATGCTGATGCAGTTGGTCTGGGGACCACATTTTGAGAGCCACAAGTCTAGCCTAATTCTTTAACTTTGTAGAAGACGAAAATGAGCCTTGGAGAGGCTAAGTGACTTGGGCTTTTGCAGCCAGTGAGTGGCAGGGCCAGTCTGTGGACACCTGACTTGAGCTCAGCCGTGCTATCTTTTAGAGGAGAGAGACCTGAAGCCATATGCACACTGTAACTGATAGGTGCTGGGATGAGTTTACTCATCCCCCAACATCGAAATGAAAATTCCATTCAACAGATTATAAGTTTTACCTTCCTGATGCCACAAATCCAGATATTAGGGAATATTTAGATATTGAATTGTTTCATATCTGCTTTGTTGGGTTTCTGGGCATCATGTAGACTTGATCCAAAAGCACTTAAAATGCCCATGATAGAAACATGCAACCAGAAAGCACTAGCAGGTACCGGCACCTGTGGGGTCATTGGGCTCTTGGAGGGCAGGTGTGCTGGATACATGAATGGGAACCAAATCAACTGATCTGAATTCTTAGAGACATACTTTGACACAAACGAGCTGAGATAATAACAATTATTATTTATTGGGTATAATTTTCTAATTAACCATTACACAAACCTGGGAGGTTGGCCATATCATTCTTATTTTAACAATGAGAAGCCAGAGATGTAGTAAGATTAAGTAATTGCATCACAGGTACACACCAAACAGAAATGGAACTCAGAGCCAGACCTCCTGTGTGCAGATCTGGAACTCTTCCACACCCCTCCACTCCACTAGCCAAGGGCACAAAGAGTGGCTGTGAGCCTTCCATTTCACAAGTTCCCTGCTCAGTCAGACCAGAGAGTTGTGTGGAGGGTCTGATTGACACCGTCTATTCGAGGTCCTGTGTCTGGTGACTTTAGACCCTTGATGCAGCTCAGACTCCTGATATGTCCCTGGGGGCCATGGGGCCAACCTGAGGACACAAAAGATTTCCTCTCCTGGGCTAGGCAGGCTGCATTTGCTGCATCACTGAGAGCTTCTCCAGGCCCTTGCTGCTCAGCAGTTCAATCTGACTTGCCCTCTCAGGTTCTGTCACTTGGGACCCCTGCTTCTGGCAGCTGCAGAGGCAGGACCTTGGCAAGGCCAAGGCCCCTTAGGCACTTACCTCAGTGTGGCCAGGATAGAAAGCTGCTCCCTTGGTAAAACTGTTATTGGGTCCGGACGCTGAGCTGAGCTTGGGTCCAGCATGCCATCCAGCCCCTTGGACTGCACGACCACTGACCAAAACTCTGTGGAGGGGGAGAGCTGGCATTAGACTGGTACCTCACCACATTCCCTGTGCCCTACACAGTGGGGAGGCATGTGCCAATAGGACAAATTCCATTTCCTTGAGTTCTGGGATTTTACCAGCATCAAGGCCCAGGAAGGAGCTAGAATTTGGCTACCAAAATTTACCGGGGTCTGGCCTCTCATGGTCCTGTAGTGGCACCTGCCTCTCACTCTTGCGCCATACCTTTTGGTTTCAGCCTGGACACCATCCATGGCTGATATTGCACCTAGTGCAGGTGTTTCTAGACACATGCCAAAGTCTTGCCCTAGCAGATCCCTAATCTGGCATCAAAATGGAAATTGTTCAGTACCTTACACGTGCAGACATAGTAGATCCAACTCCGAACCAGCCTAAAACACATTATACAGATGCAAAATCCCTGACAATCCAGAGCAAGTTGGTGCTTTGATAAAAATGCAGATGAGTAATGGTGACAAATAAGACAGACTGATCATTTGAGAGACAGTGTGGAGCTCTCACAGAATCAGACAGAAATTTCAGAGTACCACAATGAAAGGCAGGTTTTAGGATTGGAAGCTATGGAGCTGATACAATTTTAAAAAATCAATTTTAGGCTGTAGTTTCTAGAAACAATGTAAGTTTTCTATTCTCCTCTCACCTCTATAACCTAATCTATGTAGGCGATTCATTCATTCACAATATTTTCTGGGCACCGACTATGTGCCAAGCACTGATTTTGGTGTTGAGCAGGAGTAAATAACACAAACAAGGCCTCTGCTCTCAGGGGTCTTACAGTCTTGTGTAAATAAGCAAGATATCTCCAGATTCGTTATATGCCATGAAGGCAATTACAGGGTCTGATGATAGAGGGCAACTGCAGGAGGTATCGAGGGGCTACTGTAGATGGGACATTTAGCGAGGAGTTCTCTGAGGAGATGGCCTTCAAGCTGAGACCTGGAGGTTGAGAAGGAATGAGGGAGAGAACATTCCAGGCAGCAGGAACAAGTGCAAAGGCCCTGAGATAGAAACAAGACAAAGGTTCTGAGCATGAAGGAATGAGATCTAGAAAATGAGCTGGAGAGCCAGAAAGAGCCAGGTCTACAGAGACACAGCAAGGAGTTATGGTTTTATCCTCAGGACATTAGGAAGGGAGTGGAGGGCTTTGAACAGGAGGGTGATATTTATGGATAAATGAATGAATGATTATGTCTATGACAGAATTTGTTGTAGGGTGGAGAAACCCTCCCAATAAAGTTCTAGAATGACATCTTAACCTTCCTGTCCATATTCTCTTTTCAACTCCAAAAAATTCCTCTCCCTGTGATATCTTTGTCCAGCATGGATCCCCACCACATATCTTCATCCAACTCCCTCTCAGCTTGTGCTATGAAAGCAAATGTCAGAGAAGCCACCACGGCTCCCCAAACTCCAACCACGAAGAGGAGCTGGAGAACAGGGGAGGTAGCAAGGGCCTCTGAAGTGGTCTTCAAGCCACTAGAAATCATGAAATTAAGCCCTGGGATGTCTCCATTCTTCTTCCTTTCCCATCCTGCTCAAAATAGTCTTCTTGCCCCAGAAAGAACCAGAAAAACCTTTCAATACTCAATTGGGATTGAAGGCTAGTGATGAAAATGCGTACTCAGACACTCTTTAAAAGGTTACATTCTGTGATGAAGAACATTTTCATGCTCTCCCAGGGTTGGACTTAGCATGGGAGAGGGAGAATGGCATTTCCCCAGCGTAAGAGGTGGACATTATCTGGTCCCATTAGTCACGGGAAGATGGTTTCATCTAGTCCATAAACCCTTCATCTAGGTGTGTGGCTAAACCTGAAAGGTTGCAGGCTGGAACCCACACACCTGCATTCTGATTCGATTCACTCTGAGCTTTCTCCTCTATAGAAGGAGATTCAGTTCATCTCTGAGCTTTCTCCTCTGTAGGATGAGAAGCTGGCACAGATGAGAGCTAAGGTCCCCTTTGGCTCTGATCATCTGAGATTCCATGACTTTGAATGTTTTCCAGGCTGTATTGTTACTAGATGCTTAAGTAGTGCTTTCTCTCACCCCAAAATTGGGATTCATTTATTTCATTGATTAAACACTTAAACTTACAGGTCCTGTGCTGGCCACTGTGTTAGGTGTCAGGTGCTAGGGATACAAAGAAGAATAAGACATAATACTTAACTTCCTACAGCAAGTAATCTAGAGATAGGAAAAGGCATGCATATAAACAAACATTTAAAGTACAGTGCGATAAGTATGATGTATATGTGACATGATATGGAAACACAGTGGAAGGAGAAATTGGTTTTATCTGGCCAGACTGGTTAGAGACATATTCATAAAGGAGGTAACATCTGAGCAGGGTTCTTAAGGATGAGTAAGAGCTCATTGGGGAAGAAGGGAAGGAAAAGTCCCAGAGTTCAAGAACTGAGTGGAGGTCCACCATGGCATTGCAAGAGGAGTAGGGGAGAGGAGAGGAGTATAGAATGGGCCTTACACATCAGGAGGTGCTAATAGACTTGCAGTACCCTTCTGGGGCCTGCCCACTGAACTTCTTCCTTTTTTTTTTTTTTTTTTTTTTGAGACAGAGTCTCGCTCTGTCGCCCAGGCTGGAGTGCAGTGGCGCGATCTCGGCTCACTACAAGCTCCGCCTCCCGGGTTTACGCCATTCTCCTGCCTCAGTCTCCCGAGTAGCTGGGACTACAGGCGCCCGCCATCTCGCCCGGCTAGTTTTTTTTTTTTTTTTGAATTTTTAGTAGAGACGGGGTTTCACCATGTAGACCAGGATGGTCTCGATCTCCTGACCTCGTGATCCACCCGTCTCGGCCTCCCAAAGTGCTGGGATTACAGGCTTGAGCCACCGCGCCCGGCCTGAACTTCTTCCTATGGGACACAAAAAGCCTCCGCTTTTAATCAGTGGAGCAACCAGAGAAGGAATAGTGACTTTCTCTGGAAATATTCTGGATATTCCACTACAAGCTAGGATGGCCTCCAATCTGGATGACTAGAAGAAGAGGGAAGTTTGGTTTAAATAAAAAATTCCACAATTCCTAGGAAGATCTGCATTCTTAGGATGTCTACTGTAAGCCAACCACAATAGATTCCCTGGCCCTGTATCTGCAATTTCTGGACCAAGTCACCTTGGTGCATGCCAGGGCCAGGGTCTCCTGCCAATCTCATCTGGATAGCTGATTGCTATATTTGAAATTGTGTCCAGCATTTCCTATGCCTTTGGCCTTGTCTTATTCTGTGTTGATATAAGCAGTTTACTACTGCAGAGAGAAATTCTCTGTCCACAATAATGAAACTCTAAAAGATTTTTGTAGATATTGTTGTCATTAGTCTCATGCTAATGAAGGTTGAGGCTCTAAAATTAAATCCAATTTAAATATTACAAATTGCTAATGCAAGGCATTGGGACAAACAACCCAAATGCATATCTATTTTTAAAACCCTGTTTTCATAGAGTAATCACTTAAACAGAAATCAGCTCTCACACTTTTGATAAATGCATGGAAATAAATCCCACCTCATTTCAAGATCATATTCTGTTCCTTCTTACAGGGCACAAAGGAATCCTAATAAAGTCTGGTGTACCTCTTCTAGAACTTGTCCTGTCCTGGGTTTTATGCTATGAAGCAGTGGTTCTCAAAGTGTGATTCCATAGTAGTATTGTAGTAATCTCTTAGAACATGTTAGAAATGCAAATTCTTGGGTTTTATCACAAACCTACTGAATCAGAAACTCTGGGAATGAAACACAGCAATCTGTGGTTTAACCAACCCTGCAGGTGATTCTGATAGTTACATAAGTTTAAGAACCATTGCTTTAGGGCTTCCACCTTGTTCCTCCTCATGGGGTGAAGGATCCAGTGCAAAGACGAAGCACCAACCCAGAGCCAGTCCGCTGCTGTAGACCACCCGCTTGAATGTAACTTTCCATACAACAGTCAAAGGTATGTTGTGGGCTTGTTCCCTCTTCTGGACCATACTCCTAGGACTTATCTCAGAACCCAATGTCCAACCAACCCTGAGCCTGGTAGAGCTAAGGGAGAGAGGGCTCTTCTTAAGACCCCTGAGGTTAATCGATAATATTTTGGTCAATTTCTCTGGTGATGCCTATTATTGACCATTATTAAGGCCATTACCAAGCACATCAAATCATCTCAAAATGGCCAAAGTTGATTTTTTCCCCCTAAAAGAGCTCTTAGTCAGCAAACTTCATGGTTGTATTCCATACTAGAAAAGATTTCAGATTCCTTTTCCCATTGTGGACAGACTCCAAGTAAGGACTAACAGAGAGAGGGGAGGATTAAGGGGAATAGTTACAGCCTATAGCAATCGCACCAACAATCATTCTTATACCCTCAACAACATGTGCTTAATCTAAGACATTCCTAGTGAGTTTCCCTACTCACCAAGCTTTCCTGGGCAGAAATTAGGAGAAAGGGGGCTGCAGTCGCCCTGACATCTTTGATGTAGTGCAAGCTGCTCTTGGGACTAGCCATTGCTTTGGAGCACATGGGAGGAGTGGTCCCAGAGGTCTTTTTGGCCAAGTGTCCCCAAATCTTTAGTATTCAAAATTTCAGCACATGGTCCTTGGACTTAATAACAGTCCAACCCACTATTTGGTAATAGCCAAATCGATCACTACATCAAAGATGCCAGGGCAGCTTCAGCCCCCTTTCTCCTAGTTTCCACCAAGGAGAGCTCTGTGAGTAGGGAAACTCACTAGGAATGTCTTACATTAAGGACATGTTGTTGAGGAAATAAGAATAATTGTTGATGTGACTGCTGTGAACCCTCAATTCTCCCCTCCCTCTATTAATCCTTACCCTGAGTCTGTCCATAATGGGAAAAGGAATTTGAAATCTTTTCTAGTATGAAATATAATATGAGGTTTGCTGACAAGAAGCTCTTTTTTTGAGGGAAAAATCAACTTTGGCCATTTTAAGATGATTTGATGTGTTTTAACTATCCAGTGGTTTTGGCACATCCAATAGGAAATTAATACCAAGGACTTAGGAAGACATTAAAGTTCGGTGAAATTGCTGTTCTTTTTGATGAAAAGTTTCAATGCTGACAATTCTAAAGTGCCCTGGCACATTTTCCTGAAAGAAAAATCGTCCTATGGCTCTTTGGGAAATTTGTGGGTAAATTACAAAACCCTTCCTAGCACTTCCCTGGAGAGTCAGACAGCTGTAGGTAAGAAGAAGTTGTTGTGGTTGGCTGACCTCAGCTTCAGAATCAAAGGGCACTTGCTATGAATGAGAGTGGCCTTCTATTGTGTGTGGCGAAACACAGTCCTCATGTTTACCTGACTGGAGGAACTCATGAGCTGTATGACGGCCCACACCCCAGGGAGGTTTTCAAAGTGTGGGTAATTACAACAACATTAATGTGGTAGAAGATAAGACATCTAAACACACAGTAGCCTTCCGTTACAGAGTTGAGGGCAGAATATTTTTGCAAGAATGTATGGCTAAATAATAGTCCTTGTAGTATAGCCCATCAGCTTAGTAATACTAGTAATATATATACAATCTGTATTTGAGTGCCAAAAACAATCCAATAATTTTTCAAACTTTTCTGAGATCCTAAGAAAACATCTCCTTGGTTCCAACTGGCTAATCCTTAAACCACACACAAAAAACTCTATTTCAGTGATGCTTTTGGCCTTTCCCTGGTCCGTTGTTCCCATACTTGGGACTAATAGCAGACAGTGGTACTGGGAGCAATGACTCTCAGGTTGGTTGCGGTCAAGGTTCGCATATAATCATAACAGCACCTATGGAGTCTCCAGGCTACTGCAGACCTTGAATGACCACCGAGGATTGAACACACGAAGGAAAACAAAACGGTGCCAGTGAATGTTAACTCAGATCCAAGCCCTTTATTCTACTTGCTTTATAGGATTAAATGTCCTCGGCTCTTCTTGAGCTAGCCTTTTCCTCTCAGTGTGTGGTATGTTTTCTAAGCAATAGGTCAAGAAATGTTACAACACATAAGTCTATAATGCGATTCAGATGTAACTTCAGAAATTAAGACAAGGTAAAGATTCATAGCCCTGAAAAAGACCAGGAACTATACTGGCTTAACTGACACATGGGATTCCGGTGCTTTAAAAAAGGCAGGCAGTCCATCCTTCAATTAAGGAGGGATAAGGGATGAGTCATGGGACTTGAATGTAAGGATTCAAGTAAAATGCCACCCTTACTCATTAAAGTGTCCATTAGATGAGGCCATTTCTGTTTGAGCAGCTGGACTTCAGTTTCACTGCAAAAATCGCTGCACCTCAACCAACCTGCATCCAAGAAAACATGGATCACAAGCAGTCAGCACCAAACACCTCCCAAGGGAAACTGAATCTGAGGACACATCAGATACCGTCCCACTCCACACCACTCTGGAGTGACAGCTGCCATTGTGTCTTGAGCTCCCTTGCTCTTCTGCACTGACATTTCCTGGCTTGTCTGTTGACTTCACATCCAGAAAATCTGACTCAAGCCATGAAAGAGATAACTCAGCCCAGCTTTGCCCAGGCATGCAGCACATGCAAATCCTAGGTAACCTGAGGCGAAGATAAGAACTGGAAATGAAGAATTTACTTCCATGTGTGTGTTTGTCAGGGGGCTTTGTGCTGTTTTAGCTACTTCCTGTGCATGGCTTTAACTATCTTAGTCCCATATGGGCTCCTATTATACAGTAACACATATGACTTATGGGGAGTGCTGGAATACCATCAGGGTGGTTAACTCTAATGAAGGGCTATTTGACAGGGATTTTTGAGCTCAGGTTAAGGAGTTTCATCTAGCTCTTTCATTATCCTGGGAGGAAAGGTCAGGAAAGATGAAAACTTGCTGTCCTTTCTAAAGTCACTTGCTTCTCATATAATTATATTTCAGAATATTCCCAGTCTTCTAGTGTTCCTTCTTTTAAGGTTTATTTGATAATGACAACATGAACAAAATAAAAACTCTGCATTGGGGAAATTTACTCCGGAGCTAACGAGAAACCCACAGAGAGCATCTGTCTCTAGAGACCCAGAACATTGTGGGTAATTAGAAATTCCAGAGATGAGGGCAGACAGTTTTCCTTCTCAATCACCACACTTCTCAATCTTCAGCAAGAGACTTAACCTCTCTGCCCCTCAACATCTTCTCTCAAAAATCAGAACAATTATACCCTCCATATTGGGTTATTGAGAGGGTTTAATTGAATAAGCATTTAGCCCAGTGCCTGGCACCTAGTTGGTGCTACATAAATATCAGCTACTCTTATTAATATCATTAAAGACATTTGGCCAGAATCAGGCAGCTAGTTATTGGCAGATCTGGGTGCAGAAGAGAAAGTGATGCCTCCTGTTCATCCGATGCCCCCATCTGGCCCTCTCTGGCAGGAAGAAATCGCCACTTTGTGTCCCAGTTGTGATTGGAATGGCTGGCCATGCACATGCTCAGTGGAACTGAGCAATTGTAGACTGCTCAGCCTGCAGCTGTGGGGCGATTATCTGCAATCATTTGCCAACAAAGATGCTGAGTAACAAACTGAAACATTTGTTTTTGAAATGATCCATTTTCTTCAGCCATGTCGCAGTCAGAGGGAGGAAGCTTTTCCAGCTATGGCTGTGTTCATCGGAGCACTGTGATGTTTAGCTGTCACTAAAACTTGCCAGGCACTGTAAAGTTAATAGCATCTTTTCTTAAGTAATTGCTGCCTTGCAGGAAAAGTGAATCACAAGGAGAATACAACATGGAAGATATCCTCATGATCAAATTTATACTTGGTTATCCAAGGATTTGGGACAAGTTTAGGCATCTGCTGGATTAACTTCTTGAGGTCTTAAGTGTATTTCTATCTGTGGGGCTGTCCCAGTGTAGGCACTTAATGAATGTTTATTGAACGGAATTGAAGACTCTTCCCACAGCTGCGCCAGTTTATTCAACCCAAGTAAATCATTATTTCATGTTATACTGGGAAATAACAAGTGGTCCCAATTCGCCTTCTTGGATAACTGGGCGACTCCCTTTCACTTTGGCTATTTAGTGTTTTATTTAAGAAGGAGAGTGCCACATTGGTGGCCTGACAGGTGGGCCTCAGAGGACCTAAGAATCTAAGACCCTCGTTCCACCTTCTTTATGAGCACTAAAAGTGTACACAGGTGTTGTACAAAACAAACACCCTCCTTACTTCCAGCTTGTTCATTTTTCTTGTCTAGAATTTCCTTGGAGAAGGCTATGCTCCAACCCAGCCGCTGGTTATGTTGTGCAATCCACTGGGATGGCAATCACCTCATTGTTTAGTTACAACCCATGAAAAGATGAAAAAAAGAAAGAAAAAAACACAGTACACATACAGAATGAGGGTGGAGACTGCACGATGATAATGAAAACCATTTGTTAGCATTTCACTTCTCTCTTTGTGAATCAGCCGAGTTTCTGGCACCAGGCCTCTGTCTGTAAAGGAAGCTGCACCTCAAAGGCCCTCCAGGGACTCTTTCTGCCTTGTCTGGTCTAGAGAGTGTCGCCTTTTGTCCCCAGGAAGGTGGGCGCTAGACTGACTGCCCCAGCTCCCTCTGTGCTGCAGCCACCAGGACTGGCTCCAGCTCTCACCTTTTGTCCCAGGGCCATGTACCTATCCTGTGTGGTTGCACACTGACAGTTACTTTTAAGCTCTGCCAAAACCACAGTTTGGTCTCATGCGTGTGAGGATGCTTTTCCCCTTTGTCATCTCCCTGTGTTGTGTCCCCTCATCTGTGTCCAGTACTTTCAGCCCTGCTTTCTTTTTGGCTATTTCAACTTTTCCTTATTTCCACAGACCTGATTCCTGTATTCTCAAAATAAGGATTCAAACTTTGGAGGAATAAAAAGCAAAAATAAATTAAAATTTAAGAAGTAAAATGAAAAACCTCAACAAACAAACACCAAAAATTTCACAACCAGTAGAACACTGTGTATCTGCGTGAGCATATGTGTTTTGCCTGCATTGTCCCAAACAGAGGAATAACTTCAAAAGGCACATGTGATGGTTATGGGCAGAGACAGGTACCAGTGCTCTTTGTGCATCTGTATTCATTAAGTCCCAGGACCTAAGTGCTTTCCCTCTCTGCCCACTTCTGAAATCTATCACAGCATTTAGATAGGTCAAGTATAGAATTTAGATCCATAAAGCATGGCAGCATGATCTTCAACAACCACCACTACCCCTAACACCATCACTGCCTCCACTTCTTCCATTACCATCACTACCATCACCTCCTCCAACACCATCATCACTACTACTTTCTCCATCACCATCACCACTATTACCTCCTCCATCATTATCACCACCACCATCTTCCCCAACACTTCCTCACCACCAACATCCTATCGCCACCACCAGCATTACCACTTCCAACATTTTGCCATGATTACCACCGCCACCGTCAACACTGCCATTAACATTACTACCATCGTCACCATCCCCATCACGTCTAAAGGGTTAAAGAACTTTGGAGTCATGGAAGTTTGACCAGTGTTCTCCAAGACTTCCTCATAGGCCATAAGTAGAATCACCAGAGGCAGAAGATAGCTGAGCCTTGAGGTCATTTAGTCTCTTCCAGAGTAATTAAATGAATTGTGTAGGTCCATATAACCTCCAACTGACTGGTGAATAGAATTAGATCTAGAAATCAATATTCCTGATTCTCCATATATTTCATTATACTATTTTCTGGCACTCATCCTGGGGCTGTTTTTTCCTTTCTTTCTCCTGAGATTTTTCTTTTCTTTTGTCAGCTTTGTATTTCCAATAATGTTGGTTATAACATTTTTCAGTTTAGACCTTGATAAATCTTAGAATTATCTCAAAAGAGCAATACCTGTAATGGTCACAAGAACATTTATATATAGATATGTGCACATACACACACAAGTATTTTTTACTTCTTCGAGATGTAGTTTTGCTGTGTCGTCCAGGCTGGACTGCAGTGGCATGATCTCAGTTCACTGCAACCTCCGCCTCCTGGGTTCAAGCAATTCTCCTGCCTCAGCCCCACCACGCCTGGCTGATTTTTTCTTTTTCTTTTTTTGTACTTTCAGTAGAGATGAGGTTTCACCTTGTTGGCCAGGCTGGTCTTGAACTGCTAACCTCAGGTGATCTGCCCACCTCAGCCTCCCAAAGTGCTGGGGTTACAGACATGAGCCACTGCACCTGGCCATATTTTTAAAAGCAGGTAAGGGATTATGTATCTTGGTCCTCCAAAATGAGAAAGGCTCTTCCATTTGCCTGATGCAATCTTTTAAAGGTAGGTACACCATTTTTGCAGACCATGTTGAGTTTTTCCATTTCTTCACATCTGAAGACAAGTGGACTTTGTGCTTAGGCCTCTAAAAGAAGGGAGCACCCTCTCTGACCTCTTCTCTCAGCCTCCAGAAGGAGGCACTCCTCTGGCTAGTCCAATTCCATGACAGCAACGACTCCCACTTCTAAGAGAGGCATTCTGGGAGTTAAAGGCCAGGCCCTGAGCATGGCTGTCTCCTGGCCCTTCCACCCCAGCGGGAGAAGTGGCAGGACAGCTGTCTGAGGAGGATGCCTAGACAGCTTCTTTTTTCCTCAGTCACTGGTTCAGACTGAATGGGGAGCTCCTAGTGACTGCTGGGTCACTAGGGTGAATATGCCAAAATTGTGAGTTTGAGTTTGGGTTTCTAGGAAGAAAAGGCAGGGATAGGATAGAAATCCCCAAGAGTCCTCTTTGGCCTACAGCTTAGGCCGTATTAGAAGTATTAATAAGGATAGAATGACCTATATTTTATGTGTGAAATTAAATGTAATATAATATTATTTGCTAAAATATGTTAATTACTACATTAGCATAAACTGTGGGTTAGAAATGAATACAACTACTACCACTAAAAATCAACACCATGTATTATGTATTATGTACCAGACACTATACTAAGCACTTTATATATATTTGTTTCCTTTTAAAATACTCATTAAAAATCTTTTGAGGTTAGTATTTGACAGATAAGGAAACTTCTGTCAAACTTCATTTGACAGATGAGGAAACTTCACCTCAGTAGTACAGTGGGGAAGTAGAAGGTCACACTGTTGAGTGGGTGGCATGATGGACAACAGCCCAGGTCCCTTGCTCTGTGGTTCACTCCTTTTCAACCCTACTCTGCGCTGCTCACAACACTGATCAATTCAAGAGAGCAAGAGTTCTGTCCTCTGGGTTTTGTTCTGAGTGTCAATTTCTGCTTCCATGATATGGATAATGTATAGGTGGGATTCTGTGCATCTTCTATGCTTGAATATACCTAATTGCTTTTAAAAAATTAGCACACACTTTTGAGTTTGTAAAATACCTTGGCTTCTCTACTTATCTGTCATGACATTCTGTTTGTTTATACCCTTGAGGGAGCCCATACATCATACTCTCTCCTCACTGAAGTAATCTAACCAACAAGGAACAGATTTTGGAAGGACCCACTAATCTGATAGAAATGTAGCAATGAAAGACAGATGTTTAGACATGTGAAGTTGTTCCTGACTGAGAAATTTATAGAAATAGAGTGTGGCTATTCCATTTAATTTTATGTATTTTGGATAAGACTTACTCTTAATTCTGAGACTGTGAAGAAAAACTGCAGGCAAGACAGAAACTACTCACTCTGGGCTGAGGATGTGATTCTCTTGGTTGGCTGTTTGGGTGTGAAGACCAAGCCAGAGGCTGATGGAGCCAAGTGGAGACTGTTAATATTTCCATTCATGGACATGCAATAGCAAACCATCTCATACATTTACAGAAAAGCATCAAATATAATATCTTTGTTGAGCTTAATCAAAACCAGAGTAAAATTCCAGTCGACAAGAATAGAAACTTACCCTAATGATTTCATTTTTAGTCCAAAATATACAGTGTTTGCTTGGTCTGTTTGTCACTTTCTAAAACAAGAAATTACCAAGCAAAGACTTTGGTTTGAGGGACGAGTGAAAAGCAATAAACATTGAGCAGAAATGCAAAGAGATCAAATGTCAAGAGTCCTTGGTGGATGAACATTCAGAAGTGGATTCAATTTGTGAATTGTTGACTTTATTTCCCAGAATTCATGTGAGTTGCTCAATCAGGATTCAATTGTCCAGGCTACATGCTCTCAGCAGTGAGTGCTTCATATAACAGAAGTAAATCATAAGGCAAAAAAAGAGGAGGTTGAGTTACCATCAGCAGTATGTTGTTTGTTTGTTTGTTTTAGGCAAGACATTTGCTTTCATTGTTAGCAGGTGAAATGGCCTTTTTCTAGAATAATAAAAATCTCACACTACGAAAAACATAGCCAGAAGAGAAAGAACCATCTTCTGATTTGCCATAGTGAGTTGGGTCGATAGCTTAATATTAGGAATTATGTTGCTATGTACAGAGCAAATTGGTGGTTTTCATTGCAAGCACTGGGTGAAACTCTGGAAGTTGCTCTAGCCCACCAGCCCATTGCCTCTAGAAACTCTCTTTAAAAGAGATAAAGCCACCATCTTCTTTTAGCTTCTCAAGAATAGTGAGTATGATGGTGCAAATTAGAGGAAGGCTCTTCATCAGTGAAGAATGGCTGTCACCTACAGGGTAACAGTGACATTTTGGCAGGCACATCAGAAGAGCACAACATGGCCATTAATTATGCAGTTTCGTCTTGTCACCACTGGGCACTATGGGATATCTGACAATGTTGGTACTGATGATTGATGGCCCTGGCCCTGGTGCTGGATCTGCTGATTCCAGTTAGGAGTCATCCTGGGGCTAAGCCAAGGTCAGGGACAGAGGGAGAAATGGCTGTCTCATTTCCCGTCAGCTTGGAGCTTGTTGAATGTGGTGGCATGAATGGATGAATCCTGAACAGATGGAATGAGATCACCCCAACACCTATAGGCACTGGAACAAACTAAGTGAGCTGGGATTTGTCTTACCCTTAGGAAACCTGATGTTATTGTAGAGGAAAACTGAAATAGTAGAAAGAGAACATTGGAGCTATAGTGGGATGAAATTGAGAGAGGAGAGGAGTAAGAGAATGAGAGCAAAGAGTAAATGAGAAGAGGGGGAAGCAGGAAAGCAATAGAGGGGAGTGGAGAAAGCAAAGGAGGGTGTGGAGGGAGATCCAAAGGGCAAAGGAGCAATGCCAGCAAGAAAGAGAGAAGCTGAGAGAAAGATCAGAGAGACAGAGACTGAGGAAAGACTTTGAAGATAATCTCAAGCTCAGCTCTGGTGAGGAGGAAGAAATCACTGCACAAATCACAAGCAGACTTATAGTACTCAGCTTGTGCTGGTGAGATGTGATTCCTGAATTTCCCTAGAGAAAAAGTCCAAGGAATAGGTAATCATAGCCATTTTATAATAAGCAACAACTCTACCGAAAGAACCCAAATTTCATTGAACTGGCTTCTGGTAATCTTACAAGATTACGCATGATGATGTTTCAGTTTAGAGTCTATTAGAATATGATTTCTGCTGGAAAAATTTCAAATATAAGCCCAAACCCAATGATAACATTGCCTTGGCAGAATGAAACAGTGATTTCATCTCATAGGTTAGGATAAGGCCATATCCAAGGGCTCACAGCATCTTCAACACAAAAGTCCTTCATTGCAGGGCCACTGGGCTGGGCATGCCAGACTGTCTCTTAAAATAAATGAGATTGTATAACCTCACCATTATCAGATTCAGAGAAAATGCCTTGGAAAGAAAATTGTGAGTAGAAAGGACACAAGGACAACATCAGGGGAATTGGGGTTTCCCATTGATGCTTGGATCCAGCTGGAGTTAGTTACAGTGTAAACTGTTTAATCACATCCTCTGTCATTAATAAAACCCCAAACCAAATACAGAGATAGATGATGATGTACTTGGATTTCACATTGAGTTTGCATCATTGCTTTACCAGGTGCCATCCATAAATCTGGGATGCCGGCTGCTGGAGCTGGGGCCGCAGAGAGGCTGTCTCAGGGATGTGCTTCCACCATTCCTCTGTGCCACTGCCATGCCCCTGTCACTGCTGTGCAGTTGGTCAGTGAACAGGCTGATGAAGGCTATAGGCTTTGCCCAAGACCCACAGTCATTCTCTTCCCAGAGTGGCAGGTGTTAAAGGCAAACCAGGAAGGTGAGGCACCTGAAAAACCACACCATAACAAAAATGGATTGGATGAAGTAGGGATGTTAGAACTTCAGGAAGGCTTTCACAAGGAGTCTGAGAAGAGCTGCTCTCCATCATTCCAGGAAACACAATGGGCAGAACTGGAAGAGAGGCAAGTGCTACTTCAACATGAGGTTTCTAAAGATATTCAACTAAAGAAATGGGCTGCCAGTTGTGGTGGAATTCCCTGTTATGAGCAGTGTCCAATTCAGTATGAATGACTGTCATGGCCTTTTGTTATAAGAGCATTAAACTTGTGTAGATTCAGTTATATGTAATCAGAAAAAAATAAAAAGAAGGAGAGAAAAAGGAAGCAATGAAAGAGGTAAAGAAGAAAGGAAGGAAGGGAAGAAAGAAGGCAGAAAGTGAGAGAAAGAAAGAGCGAAAATGATGAACCACTTAAATAGTAAGGGTGATTCTTAGTGTCATTCCACAAATGACTATGTGAGGCTGAGATTTGAATATACCATTCTTCAGTCAGAGTTGCTTCCCATTCAATTTTCATTCTACATGATATTGGTGTTAAAGATTGGTATTTTTAAAACAGTATAGCCCCTTGTAAGCCAACTACTTTGTCTTGTGCTCAACCCAAGAAAGAGCAACTAGTTCTCACTGGAGGAATTACTAGCTGGTTGAACTTATTGAGAGACACTAATGGTTCTCCAACACGGGTCCTTCCTCAGGGATTTTCAAAGGTAAAGTCAGTTACAGTTCAAAGGCCTTTCAGACATTGATTTTAGAATGCAGTCCCTGTATGTGATCAGTTAGGCTCCATTTAACAGGAATGCTAGACAGTCCTACTGGCAAGGAAGGAAAATAAGTGATCTTTAGCAGAATGAGTGGAGAAGGCTACTGGGATACCTGAAGCAATCAGGTAGCCTTTGAGCCATCCTTTGCACTCTAGTAAGACCCCTTTGTTATGCCTTAGAGCAGTCATACCTGCTCATTTAGGAAGCCAGGACTTGATAATATTATAATAAAACTAATTTTAGATAGATGCATATATTAAAGACAGACACAGGGGAATAAAGACTAGAAGGAAATATAATATGTGTTGGCAGTAGTTGAATTAGGAGATCATGGGTGATTTTTGTTTTATTCTTTATACTGTTCTATATTTTGTAAATATTTTGAAATAAACTATGAATAGCTTTTTAAATAATTATTATACTTTAAATTCTGGGATACATATGCAGAATGGCAGTTTTGTTACCTAGGTATACATGCCATGGTGGTTTGCTGTACCCATCAATCTGTCACCTACATTAAGGATTTCTCCTAATGCTATCCCTCCCCTAGCCCCCGACTCCCCGAAAGGCCCCGGTGTGTGATGTTCCCTTCCCTGTGTCCATGTGTCCTTCTTGTTCAACTCCCACTTATGAGTGAGAACATCAGCGATAGACTAAATAAAGAAAATGTGGCACATGTACACCATGGAATACTATGCACCCATAAAAAAGGATGTGTTCATGTTCCTTTGCAGGGACATGGATAAAGCTGGAAACCATCATTCTAGGCAAACTATGAATAGCTTTTGTAAACAGAATCATGTATTTTAAAATAATTTGACAATATTATACTTAAAAGTGTAGAAATGCCCATAGTTTTTAACCTACTAATCTTACTTTTGAGGTTTCATCCTAAGAAAACGTCCTGAGAGGGAAAAAGCTATATTTATGACTTTTTTCCTGCTACTAAATTATTTATAATTGCAAAGTCAGAAACCAAGTGTTCCTCAAAAAAGGGATAATTAATTAGTTGCTTTATGGAATTTCTTCTGCAAGAATTTCTATGCAGTCATCAAATGTGAAAACTGTGAAGACAGTAAGAATCAGGGACAATGCTGGGATCTAGTACAGTATGGGGGCAAAACAGGTTGAGAAGAATATGTGTGAAATTGTTGCAGCCAAGGGAAATCACATGTGTGTGGGAATCAGGCCTGGAAGTAAATATGTAAAATGAAAACAGTTGTATTGAGTGCTAAAACTTTGGGTGATCTCCTTCTTCTCTTTCCCACTTTCCAAATGGCTGGTAATGTTGTTATAATGCCTTTATAATGAACATAAGGTCCATAAGTCCTTCCATGTGTCCTTTCTGTAAATCCTTCAGGTTTAGGACTACACCAGATACATTTCCATGTTACTGTTCCCACCATGGTGCCGAGCCTGGGCCTTTTCAGGGGCAATGGCTCCAGTCAGTGTTGCTGAGAAAGAAACCTGGTCTATTGGATGGCTTGGGGGTGTCGGTAAGAAACATGGTCAACCTGTGAGCAGCCCCTGTGTTTGGTCAAGTTACAGTCTTACCATGTTGGACAGAGAATAAGAAGCTGATAAATTAGTCCAATGTGTGTGGACATATTCCCTGTAATTGGAAGTTCTTGAGCATGAAATATTAAGGGTTGAGAACTCAGATTCTCCTTTATTTATTGTTGACTTAGGCTGTTCTATTCTCCAAAGCTCGTATAAGGTTTGTATATATGATTTGATTATTTGTGCCACGGAAAGAAAAATAGGAAAGAATCCACCAAGCATATATGTTGGTTGTGTTTATCCCAGGCACTGGGGCAAGGGGTGTGGGGTGTGGGGAAGGGGTCATGGGACGAGTAACAGGCAGGGTGGGGGGAGGAGGAAGGGGAACACAAATATTTAATACATGCCTGGTACTTGCCAGGCATTACACTAGAAGCTTTTCAGTGTATAGCTCACTTGTGCTTGAGACCACATGCAAAGTAGGTACTCTATTTTGGGCAAACAAGGGAATTGAGACTCTGAGAGGCTAGATAACTTGTCCCAAGCCAGACAGACTAGAAAGAAGACAGATTATCTAGTTCCAAAGCACAATAAGCATTGATTTTCATTCTCTGGGAACATACTAACCGATACTCCACTAAATTGAAAATTCACTTACCATTAGTCTTAAAACTGACTTTAGTCACCAGGGGTTCTTTTATCATCAGTGGCTCTCAACCAGGAGAGACTTCTCCCACTCCCACTCCTCCCACAAGGGACATTTGGCAATGTCTAGAGCCATCTTTGGTAAGATGGTAGGAGGGGTGCCACTGGCATCCAGTGGGTAGAGGCTAAGGATGATGCACACTTGCCATAATGCACAGGTCTGCCTCCCACAGCACAGAATCGTCTGGCCCAATATGCCAGCAGTACAGAGGTTGGGAAATCCTGCCGTATCATAATAAAGCCTAATGTAATTTATTCTCACTAAATTCACTTCCTTGTTCACTTATGAAATTAAATTTCTGTGGCTCTGAAGAATTCTCAAATATATAAAGCATCAGAGGTGATGTTTGTTTACTGAGTATACTATTAGGAGCCACTCGTCATATGTAAATCAAATAAATGTGCATAAGATCTGGATGACAACGCCAAATTTAAATCTGAAATTTATGAAGGGAAGTTACAGTGAAATTGCCAGCAAGAGATTAACAACTCCCCAAGTGTTACCAATTGTGGCTAACCCTAATCTGTATTAAATTCTACAATGAATAGCTAAATGTTCACTTGATTTCCAGGATTCCCATATGTAAAATCAGAACTTGACTGTTCTCTGATTACAAGGTCAAATTACTAAATTTTAAGTTAACACTTAAGTTGTGTCCATAAGCAGCGAGTAAATTGCTTTAGTTTGCTGTTGCTTGTCTATTAGGTGGGGCAGCATGCATTAATTTTGTGACTTTTGTGGCATTAAGACACCTCTTGGTAAACTAGAGCTAATGAATTATTCATGCTTTTGTGGTTCACCGTAATTTTGTAGGCACAAGATTGTACCAGTATTTGAAAAAGACTCTTAGAACTGCAAAATTGAAAAGAACTCAAGTGATTATCTAGTTTAGTCCTCAATTAGTCAATCAACCAATATTTATTGGATGACCTACTATGTGTCCAATCCCATGCCAGGTACCACAGAGAGTACTAGACAAGTATAAGGCATGAGCTTTGCTTTTAAGTAATAAACAATATAGTGGAAGAGACACGACAAAGGCACAGGAAATATTTAGTGAACAACTTGGGATATAAATTGTGCCGTACATACTGTCAGCGATGAAGGGGTTCACAGAAGCCTGTATCACATGAAAATGCTGATATTTATGTACATTTTTGTCTTTTGCTTAACCTTGACAGATACCAGAGTTGCTGGATCTTAGCACCTTCTTTTTATTTGCCTTGGGGTCTAGGTAGAGAGCCTGGCCTGTACAAGCCAACTAACAAAATGTCTACTTAATAGGTGAATGAATGATCCCAATAGGAAATAGACCTTAATCTTGACCTTGAAGTCACAGAAGTGTTTAAACCAGTGTTTCTCAACCCTGGAATGTCAAAAGGGGTTAGTAAAAAGAAGGTTCCATGGTCAAACATATTTGGGAACTGTTGGATTAGAAACAGCTCTCTTTACTCAGAGCTCTCCACATGCATTGGGAATCTCTAAGATTTCATTTGAGGTCATACTTATTTCACCATGGAAACATTTTTTACTGAGGATTTGGTAACATTTATTTGAATCAATATACCAAAAATTTATTGAGAATAATCTAAACCATCCAAAGGAAATGGCATTTTAAGTTGACCAACGTTTTGAAAATCGGTATAATAGAGCCTATAAAACTGTGGTTTGGGAATTTTCTAGAGAGAGGAAAAAGAAAGTTCTGTCCCTCTAAGCCAGTTCTGTGTGAAGGAAAGACCTGAATACTTTTGATGTCTCACGTAGTAGCTTTCATAAGTGGCCGTTTTGCAGCTCTGGTTTAGAGAGTACTGCTTTGGTCTGTTGTAATGGTTTGAGCCTTGGATGCACGTCTTTGGAAAACTTTGGATGAGTCTTTTCTTAATATTCCCAAGGGGTTTGTACTTTATTTTTTAAATGTCTTTTGCCTTGAACTGCTCAATTGGGCTTGATGAATTCTCAGCAGGCTGCTGGCCCAGACCCTTAGATGAACTGGGACAGCTGCTGTTTGTTTTTTTGTAAATCCGCACTTGCTTTAATTTTGGAGGGTTTCCTGGCATAGTTTACAATGACAAGGATCACTTAGGGGCAACAACCCACTAAAAAGGTAAAAGCGAAATACTCATCATATTAAGGTTTTTTTATTAAAAGCTTTTTCCTTTTTACTTTAATAAATCTTTGAAATGCATAATTGTTTGTTTGTTTGTTTTCTGATCAGCTTTTGAAACAAATCTTCCGGATACTAAAGAGTTTTTAGTAAAAGGCAAAGCAGTTTAAAAATAATTGATAGTGACCTGGGGAGTTGAGTAACATTCTATTGCCATGAGGATAAAATATAAGCAGACAGTGACATATTTTGCGAATTATTTCTATTTAAACATTTGAGCCTGAGGAAACAGTTGAGGGCAGAGCTAAATCCATTTTTGCAAGCAGCTTTGATTTTAAGATAAATTTGTAAAATAGTTCCTAGTACATTGTGTCATGTTCTAGCCCCACTTATAACCCTGAAATTTGTACAACTTGGCTGCACCTGAACTCCTTCCAAAGAAGCTAGTTATTAAAAAGACCACATTATGGCACAGCCTATACCAGGACTTCAGGGTGCGGGTCCTGGGGGTGGCATGGTGGAAGACCCCAGTCCATTACCTTAAACAAATGGACATGATTCCAAAGTCAAGGAACAAAGTGGTTTGATTCTGTAGAAGTGTAGCAGAAACAAACAGGAGCAAAAATCTTGGTGTGTCTGACTTGCTGTAGTTTGTCTACATGGTTCTGTGGCCGACACATGGCATACCCTTCCCCTCCAAGACAGACTCTGTGACCTCGTGGCTCAGATCCAATTGACCCTTTTGTTGCTCTCCCCAGAGCTTGGCTTTGCATGTTCAGGCCTGGCAAAGGGTTGCTGCTAACAGCTCTGACTGGGACTGCACCTCCCTGTTTTCCCCATCACACAAAGCTCTATTTGTGCGGCTCCTTCTTCCCAGAGCTGCTGCCTAAGTTGTAATGAAACATTGGAACTATCTCTCAGAAAAATTAACAAACCCTTTGGGCGTGCTTCTTGTAGATGATATGAACTGGATTTAAGTCACAAAATCTGTGGCTAGTGCTTGGTAATTGCTCAACTTAATTCAACACACAAGTAATGAACACCTGTTCTGTGCAGGTGCACCATGCCTGGAACTGCAGGAATTATAGGTGAAGAAAACCAGTCTAATAGGGGGAATAGATAAGCATACAAACAACTAAGCTAAAACAGAGAATGAAAGTTTATTGTTGACTCGCTTGTTTGGCAACTAGATATTGAGCAACTACTATGCACCAAAACACTATTCTAGATACTGGGGATATAGTCGTGAACAGAACAGAAAAATTCTTGCTCTCAGGGAGCTTAAATTCTCATAGAGGTGGACAGAAGACAAAGAACAAATTACCAGGAAATGTCCGTTGGTGATAAGTGCTGGAAGAAATAAAGCACAGTAAGTGTTTTGGAATTATAAATTGAAGCGCTAGTTTGGTCAGGAAAGGTCTTTCTGATGAGGCAATGTTTACAAAGAGACCTGAATGAAGTGTGGGAGAAAGCTATGCAGAAATGTGGGAAGGATATTCGAGGCAGAGTGTATGGCCAGTGTGAGGTCCTGAGGCAAGAACCTGCTTGGCTGAAAACAGCAAACCTGCCCCTGTGGCTGGGGCAGAGTGTTAGGAGATGACAGCTGAGGGGCAACTGGAACTAACTTTTGTAGGGCTTTATGGACCCTGGGGAGTTTGAACTTTATTTCTAAGGAGATGGGGAGCGATTAGAAGATTTTTAGCAGAAAGCAATATGACTGGATATATTTTAAGAGGAGCACTCTGGCAGAACAACACACAATGGGGACCAAGAAAAGAAACTGGAAGATCAGTTAAGGCAGTTCCTGCAATTATCCAGGTGGGAGGTGATGGTCTGGGGCCTCATGGCAATGTAAGGGAGAAGAGAAGGCAATGTAAGTGGGATGCATTGGAGGAATAGGGTCAAAAGGACTTCCTGATGGACTGTGATGTGCAGGAGTGAGGGAACAGGGGGATAGAGGATGACGCCAAGCTTTTTGGCACCCAGCTGAAAGGACGTGAGATTTACTGAGATGGCAGAACACTGAAGGAGGAGCAGGATTGAAGGCAGAATCAAGAGTTTAGGTTTGAAAGCGTCAAATTTGAGATACCTATATACTGAGATAGCTATATTTGAGATACCTTTTATTGGACATACGCATGGAAAATTGGAATAGGCAGTTGATATAGACATGTAGAGTTAGGGGAGAAGTCAAGAGCTATAAATGTACATTTGGTAAATATGTAGCATTGGGACTTGTCTGGCATAGGGAGTCTGGAGAATGAACTCGCTGAGGTTCATTACGTGATTCGGCTTCTGACTCTCATTCTCCTGTCGAGGAAGTTAAACAAATTTCCCCTTTCTAAGAACCCCTCTTCCCCTGCTGTAACTTTCCTTGTCAGTCTCTTGAACCTTCCTGAAGGGATTCTGTCTTAGTTGACTTCCTGTCTCTTAGATTGTCAAATATACACCTGGCACATCAGCAGACTAAGCAAACCATTCATCATGTACCTACTATGCATCCAGGGCTGTGCTATGCACTGTGCGATATCACAATGTAGTAAAAGGCACTAGCAGGAGTCAATGTCATTATATATCATTATATATCAACCAGAGAGACCATCTGTTGAAGTGAAAAGAGGAGCAGTCAAGGCCCTAGAGTCTTGTTTTTGTTGCTCTGTGACATGGGGAAGTCATCACCCATCTGGGCTCAATCTCACTATCTGTAAAATGACCCAGACTGGTTATCTCTAAGTTCTCTTCTAGTCCTAAACTCCTGCCACACCAAATTAAGCATTCATTACCTCTAGGTCTGGCTGAGAAGAGATCTAAGAGCCAATGCAGGCTGGAGGACTTGAGTGGGGGCCCTGGATATTTGTTCCTCACTCACATTTATTCAGAAAATAAGCCAATTGATATCTTCTTGTTGATTGTCCACTTGTTTTTTTGCAGAAATTGGTGTCATCTTTAAAAGAAAAATGAAAATTATATAGCTAATGATAGCTACAATTTCTTATATATCTTGTATAGTCAGGTATTGTGGTATATATTTTAAATGGATGATCTCACTTAATGCTCATAATAGTCCTATGAATACAGCTGTTTAATTTTTGCACAGAGGAGGAAACTGAAGCTATATATATATGTTTGCTTATGTAAATATCCAAAATCAACCAACAAACTCACTCTAACTTAATGTTTTACTCAGATTACATAGTTTTAACCTAGAAATTCTCAAAGAAATTCAATATAATTTAGATTAAAGTTAAGATTCAGACCAATTGAAATAGTTGATTATCTAGAATTTTAAGGTAAAATTTTCTTAAAGGATATTGCATATTAAAAACAATTTCTAAACAATCTCAGAATTTGTTTCTGACAAGTTGAATACTATTTGGGAATTGGGTGTAATTTTCTCAAAAAAGTATGTACAAGTCCAGATATGCCATGCTGCTTTTTAATTTCAATTCCCTCCTACTCAGAGATAATGAATGTTAATATTTAGGGTACATCCTTCCAGAATTGTCCATTGTATTCAAATTTTCATACTACTTTAGCAATCTAGGAGTGCTATATTTCACAAGGGCCTGGCCCCTTAGAGTGGATGTATGGAGAAGAGAAGGACTTTCTCTTACCCAGTTGGTAAAAAAAAAAATGCAGTTTTGCATGGTGGAGAGGGGATGGAGTCATGGCCCTTGTAATTTTCCAATGTGATGGCACTTGCGTGGAGCCACCATCTGTTTGCAGGGCAGCTTGAGTGTTGTGCATCTGATTTCAATAAGCTGGGCGAGCAGTTCTGTCCTACAGTGCATTAGCAGGCAGGCACATCTGCTCCGTTTCTACGCTCCAGAAGCCAACGGAAAGTTAGTCTCAAGGAGCCCGTGGCCTAGCTTGACAACAGAAGAGAGTAGTTGCTGTTGGACCCTCTCCAATCCCTATGGAAGTCAGGTTTTGACCCAGAGCCTTTTGGAGCTTGAAAGCCAGGCTAGTATTGTTCTTTATCATTAGCTGTGTTGTCTCAATTAGGAAAAAGAAATCTATGAAGTCTGGATGCAGAATTCTCAAGTCTGGAATTCCTCCCACACATGGAAAACAAGACTCAGTCAAGGAAACAATGCCACTGTGTTTGTCACCCACGTATTTGGGGATCTGACCACAGAGAATAATTTGCTCTTTATCGAGTGCTCTTCACCTGGGATTGATAAGAAGTTGCAGCCAAGCTACAGTCAGGAGACCTTAGTCAAGTGACTCTGGCAGCAAAGCAAACACCGCGCTCACTGTGTAACTCGAAATGCATTCCTGCCACTGGCAGGAGTCCCGTGTTTACTGTAACATTTGGAAAATTATCAGCAATAAGATGTTTTATTGAACAATGTTTAGACAATGAGCATAATAACATAAGCAAGTTAATTATTTCAATGTTAATAAGGAAAACATGCCTTCATCTTCAGACCACAAGCATTTCAGTGTAGTAAAATGATAGCCCCGGGCTGGCTCTCGGTGACTTGTAAAGTGGCTAATATTGGTCTTCACCTTTCCCTGTTCTGAAGGCTGCCCCCTCCACTGGGACCCTACCGTGTATGCTCTCTCTCCTTTTCTGGCATTTCTATTCTCTCTTGGGGCCTCCATTCCATGGCCTTCAGGGGCTCCCAGAATGGGGGCTGCAGCTAGGCCCTGAGTCAGCTTTGTATGAATTAGAAGAAATGTCCCTTTCTCAGGTAGAGGCCTCTCCTTGCCAGGGGCATGGTTTGGTGAGCTGAGCCCCTACTCATCCCCTTAGCTGGATGCCCTAGACAGGACACAACCTGCACAGCTTTAATGGTGACTCTGCCCACAGTCCCTCTACCGAGAACTGGACAGTGCTTCCCCTCCAGGCTTTCTCACTGACTCTCACTGTCTGGGCCGGGACCCACAAATTATACTTTGCCAGTGGTGGGGACAGGGTCAGTGGATAATCCCAGGCTCCAAGGCAGTGTCAGGAAAAGGAGTAGCATGTGAGCTGTGCCGACAGGCCACAGCACAGGGCAAAGGAGGAAGCAAGACCTGGGAGGGGGCAAAGCTTCTCTGCAAAGCAGCCAAGCGCCATCTTCATGTCCACCCACCTTCCAACAGTCTGTCTGCTCACCCTGCACCAGCCTCCACCCCTATATACTTTGTGATCTCCAACCATCCTCTCTTCTTTGTTGTTAGAGCCTTCAAATAGCAACTTTCTGCATCACCACATCCCTACCTCCCTGGCAGCCCACCTGTTGGTCCCTACTCTCCCAACAGTACGCCCTTCCAAGAGCCTTTCCCCTCAGCCCACTCCTACCTGCTCCCCACTCCCAAAGATGCAGCTGACAAGCAGAATGAATTCAACACTAGCCATCAATAGCTGGCAATGCCACCTGGATCACTTCTCATTCTTGCTTTTGGGTGGAAGCCTCCTGGAGACACACAGTCGGCCCAAGTGTCACTTACAGCAGGGCTATGGCCAGATGCTATTGAATGGCTTCATGGGACTCCCCAGATTCATACTCTGCACATTCCTGCCTGGCTCTCACTAGAGTCCTGGCAGGGAGACACACAGGTCATATCCAGCATTTAAGTCTGACTAAAGGTCAAGATAGTAAATGGTTTGAGTTCCACAGTGCAGGGGGTGTCTTCTCCAGCATGGGCCAAGAATGAGAGTCACTCACTTCCTTCTGGAGCTGAGAGATGACCAGAGGGAAGGGAATTCTGTCCATCCAGGATGCCTGGTTTCTTTTCTTAACCAGACCCGGTGACTGGCCTTCTTCAAGATTCTCCATCTCATAGCCCTGTCTGGCTGCCTCCTTTGCACCCTGCACCACTGCAGACACTGTTGCTCTCCACATTCTGCCGTCACTGCAGACACACACCCACAAACACATGCTTACACACACACAACCACACACATGTGTACATGTACTCACAGACACATACTCATGTACACATCTGTACACACACAGTTTGGAAACAAAGACACTGCTACTGCAAAATCCCCACCTCTGAGATTGCCGCTCATCCTTGCTTCTTAACAGACTTAGTAAGAACTCAAAACTCACCTTTTCTTTTGGCAAATTTCTCTGGAGAAGTGGAATCATAGTGGGGGTACGAGGGTGGTAGCGTCAGTTGTTTTTAAAACTTGACCAAATCATACATAGTATGAACTCTAACCCTTACTCACCTGGCATTTCTGGTGCCTAGAAACAAACAAAAAAGGGCAGCAGTACCATCTCTTAAACCACATCCTCAGCTGGGCACTCAGCCCTGGTTCTTGTGCCCCCAACAGCCTGAGTTCTTCCTTATATTAAGGAAGAACAATGTCAGCCTAGCAGCCTCAGCCAGGCCCTGAATTCCTGAGGGGTCAAAGCCTGACTTGAGATCTGCCTGGCCAAGTGTCTTATACAGCACTGGGCAGGCGTGGGTGGTTGATAAATATCATTAGATGGCAAGGGGGTGGCGAAGACCACAAGAACAGGCTCTTTCTTAGCTGTCTGGTATTAACTTGTTGGGATGTTCTGGAGCCTGGGAGAAGCCAGATGGCCCAGGGTCTGAAATAAACAGCCCCAAGGTCCAAGTCACTTGTTGACAGTGCCTTTCTGGGAATAGGCATTTGGTAGAGTTTTTGCGGGAGCAGGACCGGGCCTTTGGTGGCTTAAAGGGTAGTGTTTGTGTCGCCCTCAGTCTGAAAACAGGTGGAATACAATAGTCCCTCTTTATCTGCAGGGGATATGTTCCAAGACCCCCTGTATAAATAGTGCCAAATCCTATAAACACTATGTTTCTTCCCCAAACCTACATAACCTGTGATAAAATTTATGCCTTAGGCACAGTAAGAGATAAACAACAGTGACAATAAAATAGAACAATTATAAGAAAATGCCAGCATCCCTACTCTTCTGCTTTGGGGCCATTATCAAGTAAAATAAGGTCTACTTGAATACCAGCTCTGCCATACTGAAACAGTCCATCTGACAACCAAACCAGTGACTAAGTGGGTAATGAGTGACAGCCAATTGACAACCAAACAGGCTACTAAGTGACTAAGGGGCAGGTAGCCTAGAGAGCAGGCAAAGGGATGATTCACGTTCCGGGCAGAAAAGAGTGGGATGGCACAATATATCATTACACTGTTCAGAATGATGCACAATTTAAAACATACACTGTTTATTTCTGGAATTTACCACTTAATATTTTCAGACCACAAAAGATCCCAGGTAAGTGAAACCTTGGAAAGCGAAACCACAGCTAAGCGGGCACCACTGTAGGTGAAGCCCATGAAGTGTTGGTAAAAAATGGCTCTTCAAAGCAGAGGTGGGTGGAAGCCCTAACTTGGAGCATCTGCTGCTTTCTGCCATGTGATTATCCCCAGTTTGGCCAATTCCAGGTTAGCAGTGTGGCCTCACTGGGAGTGGAGTTGGGAAGAGAAGCTTATGGTGGAGCAGGGGTGAGCCTGTGTGAGCTGGCTTCAGCCCGCAACTGTGTGAGACATTTTCCTGGAGGACTTCTCTTTATCTTTGGAGCATCCTTCCTCTCCTTTTCCTGCCCACTTTTCAGACCTCAGATGAATCATGTCTTCTTCCAAGAAGCCTGCTCTGCCCACTAAGATGCAGCATGGACCAGCACGTGGAAATCTCCTTCATGACACTTAGCAGGTGGAAATGACCATTTCTTTGCATGCCGACTGATTATCTTCCTGGCTAGTCTCTAAGACCCATCAGGAGGGAGAGAATTATGTATGTTTTTTTTCCACCATTGTACCACCAGTGGTACATTGTATCACCAGGAGCATAGCTCCTGGTACAATGTTGGTGCTTCATAAATAGTTGATGAAAGAATGGAAGGAAGAAATGAACTGAGCCCTGGGCTGGGTGGGCTGTTACTAACACTGTGATTTGTAATCAAGGAACTTCATCCACCAGCTTTTTGGGTTTTTTTCCTTCTTTTTTGCATTTATTATAAACAAAAGGATTGAATTATTTCTCATTATTCTTTCAACACTAGGATTTTATGGATTTTTGAGTCCGAAAGGACTGCAGTTCTTTAACGTTTGCAGTTGCCTCAGAAATGGCTCCACTTTTGCATGATGTGTGTGTGAGGTGTGTGTGTGTGTCATAGCCAAGGGCAGATGGTAAAGCATGCAGGAGGGGAGAAGAAACCTTATAATGAAATGTTTTCATTACCTTTTCATGTCCAAGGCCACAGGGCCATAAAAGAATCTGCATGAAAGCCAGCCCAGTAGTATTAGATTCATCCCAGTGATTCTTTTCCCAAAAGGCTAATGTCTTCCTTGTAATTAAAACTGAAATAAGAAGCACCAAACAGATGGCAAGCCTCTTATGGGCAGGTGTAAATCTTAAATGTTCTTACAGCCCCCAAAAGCCCAGAGCAGTGCATGCACACAGTGAGGACGCAGCCATACTTGCTGCATAATTAGCTTAAGATAGACATGGCTCTTGCAGTAAGAGTTCATCCTAACTACCAATTTTGGTGGACCCAAAATGTTTCTCCATTTTTCTGTTTGCTTAGGAACACGGACAAAATATCCTCACAGCATTTTATAAAGTTTTGGTACCTTTGATCATAAATGAGACAACCCTACAATTTACTTCTCCCCAAGTCCAAGGACACTAGAGAAACCTTGTCTCTGGAATTTCTTTTCTGTCCCTGCCCAGCCCTTTCTGGCAGGGCCCATGGCAAAAGCTAAGTCTGGGCGCCTTGCCCTTTGCTGGTGCTGAATAAATTCCTTTCGGGGGTACAGATCCCTTGCTTTCATGACCATCCCAGGAATGAAGGGTGACAGCCAGGTGGGACCAACTCCAGGCCCATGGTAAGAAAGGAAAGGGGCTATTCCCTTTCTGTGCATAGCATGACATTGCCTTTACGTGTGACAAAGCTACCTGGAGGCTACAAGGAGTGGGCCCCAGAAATCTGTGGGAGTGATTTCTGGAGGCTACAAATGCCCTGTGACACTGAGACCTTTGGGGTGGGGGCTGCACTGTCCCCCCCCAAACTGTGAAATAGTGCCTTAGGAACCCCGGTTGGACCTGTCTAAATAGTGGCTTGAGCAGCATAAAGAGGTGACAGAGGAGCTAGCAAGGGAAGACTGGTTGTGATAACAACAGCTCTAAATTTTTTGAGGCTCGTGTGCCTGGAGCTATGTTAACCATTTTATAAGCATTGCTATATTTAATAATTATAGCAACATTATTATTACCCCCATTTTGCAGCAGGCTTAATGGGGTTTAGCCCACAAATGAGTGGTCAGTCACCATGATGCCATGGCAACGACCTTCTGCATTCCTTGCATGGGGATTTCCTCCCCATGTTTTAGACTCCACTCTCCTGCCCTCTCACTTTACAAAGACCTCAAGCTCCAAAACATTTCCATGAGTCATTGACTAATGTCTGAAGTCTTACTTTCCAAGATTTTAATAATATAATGAGAGTAGCTGCCATTTGTTGAACAGCTTTTATGTGCCAAGCACAGTGCTAAGTGTTACATGTGTTCTCTTCTTACAATCACTACTTTATAAGGGAGTATTATTATTATTCTGGTTTTACAGTTCAGGAGGCTGAGAATCAGAGGGAGTTTATACAAGCTATTGCAAGTCACATTGTTAGCAGGAAGGAAGGACTAGGGTCAGGCTTTTGCTTGTTCCATTGTTGCTGAGTGGGGTTTATTAACGTTCTAACTGAGAGAACTTGACAGCTGCTTAGAATCTGCCCCTGGGATGAGTATGGATCTAAGCCTTCATCAGCCCTATATTTCTTAGTAGGAATGAAGATCCAGAAATCATGTTTCAATGGAGCAGAAGTTTGAGAGTATCAAATCTGTGTCTACCAAGAAGAGGACCTAACGATGGAAGGGGATCCCAAATACCAGCTGGCGGATGGGTTTTGTGAATGAAAAGACAAAGTGGTCTGTCAGCAGCAATCTGAGGAAGCAGGAGGGGATGGTCAGCACAGGCTGTTTTATGACTTCTCAGGCTGTGGAACAGGCAACCTTATCATAGCTTCAGCCGTGCAAAGCACACAGTGCCCAGGCAACTATGAGACTACGTCTGTGGGAAAATCCATATTTCTATGGACTGAGTCAGGCTAAATTAAACATGAGGGTAATTTGACACATCTGAATTTCATCACCATTATATCACTCTGTAGACCTTGTAAATTTTCATAATGACATTTTTGTTAGGTTGGAGTAAGCTGTCTGCATCTTAGGTGTGTTACTTTAAAACTACATTAACAGACTAATAAAATGAGGTGTTGGCCAGCTAATCACATGTAGTCATCTCCTTAGAAGGATCCAGGCAGCAAAATGAACCAGAGTTATGAGTAAGTGTCCTGAGGTGGCTCTGAGGGCACAGACCCTGACCATACCCTTTCTCTTGGAGACAATATCAGTATGGCCAGAGCTGTGTACATGCCACCAGGCATCCCTCTCCCATGGGAGACTGTGATCTGCAAACCCCAGAATTTGTATAACCTGGAATCCTGGGACCTTGGAAATATGATCTATGACCTGCCGTGCTCACTTCATCTCCCTTAAGAACTGGATATCAATATCATTATTTTGAGATGGCACAAGAGGCTTACCTGGATGGAAGTGAACACCCACCCATCACCTGGCATTGCTAAGCACTGTTACATGTGGTGTTACTGTCATGCCTTTCTAAAACTGAAGAACAAGATCAATGTTTGATGATGGGTTAGAGCATTTGGAATCAAGACTGTCCTGGAATTAACTGTGTTTGTCATAATGTCATGTTTCTCGTGTGGTACCAGCTCTATATGGGTCACTATGTCTAAACAGGACTCTGTCTCTGCCAGGCTACATGAAAGGTTTGATTTTGTCCCTTATCTGCTTTCCATTTCATAGCTTCCTCAATTGACTCCCCACCCCAGGATGAGCCAACCCAGAGATTTTCCTCTGGAGCTGTCTGCTTGTCCTTCCCTGGCCCCTCCCTTCCCTCTATACTGGGCTCCATTCCTGACCTGAGCCAACCTGAGCTTCAGCTTCTCTTTCCTGGACCTGCTTCTCTCATACTCACTTTCTTTCCTGGTTCCTCTCTTCCATCAGAGCCTGGACCCCTGAGCTCTACAGCTTGGGTCTCTGTCCTATCACAGGTTAAAATCCACAGCTGTCTCTAACTGACAAGAAGGCTATGCTGGGTGCATATATGCTTGAGAGGAAGCCCTTCTCCATTTTAGGGCCAGCTCATCTGGAGGGATGGTGTACTCCGGAAACTCACAGGGCAGCCCATGGCAGGTCTCCTCCGGAAAGCATTCCCTGAAATGCTAGATCCTGCTGATCTCTTCTCCTAACCTTCTGTCGTAGGCCGTGCCTGTGCTATCCTTGTCAGTTATTTGCTGAATTACTCATTTGACAAAGACTTATAGAGCTCCTACTATGTGATGAATGGATCCCTTGATGAACAGAGCAAAGTTCCTGCCCTCATTCTTATGTTCTTGTGGAGGAGACAGATAATAGCATAAGAAAACAAATCATAAAATTAAGTATTAAAAAATAAGTAAGGCAGGGTGGGAGAACAGAATGGCAGG
The DNA here is from genome assembly GCF_000951035.1 of Colobus angolensis palliatus. Taxonomy (NCBI): domain Eukaryota; kingdom Metazoa; phylum Chordata; class Mammalia; order Primates; family Cercopithecidae; genus Colobus; species Colobus angolensis. The sequence continues at coordinate 5,189,757 of NW_012113586.1, read as the reverse complement.
GCTTGGTGGGGGTAGGATAGATATTTTAGATTAGGATGATCAAGAGGTGATAGCAGACCTAAATGTTGATCAGAAGCTAACCATGTGAAGATCTGCGGGTAAGAGTGTCCCAAATAGAGCAAACAGTGAGTACAAAGGCCCCAAGACAGTAAAAAGGTTGGCATGTTGAAGACATTGCAAAAAGGTCAGTATGGTCACCACACAACCACAAGGGGAGGAGTGATTAAGATGCTGGAGATGGTCAGGGTCCAGATCGCATAAGGCAGGTTTCCTCCACCCCAGAACTATCAACATTTTGAGTCAGATGATTTTTTTGTTGTTGCAGGTGCTTGTCCTGTGCATGTTGTTTTGCTGCACCCCTGGCCTCTACCCACTGGCTGCCAGTAACACCCCTCAAGCCTCCACCATCCTCTTTATGACCACCAGAAATGAGGTGGTCACAGATATTGCCAAATATCCCCTAGGAGAAAAATCACCCCCATTTAAGAACCACTGAACAAAAGCCATGGCAAGATAATTTTATTCTACATATAATGGAAATCCATGGGAGGCTCAGAGCTGGGAAATACTATTGCAATTTACATTTTTAAAGGGCACTCTGGCTGCTATTGGCCTAAAAGAAAAACGACAACAGAGGCAGGAGATGCAGGAAGAGGTCTAGGTGAGAGGCGACCCTGGCCCAGATTAAGGAGGAAGCAGTGGGACTGTAAGAAGTGGTTGGATTCTGACTACATTTTGAAGGTGGAGCCAACAAACTTGCTGGTGAATTGGATATAAAAGGTGAGAGGGAAGGCAGAATCAAGGATGGTTTCTAGATTATTCTGTGGGAATAATTATGTCATTATCTAAAGCCAAAGACGACTAGGAGAAAAGTAGTTTGGGGATAAAAAGCAATTCTAAATTTGAGATGTCCTTTAGACATCCAAGTGGACAGGCCAGTAGAATATAAGAGTCTGGGGCCCAGGGGAGAGGTCCAGACTTGAAATGAACATCCGGAAGTCGTAGACTGTAGCTCATGCCTGGGGAGGATGAGATCATCCAGGAAGAGGGCGATCTAGAAAGGAAAGCTAAGCTCCAGGGCACTCCATATTTAGAGGTCCAGAGAATAAGGACAAGCCAGCAAAGAGGCCAGGGAGGAGGACTAATGAGGGAGAAGGGACGTTAGGAGAAGAGACAGGGACATGTGTATCCCCGAGGCGTCCTGGCACTGTTGTTACATCTGCCTTAGACTTAGACTGAGTAGTTGGGGAGCTCCCCAGGCACTCGTTTGTGCTCAATGGTGGTGGCAATGGTACTATATCCAAGTTTTAGACAACCAAATGATTCACCAAAAGCCACCTTGGTTAATCTTTAGGAAATAAGTGCTACTGATCCCACTTTACAGCTGAACAAACTGAAAATCAGAGCACTATAGCATCTTGCTTTCCATCACATGCATTTTAAGCACGACTCCTGGGACTGGAATCCTGGAAAGCCTGTTTCCACATTCATGCTTTTTCTATGATGCTCTTGGCCCCTCTGCCTCACAAGGTTCTGCTCAATGCCTGGCACAGGCCTCCATTCTGACCATGGCAGGAATACCTCATCTCTGCCCAGGTTTATGTGAGTGCATCTACATTTGCTACTGCGTTTGGAATGGACCAGTAGGAGCCAGAACTGCTCAGTACCAGAGCAAGTGACTGTCAAGATCCCTCATGCAACTAAGACCAGAGCCAGCACTAGCACCTGGAGTTTCACACTCCTGGTCCAGGTTTTTCCATCTTACCTTCTGTGTCTACAACCAAGTTGTTTCCCCATCCATCAACCATATCCAGTGCAACAGCTCTAACAGATATGCAGGGGAAGTAGCATTATTCTCATTTTCCAGATTAAGAAACAGAGGCTCAGAGAGGTTCTGTAATTTGCCTAAATTATACCACTAGTAAGATTCTGAATCAAGAATAAATTCCTCATCTCTTAAATCTAGGTATTAGTGAATTGAAATAATCTACCCCTGACTTAGCCATTTGTTTTTATTTCTTACATAATAACTTTCCCAAACCACAAAAGAAAGAAGATACAAACAGATTTTTCTAGGCACCAGTATTGCTGGTCAGAATTCTGTAATAGGTTCATAGTCATTTAAGAAGTCAAAATGACTGGAAGATGAACATTTTGTGCACTGTGTCAACTTAAAATTATTATTTTTTGGCTTAATCATAAAGATGCTTTAAAAAGAACCTTTGAAACATATTTGTGTTGCTTTATTAAGCTCTCTGCTTTCTGACATCTCCTGCTCTTTTTTGGAAAAGTTCAAAAACAACAGCACTTGAAAACCCCACCCCCAAAATATTTTCTTTCATTTCCAAGACACAGAGATGCTGACACATGGGCATGAAATCTGAAGTCAGGCTTTGGAGTCTGACCTCTTCAAAATAGAAAATGAAAACATTTCTAGTGTTCACACTTTCCCTGTGAAAACACAAACACAACACTCTTGAACCCAGGTGAAAAGAAAGGTAATTCGTTTCATGAGTAAGAAACATTCTTAGTGGCATATCATTTCAGGGGCAATTGATTCCATTTGTCATTTCAAGTTTCAGAAAGGGTGGAAATACGCTCCCCGCCTCTGCCTTTTGAGCACAATAAAAGTAAGTCAGCATTTGCTTTTTCCTTTAAAAACAGGTGCAACAGCAATGAATGTAAACATCTCTCTGCTGGCTTGTTTGTAGTTCACTCCAGCTCCCTGGTGCTTGGCTCAGTATCATCCACCTGCCTGGGAGGTGGGGGCAGGGCATGATGTGACAAATTCTGCTATAAATGTTATTTAGAAGGTGCAACTGGCTTGGTGACATTAATTTTACAGGCAATAGTGGAATGAGCGGTGGAGAGAAGAGGATACACTTAAAGAGATGAAAATTATCTCTAGAAGCAGGTCTCTTTTCTTGCCTTCTGTCCCACTGTCTTGCAAACCTCAGATAGAGATATCGTAGCCGCCTAAAAAGCAGCATTAAATCTTTAGTCTGGACAGGAATTCAGCATTTGAGAGGAGATGTCACTAATAATCCTCTATGAGTACTAGTGGTGAAAATGGGGCCCAGTGGGAGGGCATTTTACTAGGAGAGAGTTGGAATGAGCCCTGGGGGAACAAGGGTGAATACAGAATGGGGGCAGGCTAAGCCTACGTGAGAACTAAGAGGTAGGCAGTTTGTCATCACTGATCTGTTCTCAGAGGCTACATTAGCCAGGCTCTCAAGAAAATTGGGACACGTCACCTTTGTGGCCCTAAGGTAGAATCTTGGTGTGGGTCACTCTTTCATGTGCCCTCCACTGGGAACCAAAAGTCCGAGGTCAGTGATAGATTGCTCATTGGGTTGAGGGCTGGAGTTAGGATCAGGGTTTATCTGAAGGTGTCAGCTCCAACATTCATATGAAGAGCCTTTAAACTGTTTATACCAGGGGAGAAATGTAAACCTTCCACATTGTGGCAGCCTGGAGCCTCGCTCAGGAGAAAATGTTAGACTCTCTGCTCTGGGCAGAAACTTCTTTAGAATTTTGACAATATCAACATTTTAATGGCATCTTAGCCCTGTTGTTCTTATAAAAATATACTGAAGGGGAAGGATATGATTGTGTGGGAACAGAAGCTCCTTCCAAAGTCACTGAACCCACACTAGGACCAAAGCGTTTATTCCAGTGGCAAGGCTAGGAAAGGCCATGCTACTCCCTGTCAGTGCCCAGTGACAGGGAGGAGGATGTCCTGTGCCACTTGGACAATTACTGTTATGGTCATGCTTGGAGAAAAGAATCATAGAAAGATGGCTTTGCAAGCATGAAATGGGAGAAAGACAGTGCAGAATGTGGGGCCAAAGACAAGATATGATTATTGTTGCTTCTTTGCTGTGTTTGCTAGAGAAAAAGCAAACCTTAGGTATAAAAACATTGTCAATAGTTCTGATGAGGTTGAGCAGTTACAAAGAAGATAAGAAAGAGGGAGGAGGAAGAGGTAGAAAAGGAAAAGAAGAGGAGAAGGAAGTAGAAAGAGGAAGAGGGGAAGGGAAAAGAAGAGGAGGAGGAAGAGGAAGAGAAGGAGAGGAAGAAGAGGAGGAGGAACAGGCAAGGGGAAGGCAGATAATGACAGCAGCTCTCACTTACTGAGGGTGTCCTTGGTGGCAGTCACAGAACCTGGTACTTTATACATCTTTGTCACTTAATGTACACAACAGCTGTACAAGAATTACAGCTGAGGACACCTTACAGATGAGGACATTGATGCTTAGAGAAAGAAAGTTACCCAAGATCACACAACTGCAAATCACAGACTTGGGACTTAACCCCAAGCTTGCCTGGCTTCAGAGGCATCCACTGTTCGGAATCATGCTGTTGTCTATGCCAGTGGCTTTCACACTTTTTTTGACTATGACTTATAGTAAAAAAATACATTTTCTATTATGAGTCAGTTTGCATATATATATATA
>NW_012113586.1:5129628-5184770 GCF_000951035.1 Colobus angolensis palliatus | reverse complement strand
TCTTTCTTTCTTTCTTTCTTTCTTTCTTTCTTTCTTTCTTTCTTTCTTTCTTTCTTTCTTTCTTTCTTTCTTTCCTTTCTTTCTTTCTTGAGGCAGGGTCTCACTTATGTTGCCCAGGCTACAGTGCACTTGTATGATCATGGCTCACTGCAGTCTCAACCTTCTGGGCTCAAGTGATTCTCCCACCTGAACCCACCTTGTAGCTAGGACTACAAGTGTATGTCACCACGCCTGGCTAATTTTTTTATTTTTATTTTTGTAGACATGGGGTCTCACTATGTTGCTCAGGATGACCTTAAACTCCTGGCCTCAAGTGATCTTACCGCCTTAGCCCCCGAAGTGCTGGGCATGGGCCACACACCCGGCCTTCAACTTGTGAAAACATTTTCTTTTCTCTGCTCTATGGCAGTTGATTAGAAGTGTCCTTGAACTCCTGCTTGATCTTGGTGGATGCCGGGCAGCATCTCGCTCCTGAGGCATGCAGCTAATTGTATACTCTGGACCATCCCTCTGGCAAGAGGACATCATTAATAAAATATTTCAGAAATTACAAATATCTGACAAAGCCATTTGCTTGGAAAACAGTCAATCCAGGAAACCATCCAGAATATATAATCACTGATCTCAGGCACTGACTGCTAATATTTTAGGCAACTGATGTATGCTCTAGCAAAATAAACTATTTTCTCTGATTTCAGAACCTAAAGAACTCATCTGTTCTGAAAGGCTACACACAGTTGCCATCTAACAATAAATGGTAAAAGAAAAGAAACATGCAAGGTGTTGTGGGGACTCTATCAATCCACCCTCCAAAGTAGTGCTGTCTTTCTCAATTTGGGGTGAATACAACCAGCATCTGAAATTAGATTGCTTTTCAGAGGAGCATGTACATCTCCACCCTGGTTTAGGATTTCAGGAATGATTTTGTTTCAGCAGCTAGGGGCAGTGGCAGGGTTGGCTGAATCACATTTAGGTCACGGAAAGTGAAGTCTGATCAGGTGGCTCAGCTCGAGTCAGCCCTGATGGGCTGTGGACGTGGTGACTTCACTCCAAGCAATGTGCACGCTAATTGAGAAAACATGTTCTTGTGATGGCCTCATGCAAAAATCCAGATTTACGAATTTTTTTTTATTCCTAAGAATTCCTTAAATATTTGCCGTGCGTGTCTATACAGCCTCCTGGAGCACTTCTCCTCCTTACTGAGTAGGGTTGTGTTTTTCTGCTGTGGCCCAGGTCAGGGTTTTAAAGGTTGGGATTCTGACAAAGGGCAACTGGGCAAGCAGCCACAGGCCTCAGGGAGAAGCAAGAAGAGGGCAGGAGAGGAGAAAAATAACCCAGACCTCCTGTGCTTTTCCTGGGGCAGAAAAAGCAATTCGAAATCCTTGAAAAGCAATTGTCTGCGATGCTCAGTGAGGGGGTCCCCATCGGGAAGGGGGCCTCAGCTTACTGGATATTGGCTACATTCCGGACTCAGCAGTAAGAACTTTCCAGCACTCTTTCCTTTCCCCTTTACAATTGCCCTCAAAAATCAGTCGGCATCATGATTCCCTTTTACAGATGAAGAAACTGGGGCTTATAGGGGTTAAGTTATGTGCTCACAGAGCTAATGAGAAGTGAACTTGGACCTAAATCCAGTTCTATCTGACTATATGCCAGGACTCCTGTAAAATCCTACCTGCTTGTGGGACAACCCCTCACTCCCCTCCGAGAAGCCTCCCTGAAAAAGCCTTCTTGATATCCAGACCTCTTCCCTCTTGGAGGTCATATAGTCACGGAATTAGTACTAATCCTACCTCCAGTTTTGATACTGCTTGCAATTGCTCCATGTGTTAATTTAGACAAGAAGATAAAAAAGCCTGCAGACAAGTTTTGTTTGGTCTGTACTGATGTGTGGAAAGTGAAGAAATTTCAAAGTTTTGGCTTTTCAATCTCAAAGTTTTGGCTTTTCTTGAAAAGTTCTTGAAGAGATCTGGCAATATTGGACCTACAATCCTTTAGAGCAATGGTTGGCTTGTCCCTTAACAATGAGGCATAGCCTCTCTGGTTTTTCACAGCCACAGCGATCTCTGGCCTCAGCTCATTTATATTTCTCTGATGAGCCACTAAGCCTTTTAGTTATGACTCCTGAGCAAGCTCCTTGGGGCAGGATCATGATTTATATTTATTTTGAGTCCCCACAGTGCCCAGTGTCCCAGATAGCATATTAATAAGAACGTTAATTGAGAGAAGGAAATCTATCCAGTACCCTGATATATGGTGGGCCCCCTCCCCTGTGGGGCGAGGACTATCTTCCCGTTTAACCACAGGTTCTATGTAATTCAGCAACAGCTGCTTAACCCTTGGCTCTTGGTCTGGGAGAGCACAAATGCCCCACTGCCATAGCAAAATTCACTTTCTCTTTCTTTTCTTGTAAACTTGAAGAATTCCTAAGACACTTAAAATCCTAAAGACACAGAGGAGTTGTTATGTGGAGTAAGGAAGCAAAACACTCTTAAAGCTGCCAGCAAAAATGGTCATTCTCAAGAAATGCCGTATTTAGAGAGTATTGCATAACATTTCTGAAATAAAAGTCTGAGGAGAAGTTTGCCTCTAGAAGAAAATTACAGGAGAACCTCCGTTGAGTCTTCTCTTACCCAGCCATTATGAGGTGAAGATAATTCGCAAGATGAAATGTTTGGTTAAAATTCTATCAAAATGAGAATGTTAATTACAGAAGGTTAAAATATCAGTGAGTAAATTCTTAGACAAGTCTTCAGTGCAACCAAAAAGATTTCTCCTCCCAATGCAGAAAAGCTTTATATGCACAGATACATAAAAAAATACAAAAAAAGATGTTATCCTACCTGAAATTAAAAAAAAAAAGCCGTGCAGTGGGGGCTCCCCTCAGATCAGCCCTTCCAAGGGAGAAGGTGAGGGGAGGAAGCTCATGTTCATTGGTCGAACTTCTTTTTCTGAAAGTGTTCTCCATAATCCAAACGGAGCCTGTCCCACTTGGCATCACCCATACACAATGGGGGTTCAATACACAGTTATCCATAGTGATGAGGCAGTACCTCAATCTGTTGACCTCTCAGCCAGGTCTGCTCAGATCCAAAAATGGGTTGGCATTTCACTAGACTGAGTAAGTGAGACATGCAAGTCACTCTATTACTAATGAGGGTTGTAATCCATCTGTACTGATGAAGAACTGAAGACAGGACAGTCTCTCCACCCCCTAACGTGGGCAAGGGCTGAGCTCTTGAGACCATCCTCTCTGGGCTCACTTAGCAACCACACACAGAGGGGAGGTGACCTGTACCACCAACTCTGACTACTGAAGGAACAGCCAAAGGAGATGGGAAAATCAGCCCATCTGTACTGATAGCAAATACTTCGTGGTTGTTGGGAAACTATTTCTGTGGCAGTGGACTGAAACTGCCCAATGTGGAAGGGCTTCTGTGTGACACTTGGGCGGTTCATTCCCACTGACTTCATAGCCAGCTTCTTTCATTTGCAGGGCTCTCCACCTGCAGAAGCCACCACAGGCGGTGCCAAAAGTGCTAAAACATCTCAATTTGCTTAGCCTAGTGGTGGATTTTCAGGGAAATCCTGACTGTCTGACTCTGACTAATAGTACTACTAATTAAAAAAAAAAAGACTTCCCGCACGTGAATGCATTGGCTACAGTCTTAGGCAATTCAAAAGCATTGTTGCCAGTTCCACCTGACAGATTTCATCATCAGATCAACCTCATTTGGGGAGGGAGCTCCTTAAGACTCTCTCTTTCTCTCTTTCTCTCTTTCCCTCCCTTCTTCCCTCACTTCCTTCCTACCTTCCTTCCTTCCTTCCTTCCTCCCTCCCTCCCTCTCTTTCTTTTTTTGTTTCTTTCTTTTATTTTGCTCATTTGAAATCAGCACCAAGCTCTGCAGTTCATTTTCACTCCTACTTGTAATGAGTTGGGCATGAGTAGAAAGCATGTGTTCCTATAATACCCTCCTGTCCTCTGAAGACTTTATTTGTTTTAACTCTATGTACTATAAATAAACTAATAGTTCTATTTTCTGTCCCCCAATGAGACCTTGAGGCAGAGGTGAGAATAACGAGCTATTCTACTTGAGAATAAACCCAGTGCTACAAGCAACACCCATCGAGTGTAGTGTTGCTAGCCTTTCTTTCAATGAAATGTCACATTATCAATTCTCATTTATTTTCGCAGCTTGGGCACAGTTGTATTAATTTGATGTCAACATGCACTCATGTTGTATTAAGTGCGGTCAGTGCTGGGGGCTTCTGCTTCAGGGAAGGAACCTCCTGGTGCCAGAGTGTGATCCACTTAGCAAAGGAGGGAAGGATTTCCTCCCAGTGCTACAGACTCCACAGGCAGGCAGTCTGCCTGTGTTTTTAATAACATACGGCAGAGAAGGAAGCTGCCATGCTCTAATAGCACCTGTCCCTTCACCTTACTCTTTCTGGTTTTCTTTTCCCATGGGTCATTTGTAGTCCACTTCACTCACAAAAGGCAAAGGATAACACCTGCTGGGACGACAGCACTGAGGATCCTGCTGATGGTGGCCTAGAGTCTGATTTGTTGGCTCCTGGAGGATGAAGCCTAAGGATTGACTTCTGAAGCCCCAATTTGATGATTAACCACAGAAACCCCAACAATAGGGCCCTTGTTGGTAATTTCCAAAAGACTTCTCAACCGGGAGCAACATTATCTTTGAATACACTTAGCCCTCTATGAGGGGCATTTGGGGTTGTCACTATGACTTCTGACATTTAGGAGGTGAGGCAGGGACACTAAACTATCTGCACTGTGCAGATTGGTCACACTTAACCAAGAATTGTCCCAAACTGCTGACAGCTCCATTCAGAAACAATATTAATCCAATATACTTGCCTAGGGAGTTGGGAAGGTGAGACCTGAGAAGTTTAACGACTTGCTCAAGGTCACAAAGCTACTTCCCTTCCCTTCTCCCAAGTGAGGAAACTATAACAGGAAGTTTACCTGAAATATAGGAGAAGAAAATCAAGGGATCATCCTAACATTTTAATCTGATTCCTACCGTGTCATAGTCTGAGGCCTCAAAAGCATGTAAAGTAGCCCAGAGAGGAGCAATGAAAACATCACCAACCACCAGAAAGTCTTCTCCATTGCATGCTTTCATTCTTCTGCTCTTCGCTAAACTTTGTGGCTGAAGTTTTATTCTCCTTGGCTCAAATAGTGACATTTCCATGCTTCTGCACACCCTAATAAAAGACCAAGGACCCCAAAGCCTCAGTTTCTCCATTCACATATCAGCCTCAGGATCATCCTGGTCTGACTGCTATTTGGAGTTAGGATCTTAACTGTTTCCCCACTGTTATCAAGCGAGGTCTCATGGGAATGGATTGGGGAAGGGTCTTTCATCCTCATTTATTTACCCAACGCCAGCGGACACTGTTTGCTCAAAATGGTCCACCACAGAATTGATTTCTCAGAACTGGCTCAGCCTGAGAGCTGATGGTTTGTGAGATCAGAGTTGCTAGTCAAAGAAACACACAGGAACTCTTTCTGTGTCACAGAAAGGTGTTTTCTGGGAGCATGGGTTGTTTGCACACAGATATCCAGAGATTTTACGCAAGATCTCAGCAAACCTTCCATTGCTTCCTGAGAGCAGAGAATTTGCTGCCAGTAAAGGTCTCTAAGGCTTGCTCCAAACTATGAAGTCCGTGAAAGTTCTTACTGGGAAAAGGTAAATGGCTGGGTCTCTGGTCCCGGGTCTGGCACTGACATCTGCTTGGGGATCTGGGCCTTGGCCCTGCTCCATGCCCGGTAGAGAAGAACAGTGGCTGAATCTCTGTGTGGTTTCCCTGCTGCTCTGATGCAGGGTGCTGCAGTAAAGCACTCTATGAATGAGCAGCAGGAGTGCTCAGCACTCTTTAAAAAGTCAAGTTGTGTGATTTTCTTCATCAGTTTAATCTCAGTAATGATGAGAAACTTCCCTCGGGCTCCAGCCCTGCCCTGCCCTACCCTACTCTCCCTGCTGATGTCGGCAGCCAGGGCCCCCTTCTTGTCCAAGGCACAGATTTCTCCCTGAAAGAGAATGAGAGTGTGAAGCCTCATCCCTTGCTCCCACTGGCCCTTGGGGCAGGGGAGTTGTGGGGTGGGCAATAGGAGAAGGCAAGAACCCCATTCCTTGGTAAGGGTTAAAAGTAAGGAAAGAGCCACCAACACTGGGATGACTGCCCTGAGTGGGCCCAGTTCATTTCTCTGATGGGCCTGGGCTGCTGTTGGAAATGCAGTGGTGCCAGCAGCTGGTTCTCAAATCCTCTTAGGTGCTCCTATACTTCTGTCAAATTAGTGTTCTCATGCCCCAGTGATCCTGGCTTCCCATTTTTGGTGCTTCTTTTTTCCCTTTACCTGCATGAAGATGTTGGGGAAAGAGTGGGGTAGGAGTTTGGCAACATGTGGCATTAACCCTATCCCCCTTCAACAAGAGGAATGTTCACTTCTGTGTGAGTCAGTTACAGCTAGGCCAGTCTCAGCCCCCAGACCCACCCGTCTCCTCTGACCCTCTGGGAACATTGCCCATCATGAATTAACATTTGGGTTGCTCAGGTTGACATATGACTTATTCAACAAAAGAGACCCATCAGGTTTGATATAGCCTTTCTTCTGTGACTCTGCAGAGGGAGAAAGTTTCAGACATTCAGGAGGAAACTGTAAACACAGGGTAAGAAGGGCTGGCAGGGGCCAATGGCTGCTGCCCTTCTGCACTGCCTAGAGAAGGGGAAAGATTCCCCTCCAGTAGCCTTAACTGACAGCTTCAAGAGTTTGAAGACCCTGGAGAGAAGTTACCGATGGGGCCTCCACTGTCATTTCTGCATTTGCAGAGTGCAGCTGGCTGTGCATGGGTTGGGGAGGAGGGGACTGGCACTGGTAGTGGGTGTGCCCAGAGGATGGAGCCAGGACAATTAATCAAGTGCCTTTTCTACAGGATTTCCATTGGTCTTGGATGACAGATGGGGCAGAGGCACCCAGGAGAGCACTATTTTGGTTTCCAGCTGGGAACGTGCACTAAGTTTTCCTTAATACCCACAGCACCCAAAAGGCTTTGCTGTAATACACTTTAATGCATGAAACACTCATAAATTATCCTTCGAACTGTTACAACTTCCAACCTGGAACAACTTGGAAAAACCAGCCTAGCAAGCAGGCTCTTTTTTAATCTCTCAAATCACAACAGAAGAAAAAGTTCAAGCACGGAACACCTTCTTTAAGAATCTCGGAGTTTTTTTTTTTTTTAGAAGGAGGTCTGTAATTAGAGGGAGCTAAGCTGCTTGTTTCTGCTGGCTCAAAGTTGCAGCTCCCTGACCCCTGAGTCCTCTCTTCCTCCCCTAGATCCTCCTCGCCTGAACCCAAGGCGCTGCCCGCCCCAACCTTCCACGCCCGCTTCTCCCACACCTGGCAGCAGACAGCTGGAGATGAAGCGTGTGACCCAAGTGGCACGGCTGAACCTTGGCGACCTCGACCTGAGGTTGTCCAACGCGGCTCCGTGGAGGGCCCTGGTACGCCGGACGGACCCCAGCATTGGCTCTCAGACTTCCTGGGTTAACCCCCGGGGCCCTCATTCAAGACTCCCAGCCCTTCCGAGACGCGCGGAGGGAACTGCCCTAGGTCTAGCATGCCCCGTTCCGCTCGTCCCCCCTACCTGGGAGCAGCGCAGCACTTTCCTGACTCGGCGCTCACCTCAGCCAGCGCGCTCTGCGCTCCCCCCGCGGTGCTGGCCGCCACTCCTCCCGCCCCGGCGCGCCAGCTGCCGGCGCATCCCTCTCCGTGCCCATTCGCTCTCCCTCACTTGCGCGTTATCCACTTCTAGCCCTCGAGCTAGACTCTGGCATGGCCGTGGGCTTCTGCAGGCGCCAAGGCTGCTCCCTGGACCGCCGGCCATCCCGGGACTAGGAACTCCACGACGAGAACCAACGCTGTTCCCGCGGTCCGACTCGTCCTCCCGCGAGGGTCCTGCGCCCCCACACACACTCGGGACATTTCTCAGGGCTGCTCTTGGGCCCGCGGGAGCCTCGGGGGTAACCAGAGAGCTCGCCAGACCGGTATCCTTGCACACTCTCCCGCGAAGCCCAGCCACCCCGGCCCGCGCCCGCGCTGCGCCCCTCTCGGGATCGGCTCAGGGCAGCCTGACTCACCGCTGCGCTCCCCTCCGGCTCCCAGCGCTCTCTGCTGTGCCGGAGCGCCGAGCTGCTCTCACACAGGCTTCTTGAATTCTTAGCCCCTCCTCCCGTACTCCTGAGTCACACGCTCCAAATCCTGGCCCCCATCCCTCCCGTCCCCACCACCAGCCCCGCACCTGCTGTGGCTGGGCGGTGGTGCCCGCCTGGAGGGGGTTCTGGGGACTAGAGACGGATCGCTCCTGGAGGGCTTGCCAGACCCAGCCAGAGAAGGACTTTAAACTTCCAGAGGTCAAAGGGAAACCCACTGGGGTCTGAGGGGCCGCGCGCGCAAAGCCGGGAGGGGGATTTTCTGGGGCACCGGCGGGGGTCGTTGGGCCGACTGGTTGGGGCTTAGCGGAGTTGCTCGCAGCTTCCCTCACCTCTCCGCCCTGCCCCCACGCGTTGCCCTTCGCCAGTGCTTCCCTGGTCTGCCCGGCATCGCCCTCGGTGCCCCAGGCATTGGCTGCTCTCCGCGCCGTCTAAGGGAGCTTTTCTTCGTGGCACCTTTCCTCACCCCAGGATAGGTGAGCACCCAGGGGGAGCTCTGCGAGGGGCAGGTGCCCAAGCTCCTCTGACAAGGGAAGACGGCTGCAGAACCAGTTAGAAGGCCCCCAGGCACTGGCGAGTCCAGCGTAGGGACAAGGGGCAGAGGACTTCAGGAGTCAGGAGCTAGACCAGACCAGGGACCTTAACTTAAGGCCCTGGGTTCCAGGAACTTCCCGGAGTCCCTGGCCCCTCTGAAACGGTAGGCTGATTTGCGCGACTGTGTGCAATGCTAATATTCTTTTCTGGGCTGAAGGTCTGCAGCTTTCATCAGTTTTGCAACGGGCCTGTGACCCCTAGACTGACATAGCCAGCAAACCTTCTGCCTAGGCCCTCTCTCCACAGTCCAGGCCCCACACAAATTCTTCCTGACCCTTCAAGATTTCTTGAGTTCCCTGGATTCAGCCTGACGGGGGAGCTTGCCTGACTTTCCCCTGCCCCTCTGCCAGGGCTGTTCACACCCCAGCATAAAATGAGCAAGGGAGAAATACCCCTGAAGTCAAATTTGTCACCAAATGTGCATCATTAATTGTAGCATTCCAGGGGATTCATAGCTCTTTGGAAATTTACAGCCCCACTCCCTCCTGTGTTGAGCTTGTCTGTGTCTTCACTTCTTCCTTTATCAAGGGTGGGCTGGACTGCTACCCCGTGTGGATGCCACAGAGGATAAGTGGGTGTGGGGAGAGCAACAGGAAGGGAAGGTGAGGCACAGAATCTCTCTATTGCTGGTGACACTAGCCAGTGCAACTCAGCAGAAGGGCACCCTCTGGGGAGCTGGGATTTAGTGAAGCAGACGATTCCTGTCCTAAGTTCTGGGGTGGTCCTTTACTCCCAATGGATGGCACTTGAGCAAGATGAAGCCCTGACTAGGCATTTCCAACTCCCTTGGCTCAGATTAGTCTTAAAGTCTTACTTCTTTCTGTTTTCACGTTTGCTCCCATAAGAAAGTTCATTCCATTTGCACATGCTCTGAGAAGGACGAAGAAGGCAAAAAGCCCTAGAATTGGAAGTCGGCCTTAGCTTTGGTGTGACCTCGTTGTTTCCCAGCCTTAGGCTTGTCCACTTCTAACTTGTTCAGATACAGGCTGGTACATGAACATACTTTGGAAGTGAGGGAAAGAGGCCAGGGAACACCGTGAATGGCCCTTTCTACAAAAGTAGTATCATAGTCGGGGTGATCCATTAGGAAATTTATCATCGTCAATTAAACAAAAGAATTTCCAGACAACAGGATGAATTCATCCATCAATCATGTCATGTATAAACTTGCTTGGAAAGCACTAGCCCCAAGCCTTACATAATAGCTGCCTGAGAATTTGGGTATGAAATTAAACTTTTAGAATGACAGAGAATTTGATTGTTGAATGCAGAGCTTTTGTATGTGTTCTTGTGGCATCATTCAGAAGGACAAAAGGATTTGAGGCACTTGTGGTTCTTTTTCATGTGGTATGTAAGGGGGAAATTTTTAAGTGATATAAGCAGAGTATAAGTTTGCTTATATGCTCCATCCTCATCCCCTAAATTGTTGGTCATATTCTTGTTGCACACGTTGGTTTAATAAGAGCTCCTTTCTGCCCCTAACTACCTCTGTTTCTGTCACTGGACTTCAAGGATCTTGAGTAAATAAGAATGTGTAAACAACAAACATAAAAAAACTCCAAAGATTATTGACTGAGAGCCTACCATATGCCAGGCACTGTGTGCTGGCAGTGGTACCTGCTCTCAGAGAGCTTATGTTCTAGTGGGGGCTTGATTATTAGTCCCTGGCCATGTTTATCACAGTTTCCCTAGGTCCTAGCATAGGACCTGGCCTGTAGTAGGTGCTCAGTTGATACTTGTTGAATCCAACAACAGTCAGAGTCATTTGTGACTGTCAGACAACCCACCAACACTGGATTGGTTTCCAGCAGGTTCCAGATCAGCCTGCCTTTGGCACAGAGACCACAGCCAGGTGCCTTTTCCCCTGCCTCTTCCACTTTCAAGAAGGTTCCAGCAGAAATGTCCTTCTCTTGGGTCATTGAGAGAAGGACTTCTAGGCCTGGACCAGTTACATTCACAGGAATGAAAAACAGCTGAGAGGGCAGCGGCCAGAGGAATGGTGCAGACAAGCAGAGGATAAGAATGTTTTTCTGTACTAGATTTTCTCGAAAGAGCTTTGAAACCAGGGTATCAAAATAACCAGCAGCTGATGCATTTGCTGACTTGGAGGAGAGACTGTGGCGTGTACAGTAATTGTTGTTATTTCTGAAGATCTAGAAGCCTGCAGCCATTGAGTGCCTCATCAACAGCAACAGTCAGCTAGCACAAACCCCTGGCCTCTCCCTTGCTTCATTCCAGGAGGCCAGGACAAAGTGCATGTGCTATTTAAAACACCAGCAGGCTCAGCAGAGATCTGCCAGCAAGGATGGAATCACTGGATCTGCTCGTTCTTCAAGTGAAACACAGAAATATTGTCCCAGTTGCTGGAGGAAGTGATAGCTTCCGTTTAAAGACTTTTTTTCCTCTTCCTTCTAATCAGAGTGAAGAAGAACTTCAGAAGAGGATATGTTTCATAATGCTTAGTGAGATGACATGGCCACAGAATCACAGAAATTATCAATCCAGCCACCTTATTTATGGATTCAGGAACAAGGGCTCAGGAAGGAAAAAGGCTCAGCCAAATACACGTGGCCAGTGTCAGGCTTTTTGACTTCTAAGCAAGACTTCTTTCTACTACACTCCCTGAAAGAGGGCTGGGAGAAAAACTGACCAACTCAGGCTACAGTAAAAAGCTGGTAAAGGAGCTAAAGTAGGCCAGGGTGCAGAGAGGGCCAGTGGTGCCCCTTTCATCTCTGGGCCATCCCTGCCTACTCCTGTGGCCTGCTGCTGGCTTTTGCTGTTTCTCCTTGAGATCTCCATTTCCTCCATCTCTACTAGTTCCTCGCTTGCTCGTGAACATTCACTTGTCTTTTTTCTCTTAAAGAAACTGCTAGCCCAAACTCTGGATTTCTCAACTTCCATTCACTGTCAAATTCCTCAGCAAACTGATCTATACCCATCATTTCCTTGCCCCCTCCCCCAAACTTTCTGCAACCTAGTTCCCATCTTCCTCCCCTTCCTTTCCTTTCTCCCTACTGAACTGATGACTTTTTTTTTCTTAAAGGTCATTAGTTGCAAGAAAACCACCACCACCAACACAATCTCAGCAGCATTTATCTAGTGCTTGCCTTATTTCAAATACTGGGCAAGGTACTTTTCCTAGCCTTATTAATTGGTCCTGTTCATTTGTAGATAAAAAAGATGAAACTCTGAGAGGTAAGTCACTTCCCAGGTCTCATAGCTAGCCAAATAGCTGAGTAGAGAATTGAACCCAATCCCTTGCTGTTAAACGCCATGCCTCCTCCTCCTTTCAACAAAGCTCAGCTGGCTTTGCCAGTCCTAGTCCGCTCTATTCATGACCTCCTTTGTCTACCACTTTCCTTTCAGAGCCCCTGTGACAGTACTATCCTGGCTTACTAGCCACCTCTGATTTCTTCATCTGCCCTCTGCACTCATGGGCCTCCCACAGCTCAGTCCTGGGGCTTTACGTTCTCCTCCACTCTTGTTCTTCCAGGTGTTTTTTCTCCTAATTTTATAATTCCAAGCATAGTTTCAACTCTGGCCTCTCCTTTAATCACCAACACTTGGAGTGTTATATGCAAAGCACTACCTAGGTTCTTGTTGCAGCGAACCTGCACAGGCCCTGGCAAGGACTGTGTTTCTGTCTTTCCTCTGACTCTCAGCCCCTCCATCCAAAGCCCTTGCTCTTAGCTCAGCCAGGCAGGTGCCCCACAGATCCCCTTCTTGAAAGGTCAGGAAACCCATGTGGGCCCAGGACAGTTCAGCTCTTTGCTTGCTGCCCAGGAAAGTCACCAGTTGGGAACTGGCAAGATTTAGCCCATCTGTCCTCTTAGGTGGTGTGTCCTTAGGAGAAAGATTGACCCTCCTTGAGCCATAATAATCATAATTACTTTTCATTATATGGAGTGAATATGTTAAACAGTTTTCAAGCACCTGCTATGTGCCAGCCCCATTCTCGGTGCTGGGGATTCAGCAAATGAACAAAACAGCCTATAAACACAGAATTTTATTTTCAATTTTTTAAAATAATTTCAACTTTATTTTAGATTCAGGGGGCACATGTGCAGGTTTGTTACAGGGGTATATTGCCTGATGCTGAGGTTTGGGATATGATTGATCTCATCACCTAGATAGTGAGCATAGTGCCAACAGTTAGTTTTTCAACCCTTGCCCCACTTCCTTCCTCCCTGGTCTAGTAGTCCCCAGTAGACACATGAAATTTAAATCCTATTAATTTGCTTCACCTATTAAATAAATGTGCATTATTTAATGTACATTATATGCCAGGCCCATAAAAGTCAGTTGTGATTTTGGTGAGCTTGATCTGCACAGGACAGGTGAATGAGACAGATGCAGAGACAGGCAGTGCCAACCAAGTCAATGATCTCCTTAGGTACCTACAAGGAGAGTCAGGTGAGCCCTCTGGGGACTGGATCCTTTCCTCTGCTCTCCCAATTCAAACAGCTGTGAGCCTCTACCTTTTCAGACTGGTCTGACTCTAGTCTCCACAAGAACTGGTCTCCACAAGAACCACTGGTGACCCTGTGGCTTTCACTGGTGCTTTCTTTAGAGTGCCCTGAGTCTCTCTTACTCCTCTTCCACTGCGGCAAACCCTCAGGGTCCCTCACAAGCCCACAGCCAAGGCAAGTGTGCCTCCATCTGGGTCTTCACTATACAGTCCTTCCTGGCCCTGGAGTTGGTACATTCCTATTGGGGCCACCCCAGAGATACCTCTTGGGCAGGATTCCCCAGTGATGAAGTTTGCCTGCATAGCATCACAGCTGCTCCTTCCTGTCACGTGGTATCATGTTGACAAGTAAGGTTTTGTGGTGCTGAGGCAGGCAAGAACCCCATACTTTCATTTGTGATGCTCCTATGCAGGAGTCTGGGATAAATGGACTCTGCCACATCCTGGGTAGATCTCTGTCCCCTCAATGGTGACACTGAGCTCATTGCGTTTATTAAAATCCTATCCTGGGGCAGAATCTGTGTTAGGTACAAGGAAACAAAGATCAAGAAGAAATGATTACTGCTGTATAGGAACCTACTATCCAATGGGGCACCAGGCACATAAACTGATAAGAAATCTGTAAGAGAGGATCTAGAAGCTGGGGAGATGGGAAATTCAACCAACCTAGGGCTTTGCCTTTGTTGTTATCCCATTGCACTTTGCATACATTCCATATTCTTTGAAGAGACTTACAAAGTTCTGTGTCATCTGGCTCCTCCAGCCCCCCTTCATCCTCCTTTCTTGCTACTTTCTTTTCTTTGCTCTAGCCTCTGCCATGGTGAATTTATTTCAGTTCATTTCACAAGCAGCACCAGCCCCACAGGTCCTACATGGTGTTTTCAGTGCTTCAAAAACTTTAGCTTTCCCCCATCTCCTTCCACCTGTCCATTTCCTCTTCCTTTGAAACTCAGCTCTGAGAATCTTCAATGACATTTCCAGTCAGGTGTTTTCCCTGATCCCCCAAGTTAAGACTAAGTGTCCTTTCTAGGTGCTTCTGCAGCCCTCCATATTGCACAAAACACATGCTCAATAAATCATTTAAAATGAGATATTACCTGAGTTAAGCTTTGAAGCATGAGTAGGAGCCAGGAGAAGAATGCTGGGAAGGGCATCATTTGAGACAGAGGGAACACTTTGAACTAAGGTGTGCAAGTGTGAGACAACACGTTGCATGCAGGAAACTGCAGCTGATTCAGAACTGGTGGGACATGATGTGGTAGGAGATATTGCTGGATCAGTCACTGGGAAGGTCGAGGAAGGCATGGATAATGAAGGGTGAAATCAAATGCAGAGAGACCACCTGGGGCCAGTAGTCATAGTCAGGGTGACGGTGATGGCAGCAGGCTGATTCATGCCCTGGGAGCTAAGCCTGCAGAGGAGACATTCAAACAAAACTTAGGGTATAAATTCATCAGAGAGTGGGGAATGACTGGATGCAGGGGTAGGGTGAGGAAAGGGTCTCCTGGATGCCCTCTGGAATCCTGATTTGCCTGAACAGGTAAATGATGATGCTGGCTATGGAGATAGAGCATCCAGAGGTGGGGCCGATGTGGTGGCCTGGGAAGCAGGGGTCTTCAATTTAAGATTTTGCTGGGCCTATGGAATACTCAAGGACGTATGTGCAACATATGGAGTTTGCAGATCAGGAATGATGTTGAGGCTAGCTGTCTCTGCACACTGCACACAGGCTGAAGGCAACCAGTATCATCATCTCAGAGTCTCCACTGAGAACTTAGCCCCCCATCAAGCTACACTCTCACTGTCTACCATGTTGGCACCATACCAACTATGAGGCACCTCCCAGAGGCCAGAACCCAGGGAAACAGATCACTCACTCCAGTGTTCCCTGGTTCCCTCCTACCTGTTTATTTCTATAATACTCATTCTCTACCTTGAGGTGCAGGCCAAAGTGTGAGAGCAACTGGGGACCCTGGCAGATGTCCACCTTGCCTTTCCCAATTCCTTCTTCCTCTTCTACTCTCTGGGCTGAACAAGAGTGTTTTTTTCTTCTCTTCTCAACCAGAACTCCTCTTATGTCACATCCTGAGCTCCCTCTACCATAATAGCTTATAGTAAAACTCTATGATAAAGCTCTCCAAGTCTAGCTCTTTATAATCTGTGAGAGCTTAAGAAATTCAGCATCCCTCCCCCTTTTTTTCTTTCACAAGAATGACTGACTTTCAAAACCACTGTCTTGCTGTGAAATGTCTTGCTAAAGATGTATATGGACATTTTCCCTTTGCATTCCAGCTGCAACAGTCCCAAGGGTACCCTGTGAAAATCATATGCCCCTGGAAGAATCGGGGGGGAATCACACAACTGGCAAATGTGAAAGAGAATACCTATGCCTTCCTTATCACATTTGTACAATAAATAACAATCTGCTATCCCCTCTAAACTATAAAATCTTCAGGAACCTTAAACTTCTAGTACCCATCATAATACCTGGAATATAATAGGTTTTCAACAAATGCGTTTCATATGGATAAATAAATTAAGCTCAGAGGGTTTAATAATCATCTTGAACAAAACTGGCAAATAGCTAACCTAGTCTGTTGGTGTGTGATATAGATTGGATATTTGTCACCTCAAAATCTCATATTGAAATTTGATCCCCAATGTTGGAGATGGGTCTTGGTGGGAGGTGTTTGAGTCATGGGGACAGATTCCTAATGGCTGGCCCTGTGCTGTCCTCATGGTAACGAGTGATGCCTCACTATTAGTTTCCATGAGTTCTGATTGTTTGAAAGAGCCTGGTACCACCCTCCCCTCTCTCTTGCATCTTTCCTATCCCCATGTGATGCCAGCCCCCCTTCACCTCCCGCCATGCGTGGAAGCTTCCTGAGATCCTCACCAGAAGCAAATTCTGGTTCTGTGCTCCCTGTGCATCTTGCAAAATCATAAGCCTAATACCTTTCTTTTATTTATAAATTATCCAGCCTTGGATATTCCCTTATAGCAACACAAATGGTCTAAGGCAGTCTGCAAAACTCATGCTCTCCGTACTATACCTTACAGACTAATATTTGGAAAAATTCTTAAAGAACCAAATCCATTTTTATCAGCATGGTGGAAGCTAAGAAGACTCTGTATCACTCAGATGTGCTGGTTGATTTAATTCCTCCATGACCTTTAGCTGTGCCCCTTCAGCCCTGCTCAGTCCAGAGCTGTATTACTCTTATGTAAGCAGCAGTGTTGGACCAGTGGGGAGTTCCTGGGACCCCTCTCAGGTACTGAAGATGTGCCTCCGTCATGTGGAATTGCAGGTTGAGCTGCTACATAGCCAATGGGAAACATGCATCACCCCTTATTTGACAAAGGCTTGCTTTGAGCAGGACTTCAACTTCTGCCGAATTCTGAGTCTGGCAAAAATTGCCTTGCTCTAGGGGACCTTAGGTCATCTTCAGGTCTCAATCCTACCCTCAGTAAATGGCCTAGAATACTCGCTGGCCTTGAGATGAAACCACTGGAGTCCACTGGTTCTTGCAGGAGTATTTGCACTTCAGTGGGCAGCAGAGCTAACACAAAAGATGGAGGAGATAGTTTGTAAATTGAGTGAAGAAGATATTTGGAAGAATACAAGGTCAATGGGCAGGCCCTGACATCATTTTGCATAGGTGTTAAGATTGCTCACAGACAGACTGTATTGACTTCCATGAATTATGCTCTATCTCGTCTCTGGGCCTTTGCAACACGCTTCTTCCTCTTCCTGGGACATTTTCTCTGCTTTGTGTTTCCTTCACTAAGCCAACCCCACCTCATTTCTGAGGCCTCAGTGCAAATGTGACTTTCTTACTGCCCAAGTCTGGGTTAGGTGTCCTGCTCTGTGACCCCATCATCCCCTCTGACTGGGTCTCCACAACACTCTGCAGTCTACACACTATATTATAAAGGCTTACCTGCTTGTTTGTCCCCCTTCTCCTCCCCACCTCCTTTACAAGCTACTGTCTGGGGTGGCAGGGGCCGTGGCATCCCCAGCACCTAACACCGTGACTGCATGCAGTAGGTATTCCATTCTTAATTGCTGCCTAACAATATGTTTACATGCACATTCTTAGATTCTTTATTTGCCTTTCTGTGGATAATCATACTTTCTTACGACACACCTTTCCCCAAGAGAAGCAAAACAAAGCAAAACAAAACAAAAGCCTAGGCTTTAGAACCATAAGATTTGAGTTCCTAATTCCAGCCCCTTCGCTCATTAAGTCCAATGCTTGTAAATGAAAATGACACCTGCCTGTAAGGCACATGAGAGGGTCTGTGTAGGGGGTACACAGCACAGATTTGGGTGCCTCTCCTCTTCCACCACAGCTCCAGCACACATGCTGCATGCATACAGCCCCCTAGCTCCACGCAAACAGCCCCCCAGCTCCACACATACAGCCCCCTAGCTCCACGCAAACAGCCCCCCAGCTCCACGCAAACAGCCCCCCAGCACACACACACAGGCACACGTGCCTTTTCATGGGCTGAGCCTGATGGGATTATAGCAGTATTTGGGCAGACTAAGGGACGCTTGAGTGATTGTCACAAGGTTAAAGAAAGAGAGACTGCCAGATGCTTGGGAAAAACAGAAGGCGAGGATTCAGACCAGAACTCCTTCTTCAGGCTCCCAGCTCCTCTGGGCTGTGGGAAGTCCTCAGGCTGTCTTTTCTCCCTCATTTTTTAAGCCTGCAGAGTGCAGAGCTCTTTTTCTTAGGTTGGAGATTCATTTATCTGCATTCTAATTTTAAAAGTTCCCCATGTGCAGAGATGACTTTGATCTTCAGCAGGAGTTTATTTCTTCCTATTAGCATCACATTATACCATCTCTGACAGATTAATCACAGCTATTGTTGTACTGTTTATTCTAAACACTGTATAACTTTACTTTCAAAATGTTATTTTAATTAAGAAGGAAGTGCATTAGGGGAAGGCATTTTCCTGACAGACAGGCTTCTCTGGCCCCACGGAGCAAGCGTATGCCCTGTGCTGCCTACAATGGCAATGTCTCCAGCAACGAGCTCAAGTCCCAGGGAGCATGTAAGAGCTGGGGTTTTCTGCTGTCACAGGAGGACTATGAGTAACTTGAATTATATGTGTGTATATTGACTGTGAAGCTGAATTATATATTTTGCCAAAAATTTTTTCTTCATTGTCTTTTTAAAAAATAGCATGTCCTTGTACCATGTAGCCTAAAGAATGTAGCTGGAGTTTGATAGAAGGCTTTAAAGGGCAGAGTTGGGCCTGTGGCCTTTGAAGTTTCTTTATCCTATATGTGAGTCCAGCCTACATCAGCTACTTCCTACCTTTATGACCTTGGGCAAGTTACTTAACCTCTCTGAGCACCGGATTCCGTAGAGGAGGAAGAACCCTGCTAAGGATGTGGATGGAGAGGTTTAACCGTGACAGTGCAGGTAAGGGACTTTGGAATGTTTCTTGGCATATGGTGAGTGCTCAGTCAGGGGGTCCTTTGATTCCACAGATGCATTTCCTTTTGCTCAGACCAAGCTAGGGGCAATGAAGGGGAGAAACAGACTTCGCCAACTTGACAGTTTTGCAGAGGGCCCACCCTGGTTTGGAAAGGGTGACCACTTTGAAGCCACAGAATCTAGAAACACATTTCAACCTCACCATTTACCCTCAAGTTCTGGACCCAGAGCCAGTAACCAAGCTGGTTGGAGCAACAAGTTCATTTTTTAAAAAAGAAAAACATTTTGTGGTGAGGGAAAAAATGCTTGCACAAGAGGCCCAAGGAGAAAAGCTCTTATGTGTGACGTAGTTCCACTGGACAGAGATGAAATAAATGGCTACTTTGCCACCAAGGCCACAGGACGGGGCAAAGGCTTGATTTAAACGCTTCATCTGCTGTTTACTTTGGTATAGATAAATCCCAATTCAGTTGTTTGGTATCGATGCTAATATCACACTGTCAGACCTGATTGACCTGATTAAGATGACAAGGAGGCCTCCTCAGTCTCCCTTGGAAATAAGTAAGTCTATGTTATGGTGGAGGAGCAGCTGGAGGTGAAGAACTCCTATCCCGGAAACGGAACCTAGAAACCAGAGGCCTCTGACAAAAAGCTGCAGAAATGGAAGAAGAAGAAAAAAAAATAATAATCTAAAGCATCTATAGGATAAAACCACCATCCCCACTTGGAATCTTGTATTAGTTCAAGGGATAACCACAGTTCCTTTGTGGTGTTGGAATTTTGTCGTTTTAAATATTGAGCCCTTTGGTGTAGAGTATTCAGCCTTTCTTTTTTGTCTCTGCATCAGCAGAACTGAACTGAGTATAGTACTTGGAAGAATTTGTCTTCAAATATAGTCATTAAATTGAATTGAGGAAAACTATTCCAAGAAATGGGCCATTGTTTGGGATCATTCGTTGTAGAGAAATATTTGTTGTGGTGGGACTTAAACCATGTTCTTTAATAACAGCTGGGATCCGTTAAGGTGGAATAAAGATATATATGGAGGTAAAAACTAAAGAAATCACAGATGGCATTGTCGTTAATGGAATTTAGAATGCAGTTAATATATGAAACAGGTCGCGTGTCCAGAAACAGCACACAGTATCACACTGTTCCAAATGTAGCTTTAGTGATCTTTCCACCACACTGCTTGCACATATGCAGGGAAAGACAAAATTGGTTTGCATTGGAAGAAACGGAGGTTTACCCTGCACATCCGGTGCAGCATTTGCAGATCTCTCAATAGAGAAATGAGGCACAGAGCATGCCTTTTTATGGGGACATTTCTTTTCCAATGAATTTGTTTTCATTGGAAACACCCTGTCTTAGTTAACATTTTTATAGGCTCTGATATACTTTTTGGCACTTTTATGTAATGTGGATATTCATTTAAACTTCAGAAAGAAAAGTTAACACAATTTCAGTTTATTCTACACATTTTTCCAATACTAGGGCCTGGTAAACATTATAAACTGTCCCTTATAATGTCAGCTGCCGATGGCTCTGAGGCGTGCTATTTGGCCTCTAACGCTGTGACTGTCTTTTGTAGCATTTTCCTCTTCAGGATATTCTTTGCCTTCTTCTTAGAAGAAGAGATTCAGATCTAAACTCCTTGTTGCCTCTCACCACTCTGTCACCCCTGGGAAATCTCCAATCACTAAATATAAAAAGCTGGTTTGGCTTCCCTAGACCTCAGAGCAGGTCTACAACAATAGTCACTAAAAATGGGCATTGTCCAAGATTTGCAAAAAGCCAGAGAAGGGTTCCAATGTTAATGGTTTCAAATAGCTGTTTTAAAAGGTACAACTCATAATAAAAATCTAATAAAAATTATAGTCAGGCATCTCGCAAATTTAAAGTATGACATAGAAGTGCATAATACAAATGATTCTAGTTAGTGTGCTAGGATACACTGTGCTAGGATACGAAGAGATGTGTTGGCACTGTCTGTTTTTAGCTGTGCCCGACCCATGGGGAGCAGCTCAAAGAATGCTTTGCAAGAAGAATGGCACAAAGCTGGCAGGGCGAGAAGACACCAAACAAGACAAAGTGAAGAAGGGACCTGAATGTGTGCCATGCTTTGTAGGTGTCAAACACACAAACACAGAGACAGAGAGAGAGAGCGAGAGAGAGAGAGAGCGTGCAGGATGTATTTTTTTTTTAGTTTCTTTTAATACTTTTTCTTCTCAGGTTTGGTATTTGGATCAGGACCAGTGAAGTCAAGGTTAGCATGATGGAAGTAATGGCAACCTTAAGGGAAGATATTTGCTAAAGCCTGCTCAGGATGGGTCTATACAAAACAGTGAAGAAGGTAACACTCCTTTTAAATGTCTCTCCTCTCCTCCCGGCATCCCCTTCAAGGCCTATGCACACCTAGGAGCATCCCCTGTCCAGACTGGACATGAGGCAGGAGGGAAAGCACTGCACTAGCAGTCAGGAATCTTTGGATATCAACTCGACCCATTTTCATATCAACTCGACTCATTTTCTACATAAACCTGGGCAAGATCATTTATCTCCCTGGACCCCAGTTTCTTCAGATAAAATGAGTGGCATGGACTATACTATATGATTTCAAAGGTTTCTTTGAATTGAAAGTTGCTAAAATAAATTGATCCACAATAAGCCAACCTCTATTGTGAGTCTGTTCATTTTGACATAAACTGTCTGTAAAGGGCAATGTTTATTTGAGAGGAATAACTCCTTTGCCTGCCAAATAAGGAACAGGGTTTGGGGTTTGTTTTTTAAGGGGTGTGTGTCTGTGTGTGTGTGTGTAGCAGGTGGTTTGGGGGCTTGAGAGCATTTTTATCCTTCTTGTTGTCCACACTGAAAATCTTGAGGTTATCTTTGAGTTTTCTTTTCCACCTAATATCTGATTCATTTGCAAATCCTAGTGGTTCCACTAGAATATCTAGAATATGATTGCCTCTCATTGCCTCCCATGTTACTATGATCCAATACACCATCCTTTTATCTCTCACCTAGATTATAGCAATACTCTGTTAACTGCTCTCTCTGCAATCCAACTTTTGTCTCCTTTCAGTCTATTCTGAACACCAGCTCCAGCCAGATTGACCCTGCTAAAACTTTGCTTCCCAAAACCCTCCCTTGGACTCTGCATCAGTCAGTTTGAGCTAGATTATGTTCAGGTGATAAGCAACATCAGCATCTCAGTGACTTAACCCAACAAAGTTTACTTCTCATTCAAACCACATGTCCCATCAAGTAGAGCAGAAGGGCTCTGTTCATCACAGTCCCTCAGAAACTGAGCCTGAAGGAGACTCCTGAAGTCACTGAAAGCAGCGACACTGACAGGGTAGTTCACATAATGGTTCTTAAAGCTTCTGCCTGAAGTGACCACATCTCCTCCACTCTCATTTTGTTGACTCAGCAAATCATATGGCCATGTGTAGCTTCAAAGGGGCGAAAAGGGGCAATCCTATCGTGTGGCCAGAGGGAAGGAATGGAAATGTTTGGCCAAAAGCATAATGGCAACCAATTTACCATCTTGTTCAGAGGATAGCCCACGTCACCCTCCTCAGGGTCCTCCAGGGTCCTGCATGGTGTGCCCCACTCCCAAACCCCATTACCTGTCTAATCCCACCTCATTCTACCTTCCCTCTCCTTCCACTTCCACTCCTTCAAAACTGCAGGCATGCTGCCCTCGGGGTCTTTGCACTCGCTATCTATTCTAGAATGCCCTTCCCCAAGACACCTGCAATGCTCTTCCCTAAGCACTCTAGAATACCCTTCCCCATGACATCTTACCCAGGATATTTCCCCAAGACGTCCCTCACTTCTTCCAAGTCTTTGCTCAAGTGCACCCTTCATATTGAGGATTTTCCCAGTCACCATAATGAAAAATACACACCCCACTCTCCCCACCACACCCCAGCACTCCTTATCCTGCTTCTCTGCCTTATGTTTTTTTTCCTGAACTTATCATCATGTAATACAATGCATAAGCAACTGATTTATTTTGTGGCAGTGTAGTTGTTTGAAGACTGAGCTCTGTATTACTTACAAAGTTAAATCCATGGCTCCTTCACTTCCTAGGTAGCTCCCTTGAGGAAATTACCTAGCTTCTCTGTGCCCTAGTTTCCTTGTCAGTGGAGGGTTAGTAATAGCACCTACCTCACAGACTGGTGGTGAAGGTGAAATATGTGAAGCAGGTAGAGCAGGCACACAGTAATAGCATTTGCTATTATTATTTGTTGTATGACTTGCTGCTTTGGAATGTAAGAGCAGCTCTGGAATATAGAGCTATAGGGAAGTAATATTTGTCCTATTTCAGCCCCGAACTCCAGAGCAATGTCTAATACACAATAGGCACGGCAGAAATATTTATTGCATAAAAGTGTGACTGCTTGAATGACTAGTGCATCCAGCAAGCTGCTTGCACTCACTCTCCTCTGGCCCCTTCATGACCTTCAAGGTCTCTGGGCCTCAGCTTGGGTCGGACTGCAGAGGGGCTGGCTCCTCCCACCCAGCCAGACTGCCCATGCTCAGGTTCCCTGAAGCACCTGCCTCCGTCACTGATGGGACTTCCCTAGATGTGATGATGTGTGATGGGTGGCTTGGGCTCATGTTCTCAGGAAGCATCCTGATGCACTTTGAATCTGAGTATAAAATGGATCTCAGAGTGCAGATAAAACCTGAGTGGCTCCGGGTCATCAGAAAGTCAGCACCAATGTGGAGCAGAGTGTACTGCCTTGAACCCTGCACTCTGCTCCCATGGTGCCAGGTTTGCCTGTTCGTTTTGAAAAATGGCCACTTGCTATTGTCATGATTTGTCTGTCTCCTCTGGGGAGTGCTAAGGACCCAGCAGCGGTCCCTGGGCCAGGCTCATAGTAGTTGCTCAAATAAAGGTTTGCTAAATGACTGAGCCAATGGATTCTGAAACCCATTGAGTAGAAGCCAAATCCATTGAGAATTACACCCTCTCTGGTATATTAGGGGGAATTTTAATCCCTCAAAGTATGGGACATTGCAAAGAGAGCTATCAGAGTCAAATGTTTTCCTTGTAATTAGACAAATTAACTTAACAGCATGAACTTGAACTATCTTAGTGGAGGGAATCTGGATTTCTGGGATGTTGTAGTGCTTTCTGGTCCAACATACCAGACCTTCACAGGTGGGTCATCCACCTGAGGGAGCTCAGGGTGAAGTCAGCAATTTCCTGGTCTGTCCCATCCAGAGTGCCCAGGAGCTTTCCATGGTGGAACTAGCTTAGGGTTACAAAGCAAAATGTAGATGCTGAGAGAAAATTCCCGGCAGTGAGGACACTGAGAATGTTTCGTTTTCCTAAATATATTACATATGTCAGTCTTTAAGGTGTATAGCGGTGAGAGGAGGCCCGGGGAGAGTATCAGGTACTGTAATTCTTAGTTCTGGACTTGATTCTGTTTGTCAACATCTGATTCTGTGCAAGGCCCATGGGGAATCCCTTTCCTGTTTGTTGCTTCTCTTAACCTCTGGGCCTTAAGTAAAAAAGATCCATGGGATGGGAACTGTTCACAGATGACAAGAGCTAAGAAGCAAGAATCAGGGGGTTGCTTTCTTTTTTACCTTGGGACTTGGCATTTGTCAGCCGATTTGCTTACTCCACCAGTGCCTGCCTTGCAGGTTACTTGCTGGTAGCTCTCCGGCCCCGCCCTACCCCATCCCTGTTGGGTCCCCTTTCTCTTACTGGGAAAACAGAGAGAGCCACGCTTGGGACTTGTCTGGGGCTTAGCCCCAGGGGCAATGGTGAAGCAGGTTAAGCTTACCCATGCTCATTGCTCTCTGTGGCTTCCCAACTCTGTTGCTTCTTCAAACCCTATGTAGCCTTAAACTGAAACTGTGTAGCCCAAGGAAGTTTTTTATTTTTATGTGTGTGTCAATTTCCTCATCTGTAAAAAGATATTAATAAAACATGCATTTCTATAAAGTTGTTTGGAGGATTAAATGAGATAGTTCCCATAATGAATGCGTGATATCATCAATTTTGCCTCTCAGGAGAGGTTCTGATATCACGGCTTTACATGTTAGTGGCTTTAAGCCAGCATTTCCCAAGAACAGCTGCCTTTAGCAGAGTGACCCCCATGGAAGGAGGTCTGGCATCAGGATAGCAGTTCGGGAAGGTGCTCCCTGGGTTTGAGGCTCCAGTGCCCCTGGAAACCCCATTAAACAGAGAGTTACCTGCTCCTTCTAGGAACGACCCTCTCTGCTTCCTTCCTGAGAGAGGTTGCAGGCAACGATGAAATAAGGTCTGGCAAGCACTTGTAAGTCCTTTACAATCTGCTCTCCCTCCTTTTTCTCTTGAAAAAAGACTTACGGTACAGAAGCCAAAAATATGTCTTTTTGCCATTTTGCTTTTAGAATTTTATATCATTATCATATTCACATATCCTAGAGCTTTGCTGCTGGAAGAGGCTGTTTTTAAAAAGAGTGTCATGCATTCCCCTGGCCAAAGGAAACCTCTGAGTTCCCAGCTTATTTGAGAGAAAATTACTAATCAGCACAACTTTAGTTTGTGCTGATTGAATATCAACTTTTCTCAACAGTTCAAACAGAATTTCCAAATCAACAAATCAGCACAGTCCACAATATATGCCTAGTTTGGCATCTGTCCTTGTGACACCACCTCTCTGGATTAGATTCTGCTGGTGAAATCTGTTTAACTTAGCCAGACTGCTGTGCTAATTGGTACCACTGAGATGTTCAGAAGTCTGAACTTTGATCTGATGGAAACAGACATTATTGAAACAGAGTTTTCTTTGTTGGCTCCGGGAGCATTGGCTCCTGGAGTCTTTCTGCTGTCAAGTTGCCGAAGGGCCATTTGTTTATGAAATTTGTTGTCTGGGGAGGAATAGGTTCTGGGGAAGTGAATTTAAAGATTTATTCCCTCAAGGGCGGACTCATATGGAAAAAGACTATTGAGGAAAAAAAACCTTTTAAGCTTCTTCTGCAGGTACTGCTTTTCCATATCCAGTGGGTAGTGGATCTCTCTCCCTCTCTTTCTGTGTGTGTGTGTGTGTTTGTGTGTGTGTGTGTGTAAGGATACCAAGAGGCTCCACTTTACAAAAAACCAGTAAGCCACAACTCAAGCATGCAGAGAAAATAGGGAGATTTTTCACATATCAGAGATGCATTTTGCAATGCCCCTTTCAGTACTCTAGATTTGAAAAAAGAATCACTAATTTAATTTACGCACAGTATTCTAGGAATACAGGCACAGTGTAAAGTGAGGCACACCTGTACATTATTTAATAAGAAAGCATTTCTCTAGGATAAACAACCTTTTTACAGAGTCCCATGTTCTGGGTTTTGAAGCTTGAGCTACATAAGGTATGAATTTTCATCTCAACAAATTTCCCCTTTTAACTTATGATTCAGTTTAAAGTATTTCAAGGCTCAATAACAAACCCAGTTACAAGATTATTGGGAAAAGTCAGTTTTTTTATTTGTCAATGTTGCTCTATTTATTTTCTGGTGTTGATCTGTTTATTTGTCATATCACGCTTTTCTTGGTCCTGAGGGTTTCTTTTTGAGATCTGGCCCGGCCCCCACCCAGCCTCTGCTAAGCCACTTGGTAGGCTGTGCTCTTTGTGTCTCCAGCACCCTCGCCATGTCGCTTGATGAGCTGGTGGCCTCACCTTATTCTGGGTTCTTTGAGTGATGCTCCAACCACAGGTCAGGGGTGACACCTGTGGCCTAGGCCTAAGGCAATCAGCACATCACGTTCCCTGGCTACAGAGCTTGGTTCAGGAGTGGGCATGTGGCCCCAACAGGGGCAGTGAGATGCAATGAGATTCTGCTGGGAATTCTGAAACAGAAGGAGAGCCCTCAACCTAGGCTTTCCTTCCAACTTGAACCTGAGGCAATGTAAGCTGGAGCTGCTTGGGTTGCACTGAGGTATGAGCTTTACTTGACAATGAAGCCTTGGGTGAGAAAGCAGAGCTGAGATACAGGGGACAGATTAACAAGGTGATAAGGACAGCTTTGATCCCTCCCTCTAGCCAGCCGTGCCTGAAGCTGAACATATGTCTTAGTCTGTGGGCATTGCTATAACAAAATACCATAGACTGGGTGGCTTAAACCACAGACAATTATTTCTCACAGCTCTGAAGACTGGGAAGTCCAAGATCACGGTGCCAGCATGGTTGGTTTCTGGTGAGGGCCCTCTTCCTGGCTTGCAGATGGCAGCCTACGTACTACATCTTCACATTGCCCAGAGAAGAGACAGAGAGAAAGTTTTGGTCCTTCTTATAACAACACTAATCCCACCATGAGTGCCCCACCGTCACCTTTACTTAATCATATCCCAAAGTCCCCACCTCCAAATACCACCACATTGGGGGCTTCAATATATAATTTTGAGGGACATACAAACATTTAGACTTGTAAGCTATATGGACTCATAAATTAACGTTTGGCTTTAGACTAATTAGGCTGAGTTCTTTGTCACTTATAGCTGAGCCTTAACTAATAGAGAAACACATCTTGGAGACCAGCATGTTTGAGTCCCGCATGTTAAGAGTTTCCATTTTTCCAGGATTAAAGTTTTTTCTTCTCCTCTACCCCATTTTTCTTTCCTTCCTCCTGAGCACAGGTGTGTCCCACATTGGAACATTCTGAATCAGAGTTTTGAGTCTTAAGTTGCTTTGTATACCTGCTTCCTGGATGGAAGGTAACTCAGCCAATTACGATAATAGAAAGGCTATGAAAAGGTTTAGACGAAACCCTGTTTTCATTTTCCTGCAGGTTTTCCTACACCGTGACTTCCACAGTAAATCTTTATATACTTATAATAAATACAAGTTTATTTGGGACCATAAATATTTCCATAGAATCAGTCTCATAAAGGTCACGATTACCTGCTATTCTTCAAATGGTCAGGAATTAAAAATTTAGGCAAGCAGAAGTGGTTTGATGATCTAGAATGTGGCAATGGATAGCCATGTTTTTTGCCAAAATACTCCAACTTTGCAAGATTATTTTTACGTGTTGGTCAAGAGTTAAAACCGTGATGACCACTCGGCTGGCTGTTTCTCTGCAGGACTGGAGTCACTGGCAGATATTGCAGATCTTGTTTCCAAAGTGGATGGGGAACTTGGGAGGCCTCCAACACTGGATTTAGTGTGAGCTAATATGAAAATATGGCAGGTGGTGAAAGAAAATGGGTTTTGAAGTCAGTAGACTTGCATTCCAGTCCCATCCTAACTGTGTAGAAACTTGGGCAAGTCACTTTACTTCTCTAAATTGGGAATAACAATTCTTTATAAAGCTGCTGTGAGGTTTTTTTTTTTTTTTTTTTTGAGATAGGGTCTCTTTCTGTTGCCCAGGCTGGAGTGCAGTGGCGCAATCTCAACTCACTACAACCTCTGCCTCCCAGGTTCAAGCATTTCTCCTGCCTCAGCCTCCTGAGTAGCTGGGATTATAGGCATGCACCACCACGCCTGGCTAATTTTTGTATTTTTAGTAGAGATGTGGTTTCACCATGTTGGACAGGATGGTCTCAAAATCCCAACCTCAAGTGATCTGCCTGCCTCGGCCTCCCAAAGTGCTGGGATTACAGGTGTGAGCCACTGCACCTGGCCCTGCTATGAGGATTTTAACGTTCATAAAATAGTGCCTGACAGATTAACACTCAACAGTTTTCTTCCTCCCTCTGCCATATACATTGGGACAAACAATGGCCTAGAAATCAGGAGACCCTATTCAAGCCCTGGCTTTATTCCTGATCACAATGACACTAAGTAAATTTGTCCTTTTTTTCCACTGTGGTAGCAGAAACAATATCATTGTCACTGCTTTATAGATGAGGAAAATAAGGTTTAAAGATTTACACAAGGCTTCTCACTAGTAAGTGGAATTGGAAATTGAATCCATCTTGAAAATTAAGGCAAATTCCATTCATCTACCCACCCACCCATTCATCCCTTTATTCAGCAAGTATTTATATATGAGTATGTACTCTGGACCAGGCAATATATTAGGTGCTTAGGTTGCAACAATGAACAAACTAATCCCTGTCCTCATGGAGTGTAATGGTCCTCAGAGTTTTTCCTTTTTAACTTGCAGAGTAATTATCAGGTCCAAAAAAGAGAAGAAATGTGAAAGTGCTTTGTCAAGTGTAAAGCACAGTCAAATATAGACTAGATTAATGAAATAAAGCTCGAAGACAAGATTAGAGAAAAAAGAATGAAAAGGAATGAGCAAAGCCTCCAAGAAATATGTGACTATGTGAGAAGATCAAACCTACATTTGATTGGTGTACCTGAAAGTGATGAGGAGAATGGAACCAAGTTGGAAAACACTTTTCAGGATATTTTCCAGGAGAACTTCCCCAACCTATCCACACAAGCCAACATTCAAATTCAGGAAATACAGAGAACACCACAAAGATACTCCTTGAGAAGAGCAACATCAAGACACATAATCATCAGATTCACTATGGTTGAAATGAAGGCAAAAATGTTAAGGGCAGCCAGAAAGAAAGGCTGGGTTACCCACAAAGGGAAGCCCATCAGAGTAACAGTGAATCTCTCTGCAGAAACTCTACAAGCCAGAAGAGACAGGGGACCAATATTCAACATTCTTAAAGAAAAGTATTTTCAACCAAGAATTTCATATCCAGCCAAACTAAGCTTCATGAGCAAAGGAGAAATAAAATCCTTCACAGAGAAGCAAATGCTGAGAGATTTTGTCACCACCAGGCCTGCCTTATGAGAGCTCCTGAAGGAAGCACTAAACATGGAAAGGAAAAACCATTACCAGCCACTGCAAAAGTATGCCAAATTGTAAAGGCCATCAACACTATGAAGACACTGCATCAACTAATGGGCAAAATAACCAGCTAGCATCATAATGACAGGATCAAATTCACATGTAACAATATTAACCTTAAATGTAAATGGGCTAAATGCCCCAATTAAAAGACACAGACTGGCAAATTGGATAAAGAGTCAAGATCCATCAGTGTACTGTATTCAGGAGAACCATCTCACGTGCAAAGACACACATAGGCTCAAAATAAAGGGATGGAGGAATATTTACCAAGCAAATGGAAAGCAAAAAAAGCAGAGGTTACAATCCTAGTCTCTGATAAAACAGACTTTAAGCCAACAATGATCAAAAAAGAAGGCCATTACATAATGGTAAAGGGATCAATGCAACGAGAAGAGCTGACTATCCTAAATATACATGCACCCAATACAGGAGCACCCAGATTCATAAAACAAGTTCTTAGACGCCTACAAAGAGACTTAGACTTTCACACAGTAATAGTGGGAGATTTTAACACCCCATTGTCAATATTAGACAGTTCGAAGAGACAGAAAATGTACCAGGATATTCAGGACTTGAACTCAGCTCTGGATCAAGTGGACCTAATAGACATTTACAGAACTCTCCACCCCAAGTCAACAGAATATACGTTCTTCTCAGCACCACATAGCACTTATTCTAAAATTTACCACATAATTGGAAGTAAAACACTCCTCAGCAAATGCAAAGGGATGGAAATCATAACAAACAGTCTCTCAGACCACAGTGCTATCAAATTAGAACTCAGGATTAAGAAACTCACTCAAAGTCACACAACTGCATGGAAACTGAACAACTTGCTCCTGAATGACTACTGGGTAAATAATGAAATTAATGCAGAAATAAATAAGTCCTTTCAAACCAATGAGAACAAAGACACAACATACCAGAATCTCTGGGACATAGCTAAAGCAGTGTTTAGAGGGAAATTGATAAGCACTAAATGCCCACAGGAGAAAGTGGGAAAGATCTAATATCAACGCCCTAACATCACAATTAAAAGAACTAGAGATACAAGAGCAAACAAATTCCAAAGCTAGCAGATGACGAGAAATAACTAAGATTAGAGCAGAACTGAAGGAGATAGAGACCCGAAAAACCCTTCAAAAAATCAATGAATCCAGAAGCTCATTTTTAAAAAAGAGATTAACAAAATATTATTCTCTTTTCAAATATATTGATAGCATTGCCCACACAGTGAGGTTCCACCTAATGCTGATTTGAAATTGAGAAAACACTTAACACACAGGTGAAGAGGATTAAGGAAGTTTAACTGTCTCAGTTCAAAGCTTCAAGCTCTGAAAGGGATCAGGGCCTGAACCCAGATGTGGCCACAGGAAACTATAAAGAGGTTCCTGCATCTAAACCCCAGTGCCTGAGGCCACGTTCTGGGCTATGCTTCTCCTGTAGTGTCTGCCTTGGTGACTGGCAGCAGCTCTCACCTTGCGGCCTGGCCTTCAGACAGATGCTTTCTGTGGACCGTCTGCTGGTTCTTGTTTCTGACATCTGCCTGGTTCCTGCCTCTCAAATGCTTGGCTCTATTCTCATGCCCAGCTCCAGCACCTAACTATTCCTAAATATTAGGAAGAAAACCCAATTGTGAGAAAGTGGCATTAAAAAGCAGCACCTTCTAACTGGCCACTGCTCATTTTGTTGGCATCTGATTGACCACCATTGGGCTGCCAGTCCGTGGAGAGGGGTCCTGGACTTGAGCACGTCCGTTCTGTTTGGTAGCTCATGGACTGAGCTCCCAGAGAACACCAAGGAGTGATAGAAATTCTGGGATAAGCTTTGGGATGAGAGAACCACACAGGATATGGCCTCAGGCTGGCTAAGATGGGGTTCTGGGTTGCTTTGGTTTGGGGATTAAGCCCATGTTCTATGGAATCTCACATGAGCTGTTAAATCCGTCAGGTTTTTTGTGTTTCTAACAAGTGGACTTCCTCAATGCTCTCCGTGCTCTCCTCAGGACTGTGTGCCCTCTACTCTGAACCTGGTCTTCCAGCAGGCACCGAAAAGCCCTGTGAACTTCTCTCTGAGCGGAGGAGAACGGCACATGTGCCGATGTTGCTGCTCCCCGCAGCTATGGCGGGCCCAGAGCCCCAGGGGCCGTGTCCCTTTTGAAGTGAGCTCCATGAACATGGCACCAGAGGGAGTGTGGGTGGCTGCTCTGTTCCTAGCAGGGCTGAGGCTGGGCCCTTCAGAGCCACAGCCGGGCCAGCTGCTGCTGGGCTTCCCAGCATGTCACACGCTGGGGCTGCCAGCAGAGCACACTGCTCCCTCCATCCTGCCTTCAGGCCACCAACGGAGGGGCTCTTCCAAGTTGGTTGAAATCATATCACCCCAGGCGCCTGCATGTAGTGTGACTCCTGGTGTTGCACAAAAGTCCTCAACTGGAACCTGTGCAAGACTTTTAATATATGGCTGGGAAAAAGAAAAATGAACGTTCCCAGTATTTTTCCCATTCCCATTCCCTCTTCTACCAAGAAGATTTTAAATGAAGGGGGGTGGAGGGAGCTTCATACCAGAGGCAAGTTTGCAGTGAGAATCTCTGAGTCTATTTTTGTCCAGTACCATCTGGACACAAATCAAGAATCTAATTTTTCCCACTACTTTCTCTTTTTTTTCCTCCCTTTGTACTTTAGCTGACTCTGAGAGCATGAAGCCTGAAACCAAGTCTGGACCACAGAATTCCATTAAAACATAAAGAATAAACAGAAAGAAAATGTCACTGAGTTCCATGAAGTATCTCCCCCACCTACAGTGCCCATGGCAGCCGGGGCCCTGAACCCCTCCTTCAGGACCTTCCAGATGCACCAGAAAGTGCAGAGAGGCTGGGTACTAGGCACAGTGGCTGGCCCCTCCTGGTGCCACTTTGTACCTGGAGCTGTGGCTGCAGTGTGCTCTGAGCCCTGGGGCAGGGATCTAAAGTGGACCCATGTGACAGTCATTAGCCAACCTTCAGTAAGTGCCAACAGACTGCCAGTGGGAAGAGGTCGGTCTGTGAGACCTGGAAACCCTCTCAGCCTAGCAACTTCACCAAAGTGACAGAGACCCTTGAGGCAGGCCTGAAATACCAACTAGCTCCTTCCCTGTCTTGGACTATTTCCCTTTTTCCTTCGTGGCCAATGCCCCTGGTCAGCCACAACTAGAGATATTAATGCAGTGGATTTTCTTAACATTATACCAGTGGGATTTGAGTAGATGGGTAGATTTCCTTTAAAGTCATTCATATCAGAGGACTTTGGCTTGGAAATAAAGTATCTGAAGTTCTAGGCCTGATCTTCTGTACAAAAAGGAACGGATTTATTCAGGAGCCTGAATGTTGGAAACTTAGCTCTAAGTTCTGTTGGTTCACCTAACATAACCAAAGATGAATGTGGGTGCTTTGTTTCTTGTGTTTTTAATTAGTTTTATTTTTATCAGTACAAAATAGATGTACAAGTTTTTGGAGTACATGTGATAGTTTCATACATTTGCATAATTTGTAAAGATTAAATCAGTGTAATTGGGATATCTATCACCTTAAATATTTGTCCTTTCTGTAGCTAGAAACATTCCAATTATTATCTTCCAGTTATTTTGAAATACAAAATAGACGATTGTAAGCTAGAATCACCCAATTGATCTGGATTTTTTGGTTGTTTTTAGGAAGACGTGGGTCTGAAGAAGCAAGGACTGGCAAGTCTGATCCCCCACTCTGATTCTCATTGCTGAATGTGTGGGTCTTCCTTGTGCACCTGCTGGGATGGGAGACTGCTCACAGCATACCTGACCTATGACATGCCTACCTCTGTGGGGCGGATCTTGGACAGGAAGCCTGCTTCTGCCAGAGTAAAGAATATGATGGAGCTCCTCATCCAATGGAGCTCCTCATCCGGGAAGAGGCAAAGAGCCAGCTGGAAGCCTGGTGGGCCTCTGCTGCCAGTAGGACAGATGCATCAAGTCAGGTTTATGGGAGAAGTTTTCCCAGACCACTATGTCCAAACTTCTGTCCATCCTGCTATAACCTCTCCAGTTAGATGGATGAAAACCAGACCAGTTCAGCCGTGGACGAGAGCTGCACAGATAAGAACCCAAAGAAGAAACAAATGGTGTAGCATTAAGTATTTCTTTCCACTTGAACAGAAAAATCAGTGACTAAGGGAACTGGAGGAGTGTGGCCTTTGAATGAGACTTGAGGTAATGAGATAGCAAGTGAAGTGGGGACACTTGCTCAGAGCTTTGCTAGGATACCTCATGGCTTACTGGACCTAGGACCTTCTCGATATAGAAATGACCATAAAAAGAAAGCAGACAGATTCCCATGAAGAGAAAGTGACCTCTCCTCTGAATTCCATGCTTGGAAAAGTACTTATTTAAAGGAAGGAAAAAAGTCTCCACAGCAAAACCTGGCTTGTTTAGATAACTTGGCCTAGGAACATGGCGGAAGCTGAACCCAAGAACATGCCTGCACAGTGCAACTTATGGGTGGGAGTCGGTTGTCTCTTCTGAGTTCCCTGGACCTGAGAGTGTGACACTGAGACCAGGAGTGTGGAGAAATCTATCTCGTATTTATGATATGTGGTGGGATCTTTACTGAGCATTTCAACCCATCCTGTA
The DNA here is from genome assembly GCF_000951035.1 of Colobus angolensis palliatus. NCBI lineage: Eukaryota > Metazoa > Chordata > Mammalia > Primates > Cercopithecidae > Colobus > Colobus angolensis. Next base: position 5,150,564 of record NW_012113586.1, on the reverse strand, counting down.
GAAAAGAGTACATCTTTCTATGAATCATGGGGGGTCACCCTTCTAGACTAGAGACAGCCTGAGTGGGTTCAGGAATCAGCCAAGGTGGCCACAGGGCCAGCTTGGGTCTCCACTAGAAAGGGCAGGTGAGGGGCGCAGGAGGTGGCACATTCACAGAACAGGATGAGCAGGAGCAGAGAGTTGCTCTAAGATACGAGCACCAGATGGGGAAATTTAGGAGAGTGGACTATAGTGTCACCTGGAAGGAAAAATAGAAGAGGATTTTATATTACAGCTGCTATCAATGGTTCTAACCTTGAAGAAATCTATAGGTAAAAATATTATGAAATTATATATACGCTTTGTTTTCACTTCGTTTTTAATTTTGCTTACTCTAATTGCTAGCTTTTCAATTTATATTTAAAAAGCAGTTATCAGATTTTTATTAAGATAGAAGAAATCTTTCCTTATAGACTCTATTTAGTTTTTTATTTTTAAATTTTGTTAAACTTATAGAAAAATTTACAAAAATAGTACCGAGAGTTCCTGTGTATCCTTCAACTAGCTTTCCCTAGTGTTACTGTCATACTTAACAATAATACATTGATCATAAATAAATGAACATTTGTACAACACTATGAGCCAAACTACAGATGTTATTCCGCTAGTGTCCTTTTTCTGGCACAGGATCCAATTCAGGATATCAAATTGCCTTTAGTTATCATGATTCCCTAGTCTCTTCCAATCTGTAATTGTCCCAAATCTTTTCTTGACAACTTCAATGTATATTTTTAAAAGTTTTTATTTTGAGATAACTTTAAATTCACATGCAGTTGTAGGAAGTAATACAGAGAGATCACTATATTCCTCACCTAGTGTCTCCCATTGGTAACATCTCACATAACTGTGGCGTAATATCACAACTTGGAAATTCACATTGATGAGGAACATGGATCTTCTTCAGATTTCACCAGTTTCACATGGACCTGTGTGTATCAGTGTGTGTGTGTGTGTGTGTGTGTGTGTCTGATTGTATAAGTTCTGTTCAGTTTCATCACATGTGTAGATTCATGTGGCCACCACTAGAGAACAGTTCTCTCTCAAGGACCCCCAGTGCTACCCTTCTATAGCTACTTCCCTTTATCCCCAGCTCCCAATCCCTGGCAGTCATTAATTTGCTCTCTATCTCTATGGTTTGTCATTTCAAGAATATCATATAAATAGAGTTATACAGTACGTAATCTCTTGAGATTGGCTTTTTTTCACTCAGCCTAATTTTTTTGAGATCCATCCAAGTTGTTGCATTGGTCAATAATTCATTTATTTTTCTTGCTGTGTGGTACTCCATGGTTTAATGGACCAGTTTGTTTAGGCAATCAATTGTAGAAGGACATTTGCACAACCTCAGTTCTTTTGAAGTCAGTTTTTGTAGAATGTCTTTTGATTTGAGTTGGTCTGATGTTTTCACATATTTAGATCATGGCAATGCATTATCATCATGAATACCACGAAAGGGCTGTGCCCTTCTGGGTTCATCCTATCAAGGAGTACAGGAAGTCAATATGTCTCATTACTGATGATATTAACTTTAATAGATTGGTTAATTGGTGTCTGCCAGGTTTTTTTTTTTTTTTCTGTGAAGTTACTATTTTTCCTTTGTAAGTAATAAATCTCTTGGAGGAAATTGCTTTCTTTAAGGGAACTTTGACAAATGTGGAGGGTGTATTCTTAGCTTTCCTAGTTTATCTTGACCCACCAGCCTGTGGCTTTCTGGGTCACTTTGTCCAAAGAGCCAGAGCTTGTCTTGAGGTATCAGTGATTAGAGGAGGAGGCATTATCCAAAGAGGAAACTAAACACTCTATGCTTCTTAGGACACATTCTTCAATGTCAAACCTTGATTGAAAAAAAAAAAAAAAGCCCAGCTGGAAATGCTAGCACTGTGGGTTAGGACACACTTTTCAATAATTTCCTCTGGTGGGTTGCGCACCTGCTTAGGTAGCAAAAAACTTGTCCCTTTAGAAGTAGATGCAGCTAAAAGTGTGCAGTGGGTGGCTTTGACTCAGACCTCTGAAGAGAGCAAGGTTGGCCAGTCACCTGCCTAGATGGGGACCCATCTGCTCTGTGTCTCCTGTTATAATGGAGGAGGGGTCCCTCTCTTACTTGAGAACAACTCCCCCCATTCCCCACCAATGCTTTGGCTCCTGTCCTCTTCCTCATATATGGGATCTTTATGCTATCAGTTTTGCCACCATTCTCTGTTACAATCTATTATCCATCACAGCTTGAACTACAGATAGTTAAACATACTTAAATCTTTCCAGTCTAAAAAGTTATAAAGAATATAAATAAAGTATGTGAGTAAGGAAATCAGTAAGGAAGTGCCCTGAAAATTCCAAGGGGCCCAAAACTCTGAGGACATTTCCACCCCACCTATAAATGAGTGGCTCAATGGCCATGTGACCCGGTTTTGACCAAAGTGATGGCAAGATAGGTTTGCTGTGAATGTTTCCTCTTGCTCTCAAATAAGAGACACATGGATGGGTTTAATCTTTTTCTCCAAGTGGACAGGAACCAGGAATGACACAGCCCTGACTTCCACATCAGCCATCCTACAACCACGATATGAACCAGGTTAAGGATGAAACGGGCATGTGGATGTTGAAATGGAGAGATGGAAAACATCTAATCTTTCCTACATGTTAATGTTGGAAAAACAGGGTATAGCATGGTTTCAGGTAGACCTAGTTTGTTCTAACTCTTGCTCATACTAACAAAGTACTTCATCTCTCTCATCTTCAACTTCCCTGTAAGATGAGAATAACAATAGTGAGAAGAATTAACATTTGAAGAGGTCTAATTATGTGCTAGGCACTGTTCTAATTCACTATGTCCATTCATTAAATAGTCACATGACCCTAATTAGATGAACACTGTTATTGTCCACGTTTTAGAGATAGGAGAAAAAAGGCTTAGAGAGGTTGTTTCTAGCACAAAATCACAAAGCTAGTAAAAAAATGAAGCCAAAATTCCAAACAGATCTTGGAGTTCTATCCAACTCTCAGTTCTTACTACTTATTTGGAAGGAGGTAAAATTTGAGTCTGAGCCCTTACTATCTAGCACAAGGCCAGCAAATGGTAGGTGTTTAATAAATGTTTGTTGAAAAAATATGAACTCTTCATATACTTTTTGCCAGCATAGAAATTGGGATTTTCCTTTTGTGAGCAGAGAAATGCTGAGAGCTGATTGGGAAGAGCAAGAACTCTGACTGCAGGCAAGTTGTGACTTTCCGGTGGAGAGACTTAATGTCACCAAGCCACCAGTTAGGAGCCTGTTCCATGTCCCTGGAAACCCAAGTTGTGTTTAGGCCAACAAGCTAGGAAATTGTAAACAGATCTGTAGTACATGGGGCTCTGGATTTTTTGTTTGTTTTTTTTTTTTTTGACGGAGTCTTGCTCTGTCACCCAGGCTGGAGTGCAGTGGCACCATCTCAGCTCACTGCAACCTCTGCCTCCCAGGTTCAAGTGATTCTCCTGCCTCAGCCTCTTGAGTAGCTGGGATTGCAGTTGCATGCCACCATGCCTGGCTAATTTTTTGTATTTTTAGTAGAGACGGGGTTTCACTGCGTTAGCCAGGATGGCCTCAATCTCCTGACCTCGTGATCCTCCCACCTTGGCCACCCAAAGTGCTGAGATTAGAGGCATGAGTCACTGTGCCCAGCCACATGGGACTCTCTTTACACTCATAGGGAGGGTTTAAGCAGGACCATAGTACTTTTACACACTGTACTAGCAGAAGGAGATTCCATCAAGATGGCAAAAGCACATCCTTATTGTGAGGAACTCCTTCACAATATTATGATGGTCTCCAAAATAGGAAAGGTAAAGTAAACATTATTTGAGTTTAGCATTTGATAATTTATGGGTTTAGAATGTCAGAACATTAGAGACAACCTTGTAATGCTCAGCACAACTTGACCATCCAATTTTTTAAATTCTTGATTATAAATGTCTTATATTAGATAAAGCAATTAAACTAGTGCTGATGAAGCCATGGCGGAGATGGCTGTGGGAGCAGTAGGCCTAATTTTCATGAATGGAGCTTGTGAGGAGCACTAGAAGATGCTGGAACTCTTGTCATAGCCCAGGGTTATTGTAGTTGATACTACATTCATTCTATTTAAATGATGCACCAAGACCCAATCCCCTTCCTTTGATTCTCCCTGGACAAGAGCCTTGGCAGAGACTCACAGACATCTAAACTTTGGTCCAGGGGGAGTCATTAACACGTCATTTGTCACCCATCACATCTATCCCTAAAGGGAGAGTGCAAGGACTATGAAAATGTCCTGTCCTGGGATTAGGGAAATAGGCAATTGGAGCCATTTCCTTCCTTGTCTGCTGACCTAGGAGAGAGATTCCTTTTCCTGTTTATGTTCTGGTTTTAAGAAATGACTAATCTGATCAGACTGTGTTCATGGGTAAGAGACAATAAGAAGATGCTGTCTTTAATTTCTTTGAATAATTTAATATTCAATCTTAATAGATCTTCCATTATGAAGGACGAAGTAGACAAAAGTTAACTACACGACTTCTGCCTCCATTCTTGGAAAAGACATGCCAGCAATTAGATGCTGGTGAAGGACTCTTTCCACAAGTTGTGAGATTGCTGTCATTGTTCTTCATACAACACAGGACTCGATGCTGTTTTAACAGTTTTTGTCTGAAAACTATCTTGATTTTGTATTTTGCCTGTATTATCCTCTTTTAATCATTCAACCTGGCTGGGATTCAGCAATTTCTGTGTTTCAAAGCTTTCATCCAACTGCTTGACTTAACCAATTTTAACACCTTTGCTTCTTTCACTTTGATCTTTGAATTAGCTTCCCAGAGATACTCTAAAGGATTTATGATTAAAACTTCTTTCTGGGTAAAATATTATTATTAATAGTATTTAATTTTAATGTTTCTCATGTTTGCTATCTGCCCTCTTTTGCTTCACAAGTTTAACATAACTTTTTCCCTTATTCTCACATGTCTAAAACATCTATCCCATCATCAATGGTAAGGTTAGTTTGTTTTGCTTATTTTTCCCCAACATGTGCAGATCTGGAGAAATGCTATATAACTTCAAAGATAATGCTATTATCATTACATTCACAGTGACATAAGAAAGCTGATGACAGTAACTGCTAGAGTAGGTCTATTATCTGTTTCTCACTAAATCTTTACCTGGCTCTTCTTAGATAAGCTATTAGACATGGGCTTTGGGTCACACAGGTCTTGATCCAAATCCTGGCTGCACTACTTACTAGTGTTGTGGCCTTAGGGAGTCTTTTAAGTGCCCTCTATTGGTCCAGGTAGGCCAGCTTATGCTGCAGTAAAAAACAATCTCACAATTTCAATGGATTAAAACAAGAAAGGTTTATTTCTTGCTTAAGCAAAGTCTGATACAGGTCTGGGCAGCTCTCCAGCACAGCTGTTCTCCTCATGATGGCTCAGCATTAACCCTCCACGTCTACACTGGTTTCCTGGATCACCATGGCACAAGAAAGGTTAAGTGGAGAATTAAGCATCAACAACTAAATGTTCCTATCCAGGAAAAACATTACTTCTGCTTCCTTTTCACTGGACAGAATTCATATGACCACAACTAATATCCATATGGCAGAGCATAGCTACTTCCATGTGCACAGAAAGAAGACAGAAGTGGATACCAATGAACAATTATAATGCCGCGTTCTATAACCCTCATTTTCCTCATCAATAAAATGGGGATAATACCTACCGCAAAGGGTTATTATGTCAAGTCAATAAGAAAATGTATATTAAATGCTTAGAATTAAAACTGCAAACACTCAGATAATTGGGAGTTTTTATTATATGTATGTTCAAATGTAATAGCATGGCTATAATGTTACTTTCTTTTGCATGAAGGGAAACCAAAAGACATGATATTAAGAGCTCTGCATGGTATTTCCAATAAAAGCACCATCATCTACAACTGCTATTTGAGCCACTTGAGTGCAAGATATAACTCAATGCATCATTCAAAGAAAGAATGAGAAGGACATACATCAAAATATTAGCAATGGTTATCTCTAGTTGTGAAGTTGTAAAAAATCTAGTTTACTTCTTTATAAATTTTATTTTTTTCTGGCTTTTCTACTATGAGTATGTATTATTAAAAATAATAGATTATTACATACCGGGCTCCCATTTTAATTCCCACAGTATTTTGTGATTTTGATGTTATCCCAATTTTACACTTAAGGAACCTGGGGCACAGAGGAGATAAGTAACTTGCCCAAGTAATGAATGATAGAGTCAGGATTTGTATATTAATCATAAAAAATAAATATTTTAATAGCACATTATATTTATGACCCCAATATTAAGTGCACAATATGTGCCAGTCGCTGTATAAGAGCCTATGGGAGATACCAAAATGGACCTTATCGTATCATTGGGGAGGTAAGCAACGTATATACACAAAAAAGTTTATGATGCAAGTCCATACATCAGAGACAATCATTCAAAGACAGAGACATGGTCTTCATACTCAGGACCTGGCATAGAACAGCTGCTGGATACTAATTTGCTGAATGAATAAATGATTAAATGGAATTTCAGAGCACCTAATTTTACTGATGAGAAGATGGAAGTCCAGAGAGGTTTCTTGGCTTGCTAGAATTGCACAGCTATTTAGTGGGTGGACTGAGAGAGCCTGTTAGTCTCCTGCTGTCTTCTACCAGCTTCTCTAGGGGAGAGAGGATCTTTGGGATGGAGCAGTCTAAGTAAGCTTCTGCTTTGCCATGTCAGACTTGATTTTGTTACCCTGATTCACTCTGCATCACCAGGGCCTGAAATGTCTCTTCTCAAGATGATCCATGGCCTCCATGTTGCTTCACACACATGGTACTTGACCTTGCAGCGACATTCAACACAGTGACCACTTCCTCCTTCTTGAAATACTTTCTCCTCTAGGCTTTTGTGACAGCACAATGACCCGTTTCTCTCTTTTTTCATTGTTCATTCTGTCTGGTCTCCTTCACTGACTTCTTTTCTAGCTGACCACTAAATACTTGAGCGCCTCAGGGATTAATCTACTCTACCAACACACTTTACTTAATTCCAACCAGTCCAGCCATTCAACTGTCATCTTTTATGCAAATGAGTTGAAAATCTATATCTTTTCCCTCAGTTCTGGATTCATGTATCTAAATGCTTACTTGGCATTTTCACTTGAATGCCTAATATGCATCTCAAATTAGTTTCAAAACCCAAACCTATTTTCCCCGACTCTTCTACATTTCAATAAATGACATCAGAAATCTCCCAGTTGGTCAAGATAATAACCTAGGAATTATTCTCTTGTGATCCCTTCCTTAAATTGTAACATCCAATCCACCAATAATTCCTCTTTTCTGCCTCCAAAATATGTTCCCAAATTTATTTGCATCATTTCTTTCTCACCTCCTCATTGTAATTATTGCTTGGATAACTTCAATAACCCCTAAATGGCTACCTGCTTCGTTTATTGCCCATATTCATTCTCCTCATAACAATGAGAATGATCTTTTAACTGTGTAAATTAGATTCAATCCCATTTCATTTAAAATACCATCCAGCTTCTTATGTGGAAAATCTAGCATTTGCCAGTTTCTCTGACTCTCCACATTCTTCCTTCCCCAATAGCCTATTTCTTATTTCCAATTATCCTGAGCTCCTTCCTGCTGCAGTGTCTTTTCATATGCTCTTCCTCTAGAGACAGGACCAAATGTGTGCCTTTCTTCCCAGCTCTGCATTCAGTAATGTCATGTATGTTAGTGCCTGGAAATTGACTGTTGTAATTTTACACCATGAAAATCAGCAAACTTACAAATCGAGGCTTGCTTTCTTCTCTTTTGAGAGTGAGTTAATCAGGACCCCACTGCTCTTCCTCCAGCTTAACTCACATGTTACTTTTTCAGTGAGGATTTCTTTGACTACTGTACATGCAAATGCTATCCCCTCCCACCTCTAGTCAATGTCTAGTCTAGTCATTACTTTGCTAACCTCCTTTATAACACACTATTGAAATTATCCATGTTTGCTTACTTCATTGTCTCATCCACTAAAATGTGAGCTTTGTGAAGGCAGGGAAAATCTCTGTTTCGTTCGCTGCTGTATTTACCATTCACCTAGAACAGTGCCTGGCACATAGTAGGTGCTCAATAAACACAGTTTGAGATTTGAATAATCAACCTCTGTCTTGTTTCCACCAATTATCCTCATACTGACCCTGGTCTGCTCCCTCTGAGTTCCCCCTCAACTATTCTTTTCAAGCTCACTACTCAACCCTAGAGTCTTCTTTCTCCAATGTCATCATTGCTCATCCCACAGAGCATACAGAGCTCATTGGCTGGCTGCCCTCACCTACCTACATCTATGCACACCATACTATCTCCCTTTCTTCCCACCCTAGAAAATGGTTTCAGCATTCATTAACCACCTGCTGTACAAAGATAAGTACCATACTTCCTTTGTTATCAAGGATATGATGGGCTGATGAGGAACAGAGGTCTCTCTTTTTTCCTTTTGAGCCTTCCTCCTACCTCCTGTTTATTCTCGGGTCTTGTTCTTACCTAATTATCTTCTTCTATTCTGTAATTCCAAATTCTTTTGTTCTCAAATGACTACTTTCTCCCCAGCCTATAACCCAGTGCATATCAAGCCTGTCTTACAAACAAGCAAAGAAATTCCCTGACCTCCTCCCATGTTCAGCCTCTGTCCTCTCTCCCTCAACAGTCAACCTTTGCAAGAATCATCAATACATGCCGTCTCCACTTGCTTACCTCCTAGCCTTTCCTCTGGCCACTGAAATCAGGCTTCTCCTGCTACATCTTGACGGAAACTTCTTCTAATACGAAGCCCATGAGGTTATTACTTGTCCGAGAAAGTGGCAGAGCTTATTTATATTCAGGCAGTTTCACACTAGAATTTAATCTCCTTATTCAATACGCCTTATTGCATCCCTTTCATTTTTGCCCAACACTGTCTCCCTAAGCAATCTACTCATGGTTTTGATTTTAATTTCACTTATTATCCTAATTATTCTAAAATCCGTATTGTCAAGGTAATTTTCTCCTAATGTCAGCTAACCTACTAAGGTGGAAATCTACTCCACTTACATACAAACAATTTGGACACAACATATCCTGCCAAACAACTTCTTCTGTTATATTATCCCACTCTTAATTTATTCATTCACTTAACCAGCATCTATTGAGTATCTACTAACCACCCCGTCTCATCAGTAAGTAATAGGAATATGAAGGTAAATAAAAAAGAGTTAGTCCTTGCCACCAAAGAATCTAAAATCTAATTGGCACAAAAATATATACAAATACATGACTACAATGCAGCATATTAGTTGCTGTAACAAGCATGAGTATAGTTTGCTATTGAAGCACTTAGGAGGGACATCTAATCCACTTGTGACTGGATTGTTAGTTTGTAGGTCAAGAAAGTGTTGTTTTGATCTAGCATAATTTGAGTAAACCATTTGATAAAATTTCTCTTATATATTTTTGAATAAGACAGATATTTAGCCAGAGATGAGTGGCTGAAGGACCATTAATGGGGTGAGTTGATTAATAAATTGATACAAACTTAAGAGGGATATGAATCTTCGATACCAGATCAAGGAGCTCCATATTGAGTCCAGCATTATGCAATGTTTTCATCCATGGCTTAAATGAAGACATAAAGGCTATGTTTTTCAGCTTTTCAGATGAAACCAAGCTTGAAGGGAAAACTAGTGTTTGTTGATAGAACTGGCAAAAGTAACTCTGGACAAATAGGAAGAAAGAAGCAAGATGAGATTTAATTGCAAAGTCCTACATTTTAGATTCAATATTCAAACCGACAAACACTAGCTGTAATAATTACTTAACTACATATGAAAAATGTATTTGAAGTGTAAGTTAGTTATATAAGAATTAAAGAAGAAAGGGGGAGGTGTGCCTTTCTCTGTATTACTACATTGCTCAGGCCACACCGGGAGTTTCAGAAGCTACATCAAAGGGGAAAATTGACAAATTGATATGGGATTAGATGCAGTTATCAGGATAGTGAGGAACTCCTTAAGGAAATGATAAATCTTCGTTTGAAGAAGACAAAAAGGAAGATGTGAGAAGACTCCTCTGTACTTATTCTGTGTAGGTCCAAAGGGCACTACAAATAGGTGGAAGTTAGATGAAGGAAATCTTTGGCTCAGTTAAAGGAAGCATTTTCTAATAATTGGAGACAAGTGACAATGAAATGGGCTGCCTTTTTGAGGAGCTGAATGTTTTAACACTGAAAGTTGCAAGCAGGGGCTGGAGAATGTTGGGTGCCTGGTTCAGCTGGTAGTCAGGCTTAATAATATCTAAATGCCCTTATAGACCTCCACATATCTTTGGCTCCTCTGGGAGGACCTGAAAAGAAGAAGGAGAGTCACAAACAACATAGTCTGCTAACAGTGAAGGACAGACTTTGCATACATGTACCTTGGAAGATGGATGTTCTTTGTTCAACCATCTGTGCACACAATTAGCAGTCACTATCAGCAGTGTTATCTTTAAATACAAAACACACCACATGGATAAAATGTGCACAAATACATTTCTGCTTAAGTAGTGAACCAATAAAATAAATGACCGTGAATTAGAATGCCTAAATATATATTTATATGTTTAAATAAGAGACCAGTTCAATTTCAACTCAAGAACACTTTTATAACCCGCTGTGAAAGATGGGGTGATTTTAAAAAATTGTTTGGTCTTTGTGAAGAGAAGAAGGAAATTAAATACATAGCACACTATTTAAACAACATCAAGGCTATGATTCAAGAAAACAAAAGGCAGGAAATACGAAGTTGAGGTGTGATGTGTTCTCCTTCATTCCAGCTGCAATGTCCATTCACAGAGACAGCTGAAAAGAAAATTGGAACACTATGTAGGCACAGTTTTAAAATATATTTACTTAAGAGAAAACATGGCAAAGATCTTTCATTCTATTTATGGGAGAAGGGATTAAACACTGACTCATCAGAGTGTCTTAAAAACATTTTACAAGTTCAGAAAAATTTGCTAATTCCTGTTTTACTTACCATGTGTAAATCAGCTGTGTTATTCAGAGACAGATTTTCTAGAAATTGATTGAGTTAAGTGAATCTGTTCAATTTCTCCTGATTTCTAAGGGATTGTGTCAAAATAAAGTATTTGTATCTAGTCCTGTTGAAAGGCCATATAGATAAAGCAGAAATTTGAAAGAGAAAACAAAACCTGGAGAGAGCATAAAATGCAGGCACAATGCTACCCCTTCTTTTCAGCACTGGTCAAGAGAGAAGGACGTGATGAAGGGATGGGCATATTTGTCCGTTGCCCACTGGATGATGGTATTCTGTAGTAGGATGATGGGTTTCTACTGTGGCTCAAGATTTTGCTATTACCGATGTGACCTGAAATCCCTGTCTTGCTTAACAAAGGGATGAGGTGCATGTTTTTAGAAGCCATGGACAGAAATAACATGGAAGAATAAGAACATGATAGATTTGAATAGAAAACAAATCAAGAGTCCTGAAACATATGTAGGGATAAGGCCTGAAACAAGGACAAAGAAAGTTTTGTTTTTTTTTTAATTAAAACAAAACAAAACAAAACAAAAAACAAAAAAGGATGCTGTTAACCTGGAAGGACACATGCATCAAGCTGTCCATTTCTAGGAATTAATTTGCCTTGGTCTATCCACAGCCTCCATGGGATCCATCAAGCCTCCTTGATGGATCCCATGGCATAATGTTCAAGACCACTCTCAAGCCGTCCCAGCCAGCATTTGATGCTCCTTTCCCTCATCCTGCCAGTCCTATCCTACACAACAGTCAAACTGGACTATGCACACTTCCATCCTTGCTTATGTTGCCAACTCTGCCTAAGATGTCCTTCCATCCTCTTCTATCCAACATTTTGTCCTGAGGACCATCTCAAATGCCACAAAACCATCTCTTCTGTCTGCCCCAAGTCCAGGCAGCACATTGCTTTATTGTTACTTAATTCTTTATTGTCTTCACATGGAAAACTATACACTCTTGGAGGACAGGAAGCATGTCTTAGATTATTTGCTCATTCTTACCATATTGTATTTGTTTTCGTATCTTCAATAGTTACTAGAGTGCCTGTTGTATAGAAGGAGTGTACCATGCACTTTAGATGAGTAAATGGAAGATAATGATAACTGAGTTTACTATTCTTTGTAACACCTAGTTACAAGTAAAACATTGATATTATGTTAAATGGTTTTTGTGTTAAATCATTAAAGCAAGTTTCATAAGACAACAGTTTCTTTTTTTAATTTCAGTACGTTTTGGGGGAACAGGTGGTGTTTAGTTACATGAGCAAGTTTTTTAGTGGTGATTTCTGAGATCTTGGTGCACCCATCACCTGAGCAGTGTACACTGTATCTAATATGAAGTCTTTTATCCCTCACCAGCCTCCCACCCTTTCCCCTGAGTCCCTAAAGTTCAATGTATCATTCTTATGCCTTTGCATTCTCATAGCTTAGCTCCCACTTATTAGTGAGAACATACGATATTCGGTTTTCCATTCCTGAGTTCCTTCACTTAGAATAATGGTCTCCATCCAGGTTTCTGCAAATGCCATTATTTCATTCCTTTTAATGGCTGAGTAGTATTCCATGGTGTGTGTGTGTGTGTGTATATATATATATATATATATGCATACACCACTATTTATCCACTCGTTGATTGATGGGCACTTGGGTGGGTTCCATATTTTTGCAATTGTGCTGCTATAAACATGGATGTGCAAGTGTGTTTTTCATATAATGACTTCTTTTCCTCTGGGCACATACCTAGTAGTGTACTGTAGGATCAAATGGTAGTTCTTTCAGGTCTTTAAGAAACCTGACCTGTTTTCCATAGTAGTTGCATTAGTTTACATTCCCACCAACAGTATAAAGGTGTTCCCTTTTCACCACATCCATGCCAACATCTATTAGTTTTTGATTTTTAAATTATGGCCACTCTTGCAGAAGTAAGGTGGTATCACATTGTGGTTTTGATTTGCATTTCGCTGATCATTAGTGATGTCGAGGATTTTTTCATATGCTTGTTAACCACTTGTATATCTTCTTTTGAGAATTGTCTATTCATATCCTGGCCCATTTTTGATGGGATTGTTTGTTTCTTGATGATTTGTTTGAGTTCCTTGTAGATTCTGGATATTAGTTCTTTGTTTAAGACAATACTTTCTAGACTTTACTTTTTTAAGTATCAGTATGTCCATTGAAATAATATGTTATAAGCTTTAAAAAAATGAACTCTTGGGAGGAGTAGGGGAAAATTTAGTAACATTGCAGTGCCATGAGGAAGCATTCTAAGAGGGTATACAATGCTGTGGATGCAGAGGTGCACCCCACTTCAAGAGAGATCCTCACTTTGAGGGAAGAACTTCTCAGCCACATGATGTAGTCATTAGGCTATCTCTAGCTGTCAGCAACTCAGGGCTGCCTCAGCAGCAGAGTTTCCCTGCTAAAGGTCATGCCCTTCCTAGGACAACCCTCAGCTGCTCATTAAGTGAGGTGGGAATATGAAAGCTCTGTTATTTCAGTCACCCTGGTCTGGTGCGCTCTGCTGGGCCATATTTGCTCCAGAGTTCTTCATTGGGTTGACCAAGATTTGTTGGGTCTACAGTGTGGCTTGAGTTCTCCCTCTGCCCAATTCTGCTTTCTCTCCCTTCCTTTCATAGGTGTTAGCTCCCCAAATACTGCCTCAGTAGCTGCTTTCAGAAAGTACAACCTATTACGCATAGGAAGACCTGAATTGTCTTTTCCTGGTTAGCCAAGGGAGAATTAAGTCAGGGAGTCTCAATTTAGGCTTAAATGTTCTAACTATTTGTGTCTGGGGTCATACTCACACAAGCTTATATTCCAAAGGATCAGAATATTAGTAATGTATCATTGTGTAGCACAGTCAAATAGAAATGTGTTAGGGCAGCATTTCTTTTTTCTTAGTAGGAAAGGATTCAATATTTTTCTGTTTTCATTGTTAGGTGTATTATAGGCTGCAGGCTTTTCCTATATGCCTTTTATCAGATTGAGGACAATCCCTTTTATTCCTATGCTACTAAAAACTTTTATCATGAAGGAGTATGGAATTTTATCAAATGCTTTTTCTGCATCTATTGAGATAATGATAGAGTTTTTCTATTTTGGTCTGTTAATATGATGAGAGTTACACTAATGATTTCTGAATGCTAAGTCAAGCTGACATTGCTGGGATAGAACTAACTTGGTCTTAATTTCTTATCTATTTTATACATTGCTGGATTGGATTTGCTAAAATTTTTGTTAAGAATTTTGACATCTATATTCAAGCAATCTATTGATCTATATAGTTTTATTCTTTTGTAATGTCTTTGTCTCCTTTTAGTATCAGAGTAATGCTAGCCTCAGAAAGTGAGTTAGAAATTCTTTTCTCTTTTTTTATGGGATCATTTCTGTAGAAGTGGTTTTAATCCTTTTTTTTTTTTTAGATGGAGTTTTACTCTTGTTGCCCAAGCTGAAGTGCAATGGTGTAATCTCGGCTCACTGCAACCTCTGCCTCCCAGGTTCAAGCAACTCTCTTGTCTCAGCCTCCCGAGTAGCTGGGATACAGGCACCCGCCACCATGCCCAGCTAATTTTTGTATTTTTAGTAGAGATGGGTTTTCACCGTGTTGGCCATGCTGGTCTCAAACTCCTGACCTGAGGTGATCAGTCCGCCTCAGCCTCCCGAAGTGCTGGGATGACAGTTGTGAGCCACTGCTCCTGGCCAGTTTTAATACTTTTTAAAATGTTTGGCAGACTTCATCAGTGAAATCATCTGGACCTAGAAACTTCTTTGTGAAAAAGCTTTGAACTATAAATTTATTTTTAAAATTTTTGTTACTATTTTTATATAATGAGCTATTCAAATTATCTGTCTTCCTGAGTAAGCTTTGGTATTGTGTTTTTTCTTTCAATAAATTTTTACAGTTCATCTAAGTTGTCCAATTTATTGGTATCATGTTATTTGTAATATTCTTTTATAATCCTTTCAAAATCTTTAGGATATATATTGATGTCTCTCTTTCAGTTATATATTGGTATCTCTCTTTCATTCTTGAAATTAGTAATTTGTGTTTTCTTTTTCTCTTTTCTGATAAATCTGGCTACAGTAAAGTGACCAATGCTCCCAGTTTACCCAGGACTGAGAGGCTTCCTGAAATGTGAAATGTTTGGTATTAACACTGAGAAAGTCTCAGGCAAGTCATAATGAATTTGTTAACTTAAACTACAGGCTTATCAATTTTACTGATGTGTTCAAATAACCAACTTTTGGTTTCATAGCTTTTTCTGTTATTACTTGTCCATTTTTTATTTTATTGGTTTCTGCATTTACATTATCAGCGTCCTTCAGTTTACTTCAAATTTAATTTACTTTTATTTTTCTTGCTTTTTAAGGTAGAAGTTTAGATAATTGATTTAAGACCCTTTCCCCACTCATATAATCATGTAATGTTGTAAATTACCCTCTAAGCATTGATTTAGCTGAATCCCAGAAATTTTGATATGTTGAGTTTTCATTTTCACTCAGTTCAAAATATTTTCTAATTTCCCTTGTGATTTCTCATTTGGCCCATGGTTTATTTTTACTTCTATGGTTTAATTTCCCAATGTTTGGGGATTTCCCAGCTAACTTTCTGTTATTAATTTCTGGTTTGATTCTGCTACAGTAAAGAATGCACTTTGTGTAATTCCAGTTCTCTTGAATTTATTAAGACCTATTTAAGTGTACAGCATCTAATCTAGCTGAATATTCTATGCGTACTTGAATATAATGTCTATTCTGCTCTAGTTGGGTGATGTGTTCTGTAAATGTTTATTAGGTTGGTTGACCAATAATATTGGTCAAGTCTTCTGTATCCTTAGTGATTTTTTTGGCTACTTGTTCTAGAAATAACTGAGAGAAGAATATTGAAATTTCCAATTAAGATTATGGATGTCTATTTCGACTTTCAGTTTTATCAGTTTTTACTTTAAAAAATTGTTATCAGGTGCATATATATTTAAGATTGCATGTTTGCTTGATCAATTAATCGCTTTGTCATTATGAAATGTTCCTCTTTATACCTGAAACAATTCCTTTTTCTGACATTCTTATATTCACTTCACACTCTTTATTTTTTATTGTTTGTATAGTATACTTTTTCTCATTCTTTTACTTTTAATTTATAAGTGTGTTTATACTACAGTAAGTATTTCATGGATGATGGATAGTTGAATTTTTCTTTTTTAAAGTCAAATCTGACAATCTCTCCATTTTAATTGGAGTGCTTAGATCAGTTACACTTAAAATAATTAGTGATATAGTGATAACCTAACATCTTGTAATTCATTTTCTATTTTCCCCACCAGCCCTTTATTTTAAAACTTGATTAAGTTTTTGTTTATGATTTATGTTTTTTCCACTATTGGAAAGGTACAGGTTTTAGCTATACCTATTTGTTTCATTACTTTACTGGTTGCTCTAGGGTTTGCTATACACATTTGTGGCTTATTTTAGTCAAACAGTATTATACATACCCTTCATGTACATTATTTAATAGTGTTATAACATTCATGTATATTATATGAAAAAAATTATTTAATAATGTTATACCCTTCATGTATATTACCATTATTTACTTCCCTTTTACCTCTTTTCTTTATGCTATTGTTGTCCTACTTTTTATTTTTACATACTTTATAAACATTACAATACATTATTGATGTTTTTATTATACTTTAAGTTTTAGGAAACATGTGCGCAATGTGCAGGTTCGTTGCATAGGTATACATGTGCCATGTTGGTTTGTTGTACCCATCAACTCGTCATTTTCATTAGGTATTTCTCCTAATGCTATCCCTCCTCCAGCTTCCCACCCCTGACAGGCCCTGGTGTATGATGTTACCTGCCCTGTATCCAAGTGTTCTTACTGTTCCATTCCCACCTGTGAGTGAGAATATGAGGTGTTTGGTTTTCTGTCCTTGTGATAGTTTGCTGAGAATGATGGCTTCCAGTTTCATCTATGTCCCTGCAAAGGACATGAACTCATCCTTTTTATGGCTGCATAGTATTCCATGGTGTATATGTGCCACATTTTCTTAATCCAGTCTATCACAGATGGACATTTGGGTTGATTCCAAGTCTTTGCTATTGTGAATAGTGCCACAATAGACATATGTGTGCATGTGTCTTTACAGTAGCATGATTTATAATCCTTTGGGTATATACACAGTAATGAGATCTCTGGGTCAAATGGTAGAAATACCATTGACCAGAAATGGTTCTAGATGCTTGAGGAATTGCCACACTGTCTTCTGCAATGGTTGAACTAATTTACACTCCCACAAACCGTGTAAAAGCGTTCCTATTTCTCCACATCTGCTCCAGCGTCTGTTATTTCCTGACTCTTTAATGATTGCCATTCTAACTGGCGTGAGATGATAGCTCATTGTGGTTTCGATTTGCATTTCTCTGATGACCAATGATGATGAGCATTTTTTCATGTGTCTGTTGGCTGTATAAATGTCTTCTTTTGAGAAATGTCTGTTCATATCCTTTGCCCACTTTTTTATGGGATTGTTTGTTTTCTTCTTGTAGATTTGTTTAGGTTCTTTGTAGATTCTGCATATTAGCTCTTTGTCAGATGGGTAGATTGCAAAAATTTTCTCCCATTCTGTACGTTGCCTGTTCACTCTGATGGTAGTTTCTTTTGCCATGCAGAAGCTCTTTAGTTTAATTAGATACCATTTATCTATTTTGGCTTTTGTTGCCATTGCTTTTGGTGTTTTGGTCATTAAGTCCTTGCCGATGCCTATGTCCTGGATGGTATTGCCTAGATTTTCTTCTAGGGTTTTTATGGTTTTAGGACTAACAGTTAAGTCTTTAATCCATCTTGAATAAATTTTTGTATAAGGTGTAAGGAAGGGATCCAGGTTTAGCTTTCTACATATGGATAGCCAGTTTTCCCAGCACCATTTCTTAAATAGGGAATCCTTTCCCCATTTCATGTTTTTGTCAGAGTTGTCAAAGATTAGATGGTTGTAGATGTGTGGTGTTATTTCTGAGGCCTCTGTTATGTTCTATTGGTCTATATATCTGTTTGGGTACCAGTACCGTCCTGCTTTGGTTACTGTGGCCTTGTAGAATAGTTTGAAGTCAGGTAATGGGATTTGTTCTTTTTACTTAAGATTGTCTTGGCAATGCAGGCTCTTGTTTGGTTCCATATGAACTTTAAAGTTATTTTTCCAATTCTGTGAAAAAAGTCATTGGTAGCTTGATGGGGATGGCATTGAATCTATAAATTACCTGGGCAGTATGGCCATTTTCATGATATTAATTATTCCTATCCATGAACATGGAAAATTCTTCCATTTGTTTGTGTCCTCTTTTATTTCGTTGAGCAGTGGTTTGCAGTTCTTGTTGAAGAGGTCCTTCACATCCCTTGTAAGTTGGAGTCCTAGGTGTGTTAATCTCTTTGTAGCAATTGTGAATGGGAGTTCACTCATGATTTGGTTCTCTGTTTGTCTGTTATTGGTGTATAGGAATGCTTGTGAATTTTGCACATTGATTTTGTATCCTCAGACTTTGCTGAAGTTGCTTATCAGCTTAAGGAGATTTTGGACTGAGACGATGGGGTTTTCTAAATAGACAATCATGTCATCTGCAAACAGGGACAATTTGACTTCCTCTTTTCCTAATTGAATACCCTTTATTTCTTTCTCTTGCCTGATTGCCCTGACCAGAACTTCCAACACTATGTTGAATAGGAATAGTGAGAGAGGTCATCCTTGTGTTGTGCCAGTTTTCAAAGGGAATGCTTCCAGTTTTTGCACATTCAGTATGATATTGGCTGTGGGTTTGTCATAAATCATTCTTATTATTTTGAGGTGTGTTCCATCAATACCTAGTTTATTGAGAGTTTTTAGCATGAAGGGTTGTTGAATTTGTCGAAGGCCTTTTCTGCATCTACTGAGATAATCATGAGGTTTTTGTCATTGGTTCTGTCTATGTGATGGATTACTTTTATTGATTTGCAAATGTTGAAACAGCCTTGCATCCCAGGGATGAAGCTGACTTGAACATTGTGGATAAGCTTTTTGATATGCTGCTGGATTTGGTTTGCCAGTAGTTTTTGAGGATTTTCACATCAATGTTCTTTGGGGATATTGGTTTAAAATTCTCTTTTTTTGTTGTGTCTCTGCCAGACTTTGGTATCAGGATAATGTTGGCCTCATAAAATGAGTTAGGGAAGATTCCCTCTTTTTCTATTGATTGGAATAGTTTCAGAAGGAAGGGTACCAACTCTCTTTGTACCTCTGGCAGAATTTGGCTGTGAATCAATCTGGTCCTGGACCTTTTTTGGTTGGTAGGCTATTAATTATTGCCTCGATTTCAGAGCCTGTTATTGGTCCCTTCACAGATTCAACTTCTTCCTGGTTTAGTCTTGGAAGTGTGTATGTGTCCAGGAATATATCCATTTTGTTTTTATAGTATTCCCTGATGGTAGTTTGTATTTCTGTGGGATCAGTGGTGATATCCCCTTTATCATTTTTTATTGTGACTATTTGATTCTTCTGTTTTCTTCTTTATGAGTCTTGCTAGCAGTCTATCAGTTTTGTTCATTTTTTCAAAAGACCAGATCCTGGATTCATTGATTTTTTGAAGGGTTTTTTGTGTCTCTATCTCCTTCAGTTCTGCTCTGATCTTAGTTATTTCTTGCCTTCTGCTAGCTTTTGAATTTGTTTGCTCTTGCATCTCTAGTTCTTTTAATTGTGATATTAGGGTTCAACTTTAGATCTTTACTGCTTCCTCTTGTGGGCATTTAGCGCTATGAATTTCCCTCTACCCACTGTTTTAAATGTGTTCCAGAGATTCTGGTATATTGTGTCTTTGTTCTCACTGGTTTCAAAGAACATCTTTATTTCCACCTTAATTTCATTATTTACCCAGTAGTCAATCAGGAGCAGGTGTTCGGTTTCTGTGTAGCTGTGCAGTTTTGAGTGAGTTTCTTAATCCTGAGTTCTAATTTGATTGCTATGTGGTCTGAGAGACAGTTTGTTGTAATTTCTGTTCTTTTACATTTGCTGAGGAGTGGCTTTACTTCCAATTATGTGGTCAATTTTAGAATATGTGTCATATAGTGCTGAGAAGAATGTATATTCTGTTGATTTGGGATAGAGAGCTCTGTAGATGTCTATTAGGTCTGCTTGGTCCAGAGCTGAGTTCAAGTCCTGGATATCCTTGTTAACCTTCTGTCTCGTTGATCTAATATTGACAGTGGGGGGTTAAAATCTCCCGTTATTATTGTGTGGGAGTTTCAGTCTTTTTGTAGGTCTGTCAGGACTTGCTTTATGAATCTGGGTGCTCCTGTATTGAGTGGATATATATTTAAGATAGTTAACTCTTCTTGTTGAATTGATCCCTTTACCATTATGTAATGGCCCTCTTTGTCTCTTTTGATCTTTGTTGGTTTAAAAACCTGTTTTATCAGAAACTAAGATTACAATCCCTATTTTTTTTTTTTTTCCACTTGCTTGGTAGATCTTCCCTTTATTTTGAGCCTATGTTTGTCTCTGCATGTTGGATGGGTCTCCTGAATACAACACACTGATGGGTCTTGACCCTTTACCCAATTTGCCAGTCCATGTCTTTTAATTGGGGCATTTAGCCCATTTACATTTAAGGTTAATATTGTTATGTGTGAATTTGTTCCAGTCATTATGATGTTAGCTGGTTATTTTGTCCATTAATTGATACAATTTCTTTTATTTATTTATTTATTTATTTATTTATTTATTTATTTATTTATTATACTTTAAGTTCTAGGGTACATGTGCATAACGTGCAGGTT
>NW_012113586.1:5060454-5123358 GCF_000951035.1 Colobus angolensis palliatus | reverse complement strand
ATGCAGAAATCACCGGTCTTCTGTGTCCTTCGCGCTGGGAGTTGGAGACTGCAGCTGTTCCTATTCGGCCATCTTGCTCCGCCCCGATGGTTATTATTTCCGATACAATTTCTTTATAGTGTTGATGGTCTTTACAATTTGGCATGTTTGTGCTGTGGCTGGTACTGGTTGTTCCTTTCCATGTTTAGTGCTCCCTTCCTGGGCTCTTGTAAGGCAGGTCTGGTGGTGACAAAATCTCTCAACACTTGCCTGTCTGCAAAGGATTTTATTTCTTCTTTATTTATGAAACTTAGTTTGGCTGTATATGAAATTCTTGGTTGAAAATTCTTTTCTTTAAGAATGTTGAATATTGACTCCCACTCTCTTCTGGCTTGTAGGGTTTCTGCAGAGAGATCCACTGTTAGTCTGATGGGCTTCCCTTTGTAGGTAACCCAACCTTTCTCTCTGGCTGCCCTTAACATTTTTTCCTTCATTTCAACTTTGGTGAATCTGACAATCATGTGTCTTGCTTGGGGTTGCTCTTCTCGAGGAGTATCTTTATAGTGTTCTCTGTATTTCCTGAATTTGAATGTTGGACTGCATGGATAGGTTGGGGATGTTCTCCTGGATAACATCCTGAAAAGTGTTTTCCAACTTGGTTCCATTCTCCCTGTCACTTTCAGGTACACCAATCAAACATAGATTTGGTCTTTTCACATAGTCCTATATTCTTGGAGGCTTTGTTCGTTTCTTTGTACTCTTTTTTCTCTAAACTTGTCTTCTTGTTTTATTTCATTAATTTGATCTTCAATCACTGATATCCTTTCTTCCACTTGATCGAGTCAGCTACTGAAGCTTGTGCATGCATCACGAAGTTCTCATGCCATGGTTTTCAGCTTCATCAGATCTTTTAAGGTCTTCTCTACACTGTTTTTTCAATTAGCCATTTGTCTACCCTTTTTTCAAGGTTTTTAGCTTCCTTGCAATGGGTTAGAACATGCTCCTTTAGCTCAGAGAATTTTTTTATTACCGGCCTTCTGAAGCCTACTTCTGTCAACTCTTCAAAGTCATTCTCCATCCAGCATTGTTCCTTTGCTGGTGAGAAGCTGCGATCCTTTGGAGGAGAAAAGGTGTGCTCTGGTTTTTAGAATTTTCAGCTTTTCTGCTCTGGTTTCTCCCCATCTTTGTGATTTTATCTCTTTGGTCTTTGATGTTGGTGACCTACAGATGGGGTTTTAGTGTGGATGTCCTTTTTGTTGATATTGATGCAATTCCTTTCTGTTTGTTAGTTTTCCTTCTAACAGTCAGGTCCCTCAGCTCTTTGTCTGTTGGCGTTTGCTGGAGGTTCACTCTAGACCCTGTTTGCCTGGGTATCACCAGTGGAGGTGGCAGAACAGTAAATATTGCTGCCTGATCCTTCCTCTGGAAGCTTCGTCCCAGAGGGGCACCCACCTATATGAGGTGTCTGTTGGCCCCTACTGTGAGGTGTCTCCCAGTTAGGCCACACGGGGTTCAGGAACTCACTTGAGGAGGCAGTCTGTCCATTTTCAGAGCTCAAATGTCATGCTGGGAGAACCACTGCTCTCTTCAGAGCTGTTAGACAGGGAAGTTTAAGTCTGCAGAAGTTTCTGCTGCCTTCTGTTCAGCTATGCTCCACCCACAGAGGTGGAGTCTGTAGAGGCAGTAGGTCTTGCTGAGCCGCAGTGGGCTCTGTCCAGTTCAAGCTTCTCAGTCGCTTTGTTTACCTACTTAAACCTCAGCAATGGCAGACGCCTGTCTCTCCTCCCAGTTGCAGCCTCACAGGTCGATCTCAGACTGCTAGGCTAGCAGTGAGCAATGCTCCGTGGGCATGGGACCCACCCAGCCAGGTATGGGAGAGAATCTGTTGGTCTACCAGTTGCTAAGACCATAGGCACAGTACTTGGGTGGAGTGTCCAGTTTTCCCAGGTACAGTCTGTCACGGTTTCCCTTGGCTGGGAAAGGGAAATCCCCCTATCCCTTACACTTCACGGGTGAGGCAACATCCCACCCTGCTTTGGCTTGCCCTCTGTGGGATGCACCCACTGTCTCACCAGCCCCAGTGAGATGGATCAGGTGCCTCAATTGGAAATGCAGAAGTCACCTGTCTTCTGCATCAGTCACGCTGGGAACTGCAGACTGGGGCTGTTCCCATTCTGCCATCTTGGAACGGAAGCTCCAGGACCAATACATTATTGATTTTGTTTTAAATCATCCATTGTCTCTTAAATGGATTTTAAAAATCAGAAAATTGTCTGCATATTAAACAGGTGAAATCTTTATTCCTCCAGTCCATAGCAAAGTGCATGTTTATAATAGTTGTTTTAGTGTCTTTCCTGTTAATTTCATCAACACTGTTTTTTCTAATTCTGTGTCTACTAGTTGACTTTTGACCTAGTCATGGGTCATTTTATTTCATTTTTTTGTATCTTAGCAATATTAGAGTAGATGCTAGATACAGTGAATTTTATATTGCTGAGTGTTGGATTTTGTTGTATTTTAAACAGTGTTGAATTTTTGTTGGCAGGCAATTCAAAGATTGGTTGATTACTTTGGACTGTTTCTATCATGGAAGGAGTAGTGTTTTGTCCTTACTGCAATAGACCCTTAAAATGAATATAGATTTGTCTTCCCTGATTACAATCATTCCGCCAAAACTATCATCCAAGGACTTACAGAATGCCTCATCCACCATCATGTTATTCTACACAGCTTTGCTTTTGACCAAGAAGCTCACTTCACAGCTAAAGAAGTGCAGCAGTAGGCACATGCTCATGGAATTTAGTGGTGTTACTATGTTCCCAGAATCCTGAAACAACTGGCTTGATATAATAAAGAAGTGGCCTTTTGAAGACTCAGTTACAGTGCCAGTGAGGCGGCAATATTTTGCAGGGCTGGAGCAAGGTTCTCCAGAAGCTATATATGATCTGAATCAACATCCAATACATGGTACTATTTCTCTGATAGCCAGAGATCACAGATTCATGATCAAGGGATGGAAATGGGAGTGGCATCACTTACTATTACCACTAGTGAACCACTAGCAAAACTTTTACTTCCTGTTCCTACAACCTTATGCTCTTCTGTCCCAGAAGTCATAGCTTCAGAAGGAGGAATGCTTCCACCAGTAGACAGAACAATATTTCCATTAAACTGGAAGTTAAGACTGCTACCTGGCCACTTTGGGCTCTTCATTCCTCTGAGTAAACAACCCAAGAGGGAAGTTATGGTTTTGGCTGGGGTTATTACTCCGGACTACCCAGGGGAAACTGGACTACTATTCCACAATGGAGTTAAGGAGGAGTATTCTAGAATAGAGGAGAACCTTTAGGGTATCTCTTAGTATTACCATGCCCTGTGATTAAGGTCAATGGAAAACTATGACAGCCTAATCCAGGCAGGACTATGAATAGCTCAGACTCTCAGTAATTGAAGGTTTATGTTACCCCACCAGGTGAAGAATCATACCCAACTGAGGTGCTTGCTGGAAGTAAAGAAAATACAAAATGGGTAGTAGAAGAAGGTAGTTATAAATACCAGCTACAACCACTTGACCAGTTACAGAAATGAGGATTACAATTGTCATGAATATTTTCTCTTTATTTTGTTAGAAATACATTTTGTGTGTATATATACATATGTTAGGCAAATATCTTTCTTTTCTTTACTGTCTTATTTCCATATGATGTAACATAAGACATATTGACTTTGTATCAGTATTTAAGCATTGTTAATTTTATATTTTAGTATTTAAATTTAAGCTACAGGATATCAGGAGAAGACTAAACACCACTCAAGGACTACTTCCTCTTCTAGGTAAGGAATTAGTGCATTTTTGGCTGTATGAAAAATAGTTGTAACATGTTAGGTGAAGTGATTAATGTTATGTTATTATCTTATTTGGAGATTGAATATGCTTTAAGTAGATGTGGGTGCCAAGTTGACAAGGGGCTGCCTTGTGATGATTTATTTTGTGTCAATTTGACTGGGTTAAGGGATACCTAGATAGCTGGTAAAACATTGCTTCTGGGTATATCTGTGAGGTTATTTCCAGAACAGATTAGCATTTCAATCAATGGACTGAGTAAAGAAGATCTGAGCTCCCAATGTGGGCAGGCATTATTCAATATGTTGAGGTCATAGATAGAAAAAATTGCAGAGGAGGGGAAAATTCACTCTCTCTTTTAGAGCTGGAATAACCATGTTCTGCCCTGAGATGTGAGAGAGGTTTAGGTTCTTGGGCCTTCAGATTGTGGGGCTTACACCAGCATCCCCACTACTCTCTGGTCCTCAGGCCTTTGGCCTCGAATGGAGAGTTACATAATTATCTTACCTGGTTCTTAGGCCTTTGGATTCAGAATGAATTAAACCACTGGCTTTTCTTGTTCTACAGCTTGAAGATGCCATATCATAGGACTTCTTGGCCTCCACAATCACATGGGCCAATTCCCATAACGAATCTCCTCTTATGTATTTATATCCTCTGAATCCTGTGCTCTGGAGATCCCTGACTCATACCTTTAAGTTTTGTTACAATAGCACCCATTTTTAGTACCAATGCGTATATAAATTAGTGTTCGATCAGAGAAATAATAGCACTTGATTGATATAGAATATGTCATTTATTACAGAGATTTGACCTAATGCAAATTGATCCAGCTAAAGAGGTTTGCTCCCTTCATTTTTGCAAGTTACCCACAACTAATGAATAATAAACCCAAGAACAACTTCAGTGTTTGGTGGCCTGTGGCTAGGCTAGGTAGCCATCTCTCTGCTTTGATATGAGCATTCTGCTTCTGGCTTATCTGTCTGAAACCGCATAGTGCTCTTTGAGAGCACCTTACTGCCAGAGGTGTCACTTGGAGACAGAGTTTGTTTTAAATATAGAAGAGTCATTTCTGACATTGATGTTAGCTACATTTTAAGCCCTTGACTATTTAATATTACATTAGAGGTTGTAATCAATGTAAATAAGAGAAAGCAATTAGAGACATAAGAATTGGAAAGAAATAAGTAAAAGTAGCTTTAATTTTAGGTAACGTGATTATATATTTGGAAAATATAAAAGAATCAATGGAAAGCTATTAAAATAATAAAATAATTTAGTAAGAAGAAAGTTAAAAAACTAGCATGAAATCAAAAGCAAATATATATATACACAAAAACCAAAGGCATAATGAAAGAGGAGAACGCATTTATGGTAACAAATAAGAATATAAAATACTTTGGCATAAAAGCAACAAGAAATGCCCAAAACCTGTAAGAGAAAAACTATAAACTTCTCCTGAATGATATAAAAGTAGACCTGAACAGTAAAGACATACTATGTTCTTGTCTAGAGAGACTCAAATTTGTAAAGATGTCAGTTCTAAGTTCGTGTATACATACAATGCAATCCTAATAAAATGCAACCAGATTGTTTTCTGAACATAGACAGTTTGATTATAAAGTTCAGTGGGAAAATAAATAAGCATGGAAAAGAAGAGTATTGAGTTGGTCTTGCCATACTTGACACTAAAATGTAATGGAAAGCCTTTATAATTAAAATAGTTTGATGTTAGTGTGTGAATAGACAGACAAATTAATAGAACAAATGAAAAAATCTCAAAATAGATTCAATTGCATATGGATATTTACAATACAATCAGGGCAGCATCTCAAATCAGTGGGAGAAAAGGTCAACTTTTTAAAAAGTGGTGTTAGAATAATTGGATAGCCACACGGAAAAAATAAAATTGAATGGAATCCCTCACATTGTACACCAAGATAAATTCCAAATTCATCATACAAATAAAAGGACCAAAAGAACACATAGTTGGATTCCCCTATAATCTAAAAGCAGTGAAAACTTAATCTAAATCTGATTAAGAAAAAAGATGGAAATTGTGATATTTTAAAAATTTAAATTTTATATGGAAAATACATCATAAGTAAAATAAAGATAAGGTAAAATAGGAAAAATATTTGCAACTTATATTTATAATAATATAAAGAGTTTACACAAATGCAGAAGAAAAAATCGAACAATCATATAGAACAATGAGCTAGAAATATAGACCATTGACCAAAACAGTACAAATAACTCTCAAATTATGAGGAGATGATCAACCCTAAACATAATAAGAAAATTTAAATTTAACCATGCTATCAGATTGGCAAAAATTCAAGTTTAATAACAAATTCTGTTGGCAATTCTATGGAGAAGTGGGCACTCATAAATTTCTAGTGTATCTACAAAAGGTTGAACCCCTATAGACGATAGCTTGACATCATCAAGTAAAATTATTTATGCATTTACCCTTTGTCTTTACAATCTGCTTGTAGTTATCTGTCCCAAAGATACCACTATAAAACTATGAAAAGATATATCCACAAAGCAATTCATTATAACACTATTAGTAATAGCAAAGACTGAAAACAACCCAAATATCCATTGCTAAAGAACTAGTTGAATAAACCATGCTACGACCATAAGTGGAACCCTAGGCACCTGTATAAAGGAATGAGGACTCTCCATACGCTACCATACTACTTTGGAGTGATCGCCAGAATATATTGTTAAGTAAAGAAAGGCATGGTGAAGAAAAGCATGTATAATATTTCACCTTTCACAAGGGTGAAATACATGTACACACACATACATATATGTTTATATTTAATGCTTTGAAGTATAAACCATAACATTTTTAAAATTTTGGTTACTGGATGGGAATAAGGAATGGATAGAGAAGTTAGACTTTTTTGAAGTTATGTTCTGTGTAAACTTAAGTTTGAAACCTTGTAAATATTTAAAATATTATAGACATGAATTAAATTTTCAAAAGGAATGTCTAATGATGTGCCTCTATTTGGGCACATAAATACACAGAAAGAAACCATATTCCAGGTGACGTTAAAGCACAGTCATGTGCCTATACCCCAAAGCAAAAAAGAAACTAATAAAAAAGTTTAAAAATTAGATTATTTTCAGTAAGCTATGATGGTAATATTGTTATACTAAGACTATGTTCATAATGAGGGATAAAGCAAATTAACAATAATGTGGTATCATGGAGACAAAGATTTTTGCTGTGGGAGAAACGCAAGAGGAAAGAGCAATAAGAATGAGTAGAAACCTTGTAGTCTCGAAGTTGAACTGGAGGTACGTATTAGCCCGTTTTCATGCTGTTGATAAAGGCATATCTGAGACTGGGAAGAAAAAAAGGTTTTATTGGACTTATAGTTCCACAGGGCTGGGGAGGCCTCAGAATCATGGTGGAGGGGAAAGGCACTTCTTATATGGTGGTGGAAAGAGAAAATGAGAAATATGTAAAAGTGGAAACCCCTGATAAACCCATCAGATCTCATGAGACTTATTCACTATCATGAGAATAGCACAGGGAAGACCGGCCCCCATGATTCAATTACCTCCTACTGGGTCCCTTCCACAACATGTGGGAATTCTGGAAGATACAATTCAAGTTGAGATTTTGGAGGGGGCAAAACCAAACCATATCATTCTGCCCTGGCCCCTCCCAAATCTCATGTCCTCACATTTCAAAACTAGTCATGCCTTCCCAACAGTCCCCACAAAGTCTTAACTCATTTCAGCATTAACTCAGAAGTCCACAGTCCGACGTCTCATCTGAGACAAAAGAAGTCCCTTCTGCCTATGAGCCCGTAAAATCAATAGCAAGTTAGTTACTTCTTAGATACAGCGGGGTACAGGCATTGGGTAAAAACAGCCATTCAAAATGGGAGAAATTAGCCAAAACAAAGGGGCTACAGGCCCCATGCAAGTCCGAAATCCAGCAGGGCAGTCAAATCTTAAAATTCCAAAATGATCTGTTTGACTCCATGTCTTGCATCTGGGTCACGCTGAGCCAAGAGGTGGGTTCCCATGGTCTTGGGCAGCTCTGCCCCTGTGGGTTTGCAGGGTACAGCCTCCCTCCTGGTTGCCATCATGTCCTGGCATTGAATGTGTGTGGGTTTTCCAGGTGCATGGTGCAAGCTGTCAGTGGACCTGCTATTCTGGGGTCTGGAGGATGGTGGCCCCCTTTTCACAGCTCCACTAGGCAGTACCCCAGTAGGAACTCTGTGTGGGGGCTCTGACCTCACATTTCCCTTCCACACTGCCCTAGCAGAGGTTCTTCATGAGCACCCTGCCCCTACAGCAAACTTCTGCCTCATTATCCAGGTGTTTCCATATATCTTCTGAAATCTAGGCAGAGGTTCCCAAACCTCAATTCTTGATTTCTGTGTACCTGCAGGCTCAACACCACATGGAAGCTGCCAAGGCTTGGGGTTTACACCCTCTAAAGCCACAGCCTGAGCTGTAACTTGGCCCCTATTAGTCACAGCTGGAGCAGCTGGGATGCAGGAACAAAGTCCCTAGGCTGCACACAGCATAGGAACCCTGGGCTCCACCCATAAAGCCATTTTTTCCTCCTATGCCTCCAGGCCTGTGATGAGAAGGGCTGCCACAAAGACCTCTGACATGCCCTGGAAACATTTTCCCCATTGTCTTGGGGATTAACATTCAGCTCCTTTTTACTTATGCAAATTTCTACAGCAGGGTTAAATTTCTTCTCAGAAAATGGGGTTTTCTTTTCTATTACATTGTCAGGCTGCAAATTTTTCAAACTTTTATGCTCTACTTCCCTTATAAAATGAAATGCCTTTAACAGCACCCAAGTCACCTCTTGAATGCTTTGCTTTTTATAAATTTCTTCTGCCAGATACCTGAAATCCTCTCTCTCAAGTTCAAAGTTCCACAAATCTCTAGGGCAGGGAAAAATGCCACCAGTCTCTGCTGAAACATAACAAGAGTCATTGTTGCTCCAGTTCCCACAAGTTTCTCATCTCCATCTGAGACCACCTCAGCCTGGATCTTATTGTTCATATCACTATCAGCATTTTTGTCAAAGCCGTTCAACAAGTCTCTAGGAAGTTCCAAACTTTCTCTCATTTTCCTATCTTCTTCTGGGCCCTCCAGACTGTTCCAACCTCTGCCTGTTACCCAGTTCCAAAGTCGTTTCCACATTTTCAGGTATCTTTTTAGCAACACCCAACTCCCAGTACCCATTTACTGTATTAGTCTGTTTTCACACTGCTGAGAAAGGCATAACAAAGACTGGGAAGAAAAAGGGGTTTAATTGAACTCACAGTTCCATATTGCTGGGGAGGCCTCAGAATCATGGCAGGAGGCAAAAGGCACTTCTTACATGGCAGTGGCAAGAGAAAATGGGAAAGAAGCAAAAGTGGAAACACCTGATAAACCCATCAGATCTCATGAGACTCATTCACTAGCACAATAATAGCACTGGAACGACCAGCCCCCCGATTCAATTACCTCCTACTGAGTCTCTCCCACAGCACTTGGGAATTCTGGAAAATACAGTTCAAGTTGAAATTTTGGTGAAGGCACAGCCAAATCACATCAAGGTGTCTGGGTAAATTCATGATTTTTGCTAGCTCACCAAAAAGACCTAGAGGCAATGAGCAGCTCAATAACAATGAGCTCCCCTGGGGCCAAAATGATTATCTCTAAATACTGTTTCCAACCAAAAGAAACCAGGGCTTCTTGGATAAATAAATGGCTGATTCAAGGTGTGGGGTAGGAAGTATACAAAATGAGTCTGAAAAATCTTGTCATACCGACATCCAAAAGTACCCATCAGCAACTACTAGTAGAAATGGCTTGGAGCCAATTAAATAGTCTCCCTTTGGGTGAAGGGGAACAATCAAAGCATCAATACAGATAATAACCACAATAGAATAAAATACATCAAATGTGTCAAATCCATGCATATGTAATAATAGGTAAAATTATTTTTCATTGATTCCCTCTAAAGGATATTAGAGGACCTACTTAATGTATTTTTTTTTTTTTTTTTTTGAGACGGAGTCTCGCTCTGTCACCCGGGCTGGAGTGCAGTGGCCTGACCTCAGCTCACTGCAAGCTCCGCCTCCCAGGTTCACGCCATTCTCCTGCCTCAGCCTCCCGGGTAGCTGGGACTACAGGTGCCCACCACCTCGCCCGGCTAGTTTTTTGTATTTTTTAGTAGAGACGGGGTTTCACCGTGTTAACCAGGATGGTCTCGATCTCCTGACCTCGTGATCCGCCCGTCTCGGCGTCCCAAAGTGCTGGGATTACAGGTTTGAGCCACCGCGTCCGGCCTACTTAATATTTTTAAAACTGGGAAGTAAAAGAAAACAATCAAGTATTTATTCTACCATTCCTAAACAAAACTGTAGCTTAAGGTAAATAAATAATAGATGAGGAAAAGTTTGCCTTTTACAAGTATTTTTGTTAATACTTGAAGAAGAAATGATGGAATTAGAATTTCATCAATTTGCAAAACCTAATGAAATAATGCATCTAGGCAACAATCATCAATGATCAAAAACAGGAGACAACCAGACATCTTGTACCTCCTGGTGGAAACACAGCACCTTCTATACAGTATTTTTTAAAAAATATTAATCTAATCAAGCTTCCAGATCTAACTACCATTTGAAGAATACACAGAGAACAAAGTAACATGTTAACAAAAACCATGAAGATGCAATAGACTATGGGAAACTGTAAGTTAAACAATGTGCTTTTACAACAATAACAAAGTGCAATTAAAAAAAAAGGAATGGGAAAGGAGCATTTTTTAACATATATTAAAAGAAATTCAAGAGCTGTATTAATTAATTGACAGTGCTGACTTTATTTAGATGCCATTTCAAACTTCCAACTTAGAAAAAGTTTAAAAATAAAAAGAAACATGTATAGAACATTAAAGGACATTTGATAATATTAAGGAATTATGTTGGGTGTGTTTGTGATGATGGTATTGTGATTGTGTTTAATAAGGAATCCTTGTCTTTAGGAAGTATATACTAAATTATACAGAGGAAATTTTTAAAACATACAATAAAATCAGAGCATAAAGTAAAAATGTTTTATAGATAAAAATTATCCTAGAAAAATCCTTTAAATTGTCCAAAAAGTACAGAAAATGTCTATCATCTTTAAATAAATCCAATGGTTTTACCTTTACTCTTGGAACAAATGAGTGTTTCTATGTTCCAAACGAAATAGATGGCAGATATTTAGGAGCCAAATTGCATAGAAATGTGTATTGTTAAATTCTGAAATCATAAGCAGTGAGGGCATATAGTTGAATTTATAAAAGTTAAATGTGCATCTGATAGGACCCTACCGTAGCAAATGCTAAACAAGGCATTCTACCCTGGCACAGTAGCACCTAACTCATGACATACGACAAAGCACTTGCGGCAGGAGGGTGGTAAGTGGGAGGGAGAGAGAGTGGTTCAGGCACTTGACCTGCAAGCTCCAGGCCAGGCAATTAGAGGACCTACTTAATATTTTTAAAACTGGGAAGTAAAAGAAAACAATCAAGGGTGACAGGCAACGTTTGACATCCAGGGCAGACAGCATGAACAAGTCTCAGCTCGGGCCATCCTGATGAGTAAAGACATTCATTCATTCACTCATGCACTCATTTGTAAAACTTTTATGGAACACTGTGTGCTAGACACTATTGTACATGATGAGGATACAAAGATGAACACATGATCCCTTTTCTCTCCTTGCTCACAGTCAAGTGTGGAGAAGAGAGAAGTGGATTCGTGATTGCAGTGCAACTTAATGAGTACAGATATGCACACATTATACGATGGCATACTATACATTATACACATCCACACCTGGGTAGGCTTCCAAGAGGAGGTGATGGTCAAGGTAAGCTTTGGAGCATGAATAGAAACCAATACAGAGGAGAGTTGGGGACAGAGGGAAAAATGAGCATGTATTTGAGAGTCTGCACACAGAGAGGCCAAAGGTAATCTGGGAAAAGCAACATCTGAGAAATGCAAACAACTTGCCATCCAGGAAAAAGATAATAGATTTGGGTCCTAAGGGAAATTTCAGTCCTGGGTATTCAAGAGAAAGTAGGAATCCCAGTCCTGATAGTAGGTTCTCAAATGAGAGCAATGTCAAAGTCCAGTTATCTAAACTAGGGTTTAGGGCAGGGGAACACTGGCAGAGGCCTGACCTGCACTGCATTATGGAACCAGAGCTGCTCTCCTCCTTCCTTCAACAAGTATTTTCTGGGTAACTACTCTGTGTCAGGCACTGTGCTACGTGCTGGGAATATAAAAGCGAATGTCGTCCCTGCCTTCGGCTTGAATACCTCTTGCTGCCTGCCATCGGTCATAAAAGCAGATGGCAGGATGAGCTTACTGAGTCTTACTATAGGTCTGATTCTGTTGCCCATGCTAAAAGTATTAAGCACTTGGTATTAAGAGCTTGTGGTTATGGATCAAGTGGATCAGCTTGGGGAAAAGTCAGGGTTAAGACTGGAAGCCCAAAGCTGGCAGGGCCCACCAGAAAGGGATGGGAAAAACTAGAACCTATTGAATTCCCATTTTCACACTGACTTTTGTGCCCAACCTGTGACTGACACAAGTAGGCTCTGGTTCGTATATTGTTAACCACGGATACAAGCAGTTCTGGTGATCTGGGCTTTCTGTCAACCTGCTACATGGATGAACAAGTCACTGGTGGAAGAGGCTTGTGCCCAAAGGCATTGAGGTTGTGTTTAGAACCAAAAGCTTCCCTTCTCCTTTCTCTCACTTCTTTTTGGATTCTAGTCTGTCCAGTGGTGGGAGTCTCTACCACCAAGGTTAAAATTGTGGCATTGCTCAGGGCTAAGGGTTGGCCTCAGGTATGTGAATGCTTGCTATATCTTGGTGATTTCCCAGTTTCCCAGCCCTGCAGAACGTCCTGAGGAACATGAAGACAGGAACTTTTTCTGATCCGCCCTCTCTCTTCTCCTCTATAGTGGCCTGAAAGTTTGTGTTCCCCCAAAATTCCTGTGTTGAAATCCTAACCCCCGAGGTGATAGTGTTAGGAGGTGGGGCCTTTGGAGAGTGATTGATTAGATCATGAAGGTGGAGTCCTCATGATTGGGATTTGTGACCTTGTAAGAGACCCCAGAGAGCTAGCTAACCCCTTCCACTATGTAAGGACACAGCAAGAAGGCGCCATCTCTGAACCAGGAAATCGGCCCTCACCAGACATTGAATATGCTGCTGTCTTCATCTTGGACTTTTCAGCCTCCCAAACTGTGAGCAATAAATTTCTGTTGTTTATAAGCTACTCAGTCTATGGTGGTTTGTTATAGAAGCCCAAATGAACTAGGACATCATCTGTAATATCAAAAGTCTAATGAATTTTCAAAATCACCTGCTCCAGGGAACATTTCCTAAAAACCATCTGTTTATCATTTAATCATCCTTCCATCTATCCATCCATCCACTCACTTATCCAACAAATATTTATTAAGCATCCACTATGTGGTAAACCTTGATCCCTGCTGCAAGGAGCTTAACCCCTCCAGCCTACAGGGATCTCTTTTTCTGACCTGCTATAGTTCTTTTTGGATAGTTAGTCCCCCATTACCTCCTACTGTGACTCAACTTTTCATAGATTTATGACTTGTCTCCCAGTACAATTATAAGCACAGCCTACGACTGTGTCTGATATTGTTCTGATATCTACCACAGGGCAAGGGCAGCATCCTGGACTTGATTGAATGCACAGACAGTGTTCAATCCATGCTTTTGAATGAAAGCATGCAGGCACAAATATCTGCCCAGGTAGGAGTGGAAGGTTCCGTTGGTGATTGTACTGGGACTTTGAGACACTGACTCACCCCCTTCCCTAGCAGGTCTGCACTGGCCTGTGGATGGGGACTGAGAAATGAGGTGCTTTGCACAACAATAAGAACTGAGAACAAGGAACACAGAGTTATAATAAAATTTTAAAAAAAGAAATAAAAGTGAAACCTGGCACAGTAGCTCATGCCTGTAATCCCAGAACTTTGGGAGGCAGAGGTGAGAGGATTGTTTGCATCCAGGAATTTAAGACCAGCCTGGGCAACATAATGAGACTCCTGTCTCTACAAAAAATAAACATAAAATATTAGCTGGTCATGGTGGTGCATACCTGTAGTCCTAGGTACTCAGGAGGCTGAGCTGGGAGGATCACTTGAGCCTAAGAGGCTGAGGCTGCAGTGAGCTGTGATCATGCCACTGCACTCAGCCTGGGCAACAGAGAGAGACCCTCCCTAGAAAAAGGTGAAATCTGACTCTGAACATCCTTATTGAGGATCAGTGACTGTAGCTGTTTTGTCAGAGTGCCATAGGGGCAGGTGACATCCTGCCATGTCATCAGGCTCTTACTGCAATCTGATTGGTTCTAGACCAGAAACTCTCATATGACTACAAGCTGAGGCAGGGGAAAAAGGGTGGGGTGTCTTAGTCTTGGTTATCAAACCATCAAACTTGTCTGTCTTGCAGTGCTATAGAATCTCATGTCTTGGGCACCATTTCTCACTTGTGAATTTCTGTGCCTCTAAACTGTGTGTGATAAAGGCTGGTCTTTAGCAAATTCCAAGTAGAATAAGTTGGGATGCCCCAGCCTTTAATTCACTCTTCCTCCCCTCTTTTCACCTTAGCAGCAACCCCTTTTTTAGCCTTGGTGCCAGCAGTCTGACGAAAGAATCTGATAAATTTATTTGTACTGCGGTATAAAAGACACCTGCAGGGATGGCTATATTTAGGATGAAACTTTATAATAAAGAAATGAGAATCTACCACTAGAAGCTCAGGTATCATCACTTGGTAGTAGACATGTAAGAAACATTTAGGGAAAACATAAAGTGCCTCTAAAATTACACTAATTGTCAATGAATGGGTATGTCTGATCTTTCATCCCTCCTTACCCTTGATATCAAGCAGCTCATCCTAACCTCAAATCTTTTAAAAAATCAACCCCTTAATTTTTACTATTGAGAAGAGGTGAGTAATATATAAAGGGCACAATTTCAGATACTTCTTTTTCCCAAATGCTTCTGTTTCCAGAGTGTGATCACATGGGTCTTTAACAGAATTGGCTAGAAATGCTGAGGTTGTCAAATTTCAAAACAGGGTTACTTTTGCTGACTTAAAAGATGAACACATCATAAAATCAGGAGCTATTCAGTTATCTAGTGGATTTAGGGTCATTCTAACTGTCTACATTGATAATCAAGGCAGCAAAGTTGTCACAGTATGATTTATACTCATTGGCTGCCAGGATAATTCTGAGCTTATGGGGTGAGTGGTCAATTCTATGAGGACTGGAAATCAGAAAATACTTCTTGATTTGAATTCCTGATCCTGGAAAAGGGCCTCTTTTCCCATGGAGTGTTTCCTGACTTCCAATTGACGACTCCCCTCATTGGGACTCTCAACAAGGCCCCTTCCGCTAGCCTGTGAATAATCCCTTAGGCAGGGATTGGGTCATGTATATTTGTGTCCCTCATGCTCACAAAATATTGGCACAAATGGAATACAGCAAAATGTTTGTGAATGAATAAAGTCAGCCTGATTCATTCTGGTAGGTGATCACATCCTTTGTGAATGGAATATAAGTCACAGAAACTTTGACTAAAATCACTGTTATATCTTCACTGGTCTCACCCACTGAAGGTGCTGGATTACAGGTATGTGTAGAGCAAGCTTAAGGGTAGGGACAACAGTATGCTATCAATTTCAGTTTCCCAGATTACAGGTCAGACAAAGGATCCAGTGTATTTTGACATGCTTGGTTTGCCCAAGAGTTGATCAGAGCTCCAGGAACCTGTAGGGGAACACTCCAGATGCATTTATTTTAGTATTTATCAAGGTAGATAACTCAAATTTAAAGTTGAAGTATTCTGTGCTGTGATTATGCAGAAACCTGGGGCTATACTTTATCTTATTCAAAATAATAGAATTCACTAGCATTGAGATAGTTCCAGTCAAGCAAGGATATTAAAACACCTTCTCCTGCCAAACACAACACACAGCATGAACTCAGAGCCAATATGCTAAGACACTGAAAACAAACATGAGCAGGCAGACAGACAGCAATGTACACTGTATATAGCATCTACATCTCAGCCAAGTGGGAGAATGTTACAGGATGCTTTTGCCACTTAATCAAATAGGTGGGGCTGCCCATCCTCTCAAGCCATGGACCTGGCCCTTCTTTACTGAGCAGAGCTCAAATCCACTGAAAGCTGCTCCTGTCACACCAAGTGACCTTTGGCCTCAGAGTAGCCAGCTCCTCTGGAATGATCTGAAAGTTGCTCTGGCTGGCCCCCATCTATGGGAAATTCCTTTCCATCAGTCTCAAACTCAGTTTATAGTTGGACTGCCTGTGGTGACACTGGGGGAGGCAGTGATGGCCACTCCTTTCTCTTCTTCAGTGAAGGAGGAAAGTTGCTGAGAGGGAAGAAAGAGACTCCACTCTGAATAAAAAGGATCTGAGGCTGCTTTGAGTTGCGACCGGAACCACCATTAATGGGTTGTTCTCTGTGCCAGGCACTTTACATCCCTATTTCACTTTGTGCTTTAAATAACTGTGTAAGCTAAGTATTATTATTTCCATTCTGCAGATGAGGAGACAGATTCAGAGGCACTAAACAGCCCACCCTACTTACTCAGCTGCTAAGAGGCTAACTTCTGACATCACCGCTTAGCCCACTGCATGGTGCTCTCCCATCTCACTGAGTGCTGTGTTCCAGAGGAAATCTCCCTCCAGACTCAGCTCCTCCATGCCCTCAGGACAATGGAGAATAGAAGAGATGCTCCATGGGCCACCGCTGGCATGGGAAGAAGCCCAGCTCCCGAACTTGGAGTTCTAGAGGATGACTTCATTCTCCATCTTCATTCCTCTGTTGCACAGCGGGACTTGGCTTAAGATGATGGGAACAAATGATAAGGCTGACCTACCAGCCCTCAGAGCCTGCGATCCTGATAGGGGCTGCCTTCTACACACTCAGAACTCCACTGGAACCAATCTTGTTAAAACATAAAATTTGTTTACCTAACATAAATTTTTATAATAGGGTTTTTCTTTACAGCAACATATCCTTCACTGTGCTAGGGAAGAAAGGGCTCATAGTGGCCATCCTTTGCTCTTAGATGTTTTCTGAGGAACTATTTAGTAACTGAAGGAACAATAGCATCGTAAAATTAGTCTGTTAACAGTAGCAGCAGTATTAAATGAACCTGAATCTCATATTTATCCTGGTACAACATCATTTAAACAATAGAGAAAGAACCATGCTAGCCACCAGGACCAGACAAGGACTTAGATAATAAACTATTTCCAAATTCTTATTTCTGCCTTTCACTGGAACTTTTCTATCCTAATTATCTATATACTTTAGCTGATATTTGATGGTATGAGTGGGTTTTTATTTCAATATCCTCAATGTATTCCCACTAGGAAACTATTTTTACTATTTTCTGTAATTGGACTGTTAAAATTTCCTATGCAAGAAAATTAGCATTTTTCCCATAGTTTTAAAAAAAGGCAAACCCTGTTTTTAATAGGAGACCTCAAAGGAGACACTTAACTTGTGCTTCTGATTTATTATGACTTTTTCTGGCTCATTTTAAAAATACCCATTAACGAAAGGCCTCTAGCATATGTCCATGTTAAAAAAGTGGTTAAATTAGTTGTAGCTATTTTTATTCTTCTATCTCATTCCAGTTAAATTATGTATCTAAATAGAATTAAATTATGTAAGAAATTATTAAAATAGTTAAATTTCAAAAGCTAAAATAAAATCATCATGAAAGAGAAAAGCCAAATAAATAGTGTCAGAGAATCCTTAAGCCCCAGAGCCTGCCCTGTAGGTCAAGAAACAAGAGGGGAAATGAGCTGATGAGAATCCTCTAAAGACGTCCCTTTGCCTTCCTGAAAAAACCAGCGGGAGCAGGTGACCCGTGGACCTTTAGAGCCCTGGGATGCTGTGCCCAAAGTAAGGATCAACTTGATATCATGGTCTGAGATGCTCAATAAATATTTGTTTATTTTATTTAGAGAGCTGGGACCTACAATGCTCAGATTCTGAATAACAAACGTCTTGCTTTAGAGCAACAGTTTGAATTGCCCTTGTATTAGCAAAGGAAATACAGCCGTTAGAGGGCAAGCTAATGTGATGGAGACAGTTGGTAATTAGACCACTTTGAAATAGTTCTTGTTACACAGAGCTCTTGTTTTGACGCAAATCAATGCATCACTCTTACCCTTTAAACTCTCCCCATTTCCTAT
The DNA here is from genome assembly GCF_000951035.1 of Colobus angolensis palliatus. Taxonomy (NCBI): domain Eukaryota; kingdom Metazoa; phylum Chordata; class Mammalia; order Primates; family Cercopithecidae; genus Colobus; species Colobus angolensis. Next base: position 5,105,216 of record NW_012113586.1, on the reverse strand, counting down.
CAGACAAAATCACAGCATGACCTTTAACAGATTCTCAGTCTGAAATTCCCTCTTCCTTGCTTGGCTGTTCTCTGTTGTGTGGCCACTCTCAGTTACAATAATGTATTGATGTTGGCTCCCAGAGTAGTGACTATTTCACAGACCATTGTAACCAAAGAATTACAGACATCCCTTGAAGATACTGCAAGTTCAGTTCCAGACCATCATAATAAAGTAAATATCACAATAAAGTGAGCCACACATTTTTTTTGTTTCTCAGTGCATTTAAAAGTTATGTTTACACTGTACTGTAGTCTATTAAGTGTACAATAGCATCATGTCTAAGAGGAGTCATAATTTTTTGCTGGTGGAGGGTCTTGCCTCTATGTTAATAGCTGTTGACTAATCAGGGTGGTGGGTGCTGAAGGTTAGAATGGCTGTGGCAATTTCTTAAAAGAAGACAATAATAAAGTTTGCACCATCTATTGACTCTTCCTTTCATGAAAGATGCCTCTGTACTATGCAATGTTATTTGATGGTATTTTGCCCACAGTAGAACTTCTTTCAAAATTGGACTTAGACCTCTTAAACCCTGCCACTGCCTCATCAACTAGGTTTGTGTAAAATTATAAATCCTTTGGATGTCACTGAAGATGTTCACAGCATCTTCACCAGGAGTAGATTCCATCTCAAAAAACCACTTTCTTTACTAATCCATAACAAGCAATTGCTCATCTGTTCAAGTTTGATCATGAGATTGCAGCAATTCAGTCTCATTTTCAGGTTCTACTTTCATTCTAGTTCTCTCACTATTTGTACCACATCTGCAGTTACTTCCTCCACTGAAGTCTTGAATTCCTCAAAGTCAACCATGAAGGTTGGAATCAACTTCTTCCAAACTCCTGTTAACGTTGATACTTTCACCTCCTCTTATGAATCACAAATGTACTTTGTCATGTGCGTCCATGTGAAGAGACCACCAAACAGGCTTTATGTGAGCAATAAAGCTTTTTTAATCACCTGGGTGCAGGCGGGCTGAGTCCGAAAACAGAGTCAGGGAAGGGAGATAAGAGTGGGGCCGTTTTATAGGATTTGGGTAGGTAAAGGAAAATTACAGTCAAAGGGGGTTTGTTCTCTAGTGGGCAGGAGTGGGAGTCACAAAGTGCTCAGTCGGGGAGCTTTTTGAGCCAGGATGAGCTAGGAAATGGAATTTCACAAGATAATGTCATCCCTTAAGGCAAAGACTGGCCATTTTCACTTCTTTCGTGGTGGAATGTCATCAATTAAGGCGGGGCAGGGCATTTTCACTTCTTTTGTGGTTCTTCAGTTACTTCAGGCTATCTGGGCTTATAGGTGCAAGTCACAGGGGATGCGATGGCTTGACTTGGGCTCAGAGGTCTGATATACTTCATGGCATCTATAATGGTGAATCCTTTCCATAAGGTTTTGAATTGAGTTTGCTCATCTCCATCAGAGCAATTACTATCTATGGCAGCTATAGCCTTACAAAATTTATTTATTAAATAATAAGTCTTGAAGGCCATCTTTATTTTTTGATCCATGGGCTACAGAATGAATTCTGTGTTAACAGGCGTGAAAACAACATGAATTGGCTTGTACATCTCCATCAGAGCTCTTGGGTAAACAGGTGCATTGACAATGAGCAGTAATATTTTGAAAAGACCCTTTTTTCTGAGCAGTAGGTCTCAACAGTGGGATGAAAATATTCAGTAAACCATGCTGTAAACAGATGTGCTGTCATCCAGGCTTTGTTCCTCCATTTCTAGAGCACAGGTAGAGCATATGTAGCATAATTCTCAAGGGACCCAGGACTTTTGGAATGGTAAATAAGCACTGGCTTCAACTTGAAGTCACTGCTGCTGCCCCTAACAAGACAGTGATCCTGTCCTTTGAAGCTAGGAGTTGACCTCCTCTCTAGCTATGAAAGCCCTAGATGGCATCTTCTTCCAGTATAAGACTATTTCATCTACACTGAAAATCTGTAGTTTAGTGCAGGCAACTTCACTAATTGTCTTAGCTAGACCTTCTGGATCACTTGCTGTAGCCTTTAGATAAGCCCTTGCTCCTAAATCATTTTACACTTTCATGTTATAGCAGCAACTTCTTTCCTTAAACCTCATGAATCAACCTCTTCTACTTCTGACTTTTCTTATACAACTTCGTCACCTCTCTCAGTCTTTACAGAATTGAAGAAAGTTACAGCTTGCTCTGGATTTGGCTTTGGCTTAAGGGAATGTTGTTGCTGGTTTAATCTTCTATCCAGACCACTAACACTTTCTCCATATCAGAAATGAGGCTGTTTTGCTTTCTTATTCATGTGTTCACTGAAGTGGTACTTTTAATTTCCTTCAAGAACTTTCCCTTTGCATTCACAACTTGATTGTTTGGTGGAAGAGGTCTAGTTTTCCACCTATTTTGACTTTCAACATATTTCCTCACTAAGCTTAATCACTTCGTTTTTGACTTAAAATGAGAGACATATGACTCTTTCACTTGAACACTTAGAAGCCATTGTAAGGTTATTAACTGGCCTAATTTTAATATTATTCTGTCTCAGAGAACAGGGGGGTCCACTGAGGGATGGGAGAATGACTGGTTGGTAGAACAATCAGAACACACACATTTATCAACTAAGTTTTCTGTCTTATATGGGCACCTCAAAGAAATTACAAAAGTGATATCAAAGGTCACTGATCACAGATCATTATAAAAAATATTATAATAATTAAAAAGCTTGAAATATTGCAAGAATTACCAAAATGTGTCACAGATACATAAGTGGGCATGTGCTGTTAGAAAAATAGCTCCAATAGACTTGTTTGATGCAGGGTTGTCACAAACCTTCAACTTGTAAAAATGCAGTATCTAAAGCAAAGCATAATAAAATGAGATATGTTTCTATTTGAAACAACTCTTTCTTGAAAGGAGTTCAGTTGGAAAACCTTCATCCTGATTTGGAACAAGTAGTCCTGAAAGGAGACGATTATATTGAGTCCTGGGAATCATGTAGGCCATTAAGACTCATTGCTATGGCCCCAGATGACCTGTTTGAGGGAGTATTTTTCCCAGTCCACTCCACTACCATGCATGCCACACACAAGTGTGTGCTTACACATTGCACACATATATGCTTAGAATGCAGCCAAAGTTGTTCACCCTTTCCAAAAATACTTGCCTCTTGCCTTCTTTTGCTGCCTTTCTGTCCAGTCAACCAACACCTACTCATCTTTCTACATTCAAGCTCAAGAAATGTTTGCTCTATAAACCCTTCCATGGCCTCCACCATCCCCATGCTGGACCTGGCTATTACTGGCTGTCAAAAGCTGCTTATGTGCATCTCTTCCCATGTCCTTGTTAGTAATTTCACTTTGGTATCTTGAAATTGACCATGAAAGGAGCATTTATTCCAAGAAAATCAGCAAATGCTATAAATCAGTGCTTTTTCTTTCCCCGAAGAGCTAGTTTTCACACATTTACCAGCATCCTACTGGATGCAACCCAGTGTTTGACTTTACAGAGAGAGAAAACCCTCTATGGTAGTGGAACAAGGATTCTAACATGAACTGGAATTCACTGCTAGGATCACTGTGTGCTTCCTTCAAGTCTCAAATAGCTCAAATAAGGACTTTCTCTCCTCTTCTCTCTTCTCTGGTCTTTTCTACTAATTCCAGTCCTCTATTTCTATATTCAGCTGTGGGGTCTTTAAGTTTGAGGGCAACAGCTTCTGTTTGGACAACACTGAGGAGAGGAAATGCTTCCTAGAAAAGATGCATTTTGAGGGAGCAAATGGGACAAGCAGACGGTGAAGAAAGACAAAATGGTAGGCTGGGAGGAGTGGCTAGGAGAAAGGGTTGGAGTAGATTGTTGGAAGCCCTGCAGAGCCAAGGCAAGAAAATGCAAATATCTGATGCTTTTACCTCTCTGTAGCTAACAGTCCTAACCCACACAAAGACTATCTCATCTTTCAAGATGGAGGGTACCTAGTCTGTATTCTGTTATTAGCTTTGCTACCTTAGCTAAGGGAAGGATTGGGACCAGGACTGAGTCTTGTGTGCTGTGGGGAGCGGCAGGCAGCTGTCAAAGAGGTGCCAGCTAAGCTGTCTGGGAGCTAAGCCATAATTAAGTGATAGGACAAATGTCAAATTTCAACAACTGAAGCTCAGGAGAATTATCCGGATATGTTTATATCCCACATGAAAATGCAGTACTAATCCCTACACAGGGAGTTGATAACAGATACCAGGAACTTACTGAGATTCTCTAACTAAGAAGTTTAAAGCCAAGCTAACACCATTTGAAAGGTGTTGAAAGTTGGGACTTTTATGAAAATTACTTTATTTAAGATACACAAATTATTGCCAAGTGAACTCTGAGATTTCTCTGAAACCACTAGGTAAAAAAAAAAAAGGAAAGAGGGACCAAAAACAAGTGAAATTTTGAATATAGTTGAAGATTTATCATTTACAATGCTAGATCTCAAATGAACTCGACATTAGGGTGGGACAGTGATAGTCACTGGGGTTGGTATTTCTAATAAAAGTGAAATTATGTGAGCAATCCATGGCCCTTAGTAGTATTTATTTTTCAAAGCTCAGATAGTTGTTTATATATTTTCCTTTATTCCATGTTCCTAAAGCCAATTAGTCATGAAGTGGTGTCTCCCCACTGTCTTGTTTTGCAGCATGTTTGCCTTCAGTCTGATAGTTGGTGTTCTGGCCCTGGGGAGGAGGTCAGGGGGCAATCTACTTCCCAGAATTAGGTTTAAAAATGTTTTTCTTCCCCCTTGGTTTGTGGCTATCATTAGCAGGGCCAAAGACATGATTATGTTTTTGAGAAATGCATTCCTTTCTACCCAAACCGGTGCTACCTATTAAATGTTATTCTCAGCCTTGAAGGAGAGGCCCAAGACATTAAGAGTTCTTGACTGGGGCTCTCAGGAAAAGAGATAAGTCCCAGTGGCTGGCCTTGAGAAGCAAAACTGGAGAATTTCAGCCAGTCCTTTGGGTGCCCGAGCCTCCCCATCTCCTCACCTGGTGAAAGCAGCCCTCCAAAAACAGATCATGGAGTCAGCAGCCAGCTCCCTCTGCTTGCAATTAGATGATCCCAGGCTACTGGCCCTCAGTGTGTCTAAGGCCTTTATCTCTATGAGCTATTTCTAAAACGTTCTTTCTGCACTCAGCCTGCAACCACAAATGGGTATTATTAAAAACAGAGAAGAGAAGCAGATAAGAAACTTAATATGCCAATTAAAATACCAAGCAGAAACCAGAAGAACCCATTCTCAGACTCACAATTCCCCAGATACAGATAGCCCCAAAGGAACTCAGGCTAAGAGAGCAAAGGAACATCTTGTAGTAATCTCAAGGCCAGGCGCTTACTTGGAGCTGAGATATTTACTTCCTGGTTTGGGAGACGTTTTGCACTAGGTTATTTGGGATTCTCAACTCCCACTTATTGCTAGCTCTATAAATGCTTGTGAATATTCATAAATAAAAATAGCTACCAGTTACTAAGTCCTTATTTGGACCACAAACTATTAGTGCTTTATATATATTATTTTATTTTATTTTCATAAGAATGTTATAAGACAATTATTAATATTCCCATTATACAGATGAAGAAATTAAAGGTTAAACCATTGAGAATAATGTATTAATTTATTTATGCCGGGTATTCTGGTAACAGATTTACACAAATGGCTTCATTTTTCTTTATTGACCATGCTTACTGAGTGCCAAGTACTGTTCTAAGTGCTTTGCACATACTAACTTAATTAATCCTCCCAATAGACCTATGAGGTAGGTGCCATAATTATCTCCATTTTTCAGATGGGGAAGCTGAGGCAGAAAAGTTAAGAACTGGCCCATGGTAAGTAGCAGAGCCAGGAATTGAACTCATGCATCTGGTGCCAGAATTCATGCATCTGAACCACTTGGCTGTGCTGTCTTTCATCATTTTTGCCCTATCAAGTGCCCTATACCTATTTTCAGACAAGAATATTTACCCAAAAATCCACAGCCAGTAGAGCAGACTTTTGAAGCCAGGTCTCTGGGATTCCCAAGGCCTTGTTCAAGCGCTCTGCTATCTATCCATATCATGTTTTCCATTAGGCTCAATGAGGTTCATATAATTCAGCCTCATCAATTGGGTTATAATGCTTTGGAGTTACTAAAAGTTTTATTTACTATCTTTTCGCTAAAGGACTCTACTCCTAGTATGTGGTAAGTAAATGTTCTTGGCTAATTGTGGACATTAATAAAATGCTCTTAGTGAGGGGACAGATGTGCACGCATGGTCAAGTGGCCATTGAGATACTTCTTTTGGACCTTATCCAAATCATAACATTATAGAAATCTTTGCAAAGTAAGACTTGTGTAAGTGCAAAGGACATTGTGCCAGATTCTACTTATCCGTATTATTTTATTACTGTATGTTATACATTGCAGCTTATCTGTTGTTTTTTAATATTGTATATATAGACATATATATAATATATTGATAGACAAACACATCAAAACAATATTTTATATATAATATGTATAACATTATATAATATGTAATATATAGTGTATAATGGGAAATATATGCACAACTACATCTTTCGAACTTACTTTGAACTGTCTGGTTCAAAGTGCATATGAACTTCTCCGAAATTCTTTCCTGAAAATTTTAGTAAAGCAATGTTCATGTGAGGAGCTAAACACGAGTAGAATGCTTAGTTTTACCTAAGGGATGGTGTAAATATACACAGTTTTTGTAAGGCAGAGAATATGTTAGAACATAAAAATGAGTTCAGAAAGATAATTTCTACAAGGCGATTCCCACCTCCTGGTATTCATGCCTTTGTGTGCTCCCCTCCCCTTGAGTGTGGGCTGGACTTACTGACTCACTTCTAAGGAACAGAATATAACAGAAGTGACAGATGTCACTTTCAATTTCAGGTTATAAAAAGACTGTAGCTTCCATCTTGGGTGCCTTCTCTCCCTCTCTTAATTACTCACTCTGGGGGGAGCCAGCCGCCATGTTGTGAGGTGCTCTATGAAAAGGTTCACATGTCAAAAAATGTATGTCTTCAGCACACAGCCAATGAGAAGCTGAGGCCTGCCAACAGCACATGCATTAGCTTGGAAGAGGATCCTCCCTGAGTTGAGCCTTGAGATAGATGAGGCAGCATCAGCCAACACTTTGTTTGAAGACTTGTGGGAAACCCTGAGTTCAAAGCATCCAGCTAAGTCACACCCAATTCCTGACTCATAGAAATTGTGCAACAATAAATGTTTGTTGTTTTAAGCAACTAAGTCTTGGAAGTAATTTGTTTAGCCGTCATGGATAATCAATAAAGCAAAGGAAAAGAAAGCACAGGCTTTGGAGTCAAGCAGACCTTGGCTAAAGCCTGACTTGACTAAATCAACTGTGCAACAATAGATAGTTTATTTAACCTCTCTATTGAGCCTCCATTTCCTCAGCTATAAAATCGGGATAACAGTAATCCTTGCAGAATTATTATTGTTATTAAATCAAATAACATATAGTAAGTGACTAGTGAAAGGCTTGAAATATATTGGGTCTAATCTGTGATTTATCTTTCCTCTTCCTTCATATTCCCATTAACCCCTTCTTACATTTGTCACCCTTTCTTGGGGATAGGTATTTGAAATGATAGTGAGGGTGGAAGATTTCAAAAATCAGTGGTGCTCAAGGAGACAGGATATAACAGAATTTTAAAAATAGAGGAGAAATTACTTTATCTAGAGGTGGGGAGAGAAGGAAGAGGTACAGTAAAGGAAGAGAAGTCAACCCTAAAGATCCACTTCTTGCCAACATGTTTGTTTTTCTAATTTCATTGCAGAGAGTGAATGTGTGTGTGTGTGTGTTTGTGTTAGTTACTTTTCCCCCACAAAAATGGTGAGGGGACAGATGTGCACGCATGGTCAAGTGGCCATTGAGATACTTCTTTTGGACCTTATCCAAATCATAACATTATAGAAATCTTTGCAAAGTAAGACTTGTGTAAGTGCAAAGAACATTGTGCCAGATTCTACTTATCCGTATTATTTTATTACTGTATGATTTTATTACAGAATGATGAATGAAAGATGGTCTTAATTTGATATGATTTTCCTCATAGTAATAAACACATTGTCTTCTACCAACAGTTTCTAAAGCTAACTAATTTTACTTCTTTTTCAAGGAGAAATAAAACCAAAGGAAAGGGCCCCAAGAAGGCTCAGCAATCTTGGGCAGTTTGTGCGAGATGTGCAGAAGCCCCAGGCTCCCAGCTGAGAGCAGGATCTAACACTGGAAATAAAACAAAAGCATTTACGAAAGCCAAGAAACTTAGGGCTAGGTAGTGAGGTGCCCTTATTTTACAGATTAGAAAACTGAGAGCTGTTAAATCTCTCAAGGCTGGGAAGGCAGTTGAAGAATGGGTGAACCTCCCCTGAGGGAAGGGCACTTGGATTCTTTTCTTTCTGTGGATGTGAAGAATGTTTACCTAGCCCAGGAAGGATTTACTGGAAGAGACTGGTTTGAGTTGTGAATAGAAAAACTGATGTGAAGAGATAAGATGAGGAGCACCCCAGGACAGCAGAGCCCAAATGGGACCATTCAAGGGCCATTTGTAGCCAATGAAAAATGGAAGGCAGATGAAGGAAGAAGAAGAGGAGGAGGGGGAGGTAGGAAAAGAAGAAAGAGGAGGAGAATGAGGAGAAAAAGGAGGAGGAGAAGAAGAAGGAAGACATGAGAGAATAAAGTTTAAACTCCAAGTGGACAATGGTAAGAAAGTCAGTGGAAATGTTTCATGTGAAAAATCAAAGAAAAGAAGGGTAAGACCAAGCAAAGCGCTAAGTTTGCCCGTAATGAGGAAGGTAAGGGGTTTACAGCAGAAGAAAAAGGAGGCTGCAGAGGATTATAAGGGCAGCTAACATTTGCTGGCACTTACCACAAGCCAGGCACTCTTACAAGGCATAGTGTTTACATTCGTATTTATTTGTTTGATTCTCATGACAGATCTATGAGGCTAACAGCAGTCAGATAGTTTCAGGTTCCAAGAATTGGTGAAAATCATGGTTATGAGAAATACAGAATCAATATGTCAATTAAAGAAGAAAAATGTTGTGTTCAAAGCCAGATAGAGTTGAGTTCAAATCCTGGCTCCAACACAACTGCCCAAATATGCCTAGTAGGGTTCATTCAGGAAAACAGCTTAAACTTCCTAAGACCCAATTTCCTTATGTGGAAATAGGGTTAATGATAATGTCTACTCCACAGAGTCACTGTGAAACCAGGGTGACACAGAACATGCATGATGCCTGGCATGGTGACCGACATGTGTGAGTATTAAACAGCAGCCACAAATATTGCTGTTTTTGTTTATGGTAACAAGGTCTTAATGTCTATTGTTGGTGAGTTGCTGACGTCTTAAGACAATGCAAATGCAGAGTCGTATATTCATCTTAATTGCAAGTTAGTTTACAGTGTGGCATACTCTGAAGAGCATGGGAAAGGGAATGAGGAGAACCACGTTTTAGTCCCCCTCTGACGTCCACTTGCATGTGACCTTGAACTTAGGTATCAATATCTCTGAGATTACAGGACAGGGAGAAATGATCTCTAAAATTACTTCTAGTTTAAAAAATGTGGCCGGGCATGATGACTCATGCCTGTAATCCCAGCACTTTGGGAGGCCGAGGCGGGTGGTTTGCCTGAGGTCAGGAGTTAGAGACCAGTCTGGCCAACATGGTGAAACCCCGTCTCTACTAAAAACACAAAACAATTAGCCAGGCATGGTGGCATGCGCCTGTAACCCCAGCCACTCGGGAGGCTGAGGCAGGGGATTTGCTTGAACCAGGGGGGCGGAGCTTGCAGTGAGCAGAGATGGCACCACTGCACTCAAGCCTGGGTGACAGAGTGAGACTCTATTTAAAAAAAAAAAAAAAAGCCTATTCTGTAAGTTGTCTGTCCACTCTGTCAGTAGTTCCCTTTGTTGTGCAGAAGCTGTTTAGTTTAGTTAGATCCCATTTGTCAACTTTTGCTTTTGTTGCAATTGCTTTTGGTGTCTTTGTTATGAAATCTTTGCTGGTTCCTATGTCCAGAATGGTATTACCTAGATTGTATTCCAGGGTTTTTACAGTTTCAGGGTTTACATTTAAGTGTTTAATCCATCTTGAGTTGATTTTTCAATATGGTGTAAGAAAGTGGTCCAGTGCATATGGCTAACCAGTTTTTCTAGCACTATTTTTCATAATAAGACTATTAAAAATATCAACTCCTTGAACTACATGCCTTCACAACTTTGAAAAAAAATCGAAATCAAAATTAAATAAATACATCTCCTCAAAAAACCAAAAACATAAAAACCTAATGGGTGAAAAAGTTGAACCTTTAGTTGACTGTGCAGGCAGAACTTAGATGAGGCTGAAAGCGGATATAGAAGTAAGACCGTGTAAACTTCATAAGCCATCATAAGAATTTTAATCTTTATTCTGAGACCTGTGGCAAATCTGTGACATAATTTAGGCAAAAATGTGACACAATTAGATTGTATTTTGTTTATTTTTATTTTTATTTGAGACAGTCTTGCTCTGTCACCCAAGCTGGAGCGCAGTGGCGTGATCTCGGCTCACTGCAAGCTGCGCTTCCTGGGTTCATGCCATTCTCCTGCCTCAGCCTCCTGAGTAGCTGGGGCTACAGGCACTAACCACCACGGACAGCTAATTTTTTTGTATTTTTAGTAGAGACAGGGTTTCACCGTATTAGCCAGGATGTTCTCAATCTCCTGAACTCGTGATCTGCCCGCCTCGACCTCCCAAAGTGCTGGGATTAAAGGCGTGAGCCACCACGCCCAGCCCAGATTTGTATTTTGAAAATAATCATGTGACTCCCCTATGAGACTAGGAACTCCGTGAGAAGAAGGAGCAGAACAGTTACCGTAACCCTAGCATCTAGAGGCTAGGCATAATAGAAAACAACTTTCATAAGTAACTGATGAGTGAAAGAATTGATGATGGATGGAAGACCATGTCCTTCCCCCATCTCAGTTTCCTCATCTGTATAATGGGGAGAATAAACCTGCTTATTTCCTTGTCTGTCCTCTTTTTGATCTACTGTCAGGAATGTTGAGTAGACAAATGATGCAATAAATATAAAATAACTTGGGCACCTCAGGAAGTACCACTCTTTAAAAGGGTGGCAGCAAACATATTCTAGTAAATTAAGGAGTAGCACATCTGTAAACTAAATTAAATATGAGTTATCTGCTATAGTTTCTGATGATAGAAGTATCCTGAATGAAATAGGAGGGGATGGGAAGCCCACCTCAAAACACAAAAGTCTTTGAAGACTTGATTGCTGAAATTATGTTTCCATTTGCGATTAGAGATGTTTAGAGTGAAATCAGTATCTTCTTTTGAGAAGCACATTAAGAATGCAGCCTAGTCGATAAGTCAGGGTGTGTGTGTGTGTGTGTGTGCATGTGAGATATATATATATATTGCATTTTTATAATGTTAGTTTAGTTTGTAAAAAAACTTATATGAGCAGCAGGAGTTTGTCATGAGCAATAAAATTTTTCATGTGGATTCTTTCCCATTCTTTTCAGGGGAATTTCTCAGAATTTTTCCACAACTGTTTCAGGCTCTAGAGAATCCTGAGTGTTGGTTTTTTCCCAGCCATTGCTGTTTTCTTCCCCTTTGCCACAGCACTGGGAGAGATAGACAGGCCATTCCTGGATTACTGTTTGTTGATTAAATGAGAACTTTTGGCATCAGTGGTCTTTTGCAGCTTGGCAGGTCTGGAATAATTGGGGGAAACATTCCTATCCCATATTATTAGTGACTCTGAATTCAGATGATTACAGAACAGAAAAGTTCACAGAAATATTGGCATTCCTCTGGGAGATTACTGTGGAAAGGACCAGTCTCTTACCTGGGAGGCCAGGGGTTTACCATGAGGTGCAGTTTGAGGTATGTCAGAGGCCTTCTTTGCCTTACTCCATCTCACTGTGGAAGATGGACAGTTTTCATCAAGTGAGTTAGCACTCTGTCTTTGTGGCCCCCAAATGTTCTCACTTTGCTTTGACGCTGCAAGACACTCAAGAATTGAGCAGTTGATTGACTGCAATAGCTCTAGCCTCTCTCTCAGTCTGTCTCATTCTGCCTCACAAATATGAGAAAAATTTTCTCATGCATCAAGTAGAAACAAAATTTCATCAGTGTTTTTACCTAATTTGCAAGGACACAGAAGAAGTGCAAGACTCATACACTGAAAACTATAAAACTTAATTGAAAGAAATTAGAGAAGCCTTAAATAAATGGAAAGCCATCCCATGCTCATGGTCAGAAGTTTTAATATTGTTGATATGGCAATACTCCCTACACTGATGTACAGATTCAACATAATCCCTATTGAAATCCTAGCTGCCTTTTTTGGTTTGCAAGAATTACCAAGCTGATCCTAAAATTTATAGGGATATCAAGGAACCTAGAATAACCAAAACAATCTTGAAAAAGAACAAAGTTGGAGGACTCACACTTCCCAATCTCAAAACTTACTACAGTGCGGTAATAATTAAGACAGAGTGATCTGGTATAAGAATGGATAAATAGATTAGTGTAACAGAATTGATAGTCTAGAAATAAATCCTATGTTTATGGTCAATTGATTTTCAGCAAAGAGACAATTGAATGTGGAAAGAATCATCTTCAACTAATGAAGCTCTGACAACTGGATATTCACATGCAAATGGATGAAGTTGGATCCCTACTTCAAACCATATGTAAAAACTGACTAGAAATGGATCACAGACCTAAATGTAAGAGTGAAAACTCTAAAACTCTTGGAAAAAAAAATAGGCATATCTTTGTGACTTTGGATTATACAATGGTCTTAGACATGACATCCAAAACACAAGCATACACACACAAAAAATTACATTGGGTTTCATCAAAAATTAAAAACTTTTGTACTTCAAAGGACACCATCAAGAAAGTAAAAGACACCCAAATAATAGAAAAATATATATATTTACAAATCATATATCTAGTAAGGGACCTGTTCTAGAATATGTGAAAAACATTTATGATTCAACAAATAATCTAATTAAGGAAATGAACTTGAATAGAAGTTTATCCAAAGAAGGTATGCAAATGGTCAATAAACTCATAAAAAGATACCCAACATTATCAGTCATTAAAATAATATAAATTAAAACCACAATGTGATACCACTTCACATCCACTACGATGGTACAACAAAAAAGACAGACAATCCAAATATTGACTAGCATGAAGAGAAAGTGGAACTCCCATACACTGCTTGTGGGTATCTAATCCAGCAATTCCACATCTAGGCAAATACCCATGAAAACGGAAAACATGTCAACACAAAAACTTGTACACAAATGTTTATATCAACATTATTCATTATACCCAAACAGTGGAAACAGCTCAAATGTCTATTATTTGATGAAGGGTTGAACAAAATTGTATATCCATTCAATGAATATATAATGCAGTATATCCATACAATAGAATATTATTCAGCCATAAAAAGGAATGAAGCACTAATACATAGATAGACCTTAAAAACATTATACTAAATGAAAAAAAGTCAGAAACAAGAGGCCACATAGTCCTGATTTTATTTATATTAAATGTCCTGAATGGCAAATCCACTGAAACAGAAAGTAGGTTAGTGGTTGCCAGGGGCTAGAGAGAGGAGGAAATGAAAAGTGACCACTAAAGGGTATGGAGTTTCTTTCGAGGAGAATAAATTGCTCTGGAATTAGGTAGCAGTGATGATTACAAAATTTTGTGAATATACTAAAAACCACTAAACTGTACACACTGATATTTTATGGTATCTAATTATATCTTAAATTTGTAAAGAACACTGTTTCAAAGACAGCTTGCTAGTAACAGCTAACATTTATTAAGTCCTTACTATGTCTGAGGCTAAAACTGATGTTGGCTAAACTCTGTGGAGCAGAATTTGTTACTGGGAAAAACTAAGGGAAAAATTGCATCTGTCAGACAAATTTACATCTGCAAATTTGACATAAGGAAGAAACCATGAAAAAATAAAAATGACAGAAGCTATAATCAGAAAAAATAAACCAAAACTAATTAGCAAATCAAATATTTATAAAGTATTTAAATAGAAATACTTAATTTTAATAAAAATACTTTCAAAATACAAAATGAATTATGAAATTTTTGTAATAGCTTAAGAAACTGTCTTAATAGAGTTTTTAATGGAAAATACTTTTCTTATAAAAATTCATCAATGCTGCTGCTATAATGCTTACTTTGTATTGAAATCACCCTTGGAGCTAAAACAGCAAAGTCAAACTTACTGTGCCCACTAACTGGACCTGGCATGAGGGTCTTAAATTCCCACTGTTTTCATGCTCCAGGTTAAAGAATAGCATGACACTTACTATTATGGGTTGTTAAAAAGAGACAGACTCACATATTGTCATTTATTAGATAATCACATTTCAATTCAAACTGTTTCTGTCAAAGAATTGGGACCTGAAAAAGTGAAGGCCAGACAGTTCAATGTCTAATAATGGGGATAGGAAAGATGCAATTTGGGGCATTATTTGGCTGAAGCATCTTAGTAGGAAATTTTGAATAGCCATAGGAAACCTCCAAAACTAGAAAACTTATTTGTGCATAGGAGCTGGGCATGAATGTGAAAATGCTTAAGAAGAAAAATGGAGCAAATTAAAGGGAATCAAAAGACCCCAGAGAGAATCTTTGCCTGCTTTACATTTTACCTTTGCAATCAGTTCAATTTGACATGTCTAAATTCTTCATGCTCTAACGAGCATTTTCCAGGGCCTAAGGAGTGTAGTAGCAGTTACCGTCTCCATTGTATTCAATCTCCTCTTTGTTTGTTCTTAGATGTCTTCCAGAAGCCAGCACACAAGTCAGTCCCAGACAGAAATCTGCCACCTGGTGCTGCCATGTAGGCATTCATTAACTTGCCCATGCAACACAACATTTGTTGAGCACCTACTATGTGCCAGACCCAATGTCCACAAACAAATGAATACCTACTAAGTACAAGATGATTGAGACACAGTCCATGCACTTAAAAAATACAGGGCTCAGTGGAGGAAACAGACATGTAAACTGCTAATTGTAGGAAAATAAGATCAAAGCAGGGATACAGCTAAGCACAGGGTATCATGGGTGTATCAAGAAGAGGCACCAGACATGGCCTCATATAGAAAATCTAAAAGCCACTGTTGTCTTTCAGATACTTCCCAGATAGAGGCGTTTAAATTCTGAGATTGCAAGTTTATTTTAGCTAAACTTTTTATTTTGAGTTCATTTTCAACTAGTAGCAAATAATGTAGACAGTTATAGACTTATAATAATGTAAGATATAATATAGACAGAGCCCATGTACCCTTTACCCAGTTTTCCCCAATGATGACATCCTGGAAATGACAGTACAATATTACAACCAAGATGTTGACATTGATATACTCAAGATACAGAATATATCCATCACTACAAGGTTCCCTCAGGTTGCCCTTTCATAGCCACATTCACTTCTTTCCCACCCTACCCACTCCTTCACCCCTGAAACAACCCCATATTTTCTCCATTACTGTAATTTTGTAATTTCAAGAATGTTATATAAATGAAATCATGTGGTATGTAACCTGTTTGGGCACTTTTTACTCAGCAAAGTTCTCTGGAGAGTCATCCAGTTTGTTGCATGTCTTAATAATTCATTTCTTTTTTTATTATTGAGTGGTAGTCTGTGGTACGGACGTACCACAATTTGTTTAACCATTAACCTGTTGAAAGGTATCTGGGCTGTTTCCAGATTTTTACTATTATGAATGAAGCTTCTATGAAGATTTGTATACATGCTTTTGTGTGACAGTAAGTTTTCTCTCTGAAGTAAATGCCCAGATTGCAATTGCTGGGCTGTATGGTGGCTCATATTTAGTTTTCTAAGAAACTTCCAAACTGTTTTCCAGAGCAACTGTGCCATTTTACACATTCACCAGTAATGTTTAAGCCACCCAGTTTCTCTATATCCTCATCATCATTTGATGTTGTCATTAGTTTTTATTTTAGCCATTTTGATAGGTGTATGTGGTATCTCATTGTGGTTTTAATTTTCATTTCTCTAATAACTGATGATATCGAACAACTTTTCATGTACTTATTTGTCATCTGTATATCCTTTTCAGTGAAATATCTGTTCGTGTATCTTGCTTATTTTCTAATTGCATTTTTTGTTTTTTACTATTAAATTTTGAGAATTCTTTATATATTCTAAGTTTTGAGAATTCCTTATATATTTTAAGACACTAGTATTTTGTTGGATATGTGGTTTGCAAATATTTTTTCCCAGTCTGCAGCTCATCACTAATTCCCTCTACAGAGTAATTTGCAAAGAAAAGTTTTTTAATATTGATAAAACCCATTTAATCAATTTTCTTGTATGGTTGATGTTTTTAGTGTCAAGTTTAAGAACTTAGCCCAGTCCCAAATCCCAAAGATTTTCTCTTTTTAAAAATAAAAGTTTCATAGTTTTGTGTTTTACATTTAAGAACTTGATACCTTTTGAACTTACGTTTGTACAAGTTGTGAGACTTAGGTCAGAGTTCATTATTTTGCCCGTGGATGACCAATTGCCCTGGCATTGTTTTTCTCATCTGTCGATCTATGTGTCTAATCTCCTACTGACACTTCACAGCCTTGATTAGGCTAGCTATATAATAAGTCATAAAATTGCATAGATGGATTCCTTATATTTTATCCTTTTTGAAAATGGTTTTAGCTATCCCAGTTCCTTAGAATTTCAATATAAATTTTAGAATAATACTCTACATATCTACAAAAATTCTGGCAGATAATTTGATATAAATTATATTAAATGTGTATATCAATTTTGGAAGAACCGATGTCTTTACTAAGTTGAGTCATTCAATATGAACACTGTATGTCTCTCCATTTATTTAAATCTTCTTTGCTTTCTTTCATTAGTGTTTTGTAGTTTTTAGCACACAAGTCCTGTACATGTTTTGGTAGACTTACACCTAAGTATTCCATTTCCTTGAGTGGTTGTACACGATAATGTATTTTTAATTCCAGTATCTACATGTTCACTGTGAGTCTATAGAAATGTAGTTAATTTTTTAATGTTTATCTCGTAACCCGTGACCTTGCTGATCACATTTACTGGCTCCAGGAGGTTTGCTTTGTTGATTCCCTAAGACTTTCCACATAGATAATCATGTTATCTGCAAGAGGGACAGTTTTCTTTCTTTTTTCTGATCTGCATGTCTTTTATTTCTTTTTTTTGCCTTTCATTGGCTAGAACTTCCAGCAATACGTTGCACAAAAACGATGAGAGAGGACAACCATGACTTGCTCTGGATCATAGAGGGCAAACATTCATTCTTTCTTCATTAAGATTAATGTTAACTATCAATATTTCTGTAAGTGCTCCTTATCAAAATACAGAAGTTCCTCTCTATGCCTAGTTTTCTTAGAGTTTTTATCATTAATAAGTGTTGAGTATTGTTGAATGCTTTTTCTCTATCAATTAAGATGCTCATGTGATTCTTCTTCGTTAGCTTATTAAGGTGAATTATGTTGATAGAGTTTCAGATAATGAACCAGTCTTGAATCCCTTAGACAAACCTTACTTGGTCATGGAGGATAATTTTTTTTATGTATATATTGCTGAATTCTATTTGCTAACATTTTTTAAAGTTTTAGAGGTTAAAGATTTTTGCCTCTAAAATTCATGTGGTATATTGATCTGTTTTTTTTTTTTTTTTTGCACTGTCAGTGTCTGATATTAGTATCATAGTAATACTATATAAAACACATTAAGAGGTATTTCCTCCTCTTCTATTTTCTGGAAGCCATTTTGTAAAAGTGATTTGATTCTTTTTTAAACAGTTGGTAAAACTCTGGTAAAACCATCTGGTTCTGCAGATTCTTTTTTTGTAAAATTTCAAATTATGAATTGGCTTCCTTAGTAGTTATATATTTAATGTTGAGTGAGTTTTGGTGGTTTGTGCTTTTTGAGGAATTGGTCCATTTCACCTCAGTTGTGAGTACATCTGTAGAGATAGAGTTGTTTGTGATATTCCTTTATCATCCTCTGTGCAAAGTTTATAGTGATGCCCCCTGTTTTACTCCTAATATTAGAAGTCTGTGTCTTCTCTTTTTCTTTGTCAGTCCTGCTAGAGGTTTGCCAATTTTATTCCTCTTTTCAAAGAACTAGGTCTTTATTTTGTTGACTACCTTTATTGATTTTCTGTTTTCAGTTTCATTAATATCTCTTCTTATCTTTATTATTTCCTGCCTTCACCTCACTTTCTTTGGGTTGTTTTGCTTTTCTTTTTCTAGATTCTTGATGCAGGAACTTAAACTATTTAGTTGAGACTTTTCCTCTTTTTAAATGTAATAGGTGGAGATGAAAGTGCCAGCTCCCTATTTAGCCCTCTCAGGCACCACCCCAACAGCAGTTGGGGGAAGCTGGGGTACCTCATTATATCCTAGAGAGGGTGGAAGCCTAGGCTCGCCACTTCATCTTTGCTGGTGTTGGTGGGGTTGAGAACCAGTTTTTCCTCTGCTATTTGATTGGAACAGAGCAGTTTCTGACTATAAGCTTTATTGTACCTTTCTAGGTTGCTCTTTTCCTGGTACTTTGGCTACAGAGAGCAGGCTTTTGTTGGGGTTTTTTATGTCTGCACCATTGGTGTTTCCCTGTTGCTGGCTTCTCCAGCATGCAGTCTGGGATATGTGAGGCAGAAAGAAAGCCCAGGCAACTCACCTCTGTGTCATTTTTCGGATCACAAGGTCCCTAGTCTGCCTGCCTCTTCTCTCACCCTTTTAGGGTCTTTTGTGTTGTTGTTTTACACATAATATCCAGGGTTTTTAGTTGGACCAAGCAAGAGGGATGGAGGAAAATACATTTATTCTCTTCCCAGAATCAGAAGTCTGATTCCAAAATTGTAATGTGTCCAGCTTACTGAAGAGGTTGAATCAGAAAGCAAACTTTACATTCCTTTAATTGCTACCCATCAAATAGACTGTCAGATCCCCCTGCAGTGGATGACGTCATCAGCAGATCCTTGTGCTTTGCAGATCAGTTACATGTGTGAACATTCTTCATTTTCAGGGATTAAATCCGAAGTAAACCAAAACTTCACTTACCCACTTCAAACGATTATTTTTTCTTTCTGCCCCATCAGGCTTGACCTCAGTTTGGCAACCCACATAGAGGAGGACTTCACTTTCCTTTCTGTTTTTCTCTGTCTGCCCTCTAGCTCTCTGTCTATCGCTTCTTTTCCCTCCATGGTTGGGATCAAAAGAGGGGAAAATTAAAGGAAATGGGCAAAGTGTTTTGTTATGGACTGGAGCTGCTGGAATTAGACGTGAGTGCACTCTGCCTGGAAGGTGCCCAGATGCTGGCTCTTGCTCTCAATTGTGGGTCCTTCTGAGACTGTGCTCTGGTGGGGACCACAGATGCTGCAATTGTTTTTCTGACATGGGTCATGCAGTCTCTGGCTGGCAAACTCTGTCTCCTGGCAAGCCACTGCCAGCACCAAGTGGTTTGTGCTGGGGTTAATTTGCCCCAGCTGGGCAGACATATGGGCGGGATCCTCTCAAGACAATTCAAGACCAATCATCTTCTGCAGTATCTGTGCTAGCCCCAGGAGAAAGCAACCTTGCTCAGTCACTGTTGAAAGAGTAGCTTGCCCAACCTCAGTGCCTTGTCCACTTTTGACTCTAATAAACGGCACTAGTGGACTTCTCTCCTTTAGAATTTTCTGGAGGCAATTCAGGCACTGGTGTATTTGCTCTACAAATTCTAAGGGACTCTTCCATCCTGCTCTGCTGTGGTCTTCCAGCAGCACCAGGGCAACAGAATCTCTGTACTGGTTTGAAAAAGGGGAAAGAAAGCACTTTCCTTGAACCCCCATGAAAAGCAAAACTCAGGACACTGATAAGTCACTGCAAGGAAATCTTTACTCCTCAGCATCATTGATCAAACTCCAGCCTTCTTCTATGTACAGGCTAGAGGTGGGTGGTGGGACAAGAACCATAGAACTATGGTTGAACCACCTCTTAGCAACATGGATGGCCTGGCAGTTTCTTTAGAAAGTGGAGTTGTCACCTCAGGAGCTCAGGTGTAACTCAGAAAACACAGGTAAAGTTCCATTTAAAACTCTGTCGGAGTAAGAATGAAACGTCACAGTCCAAAACATGCCCAAGTCTATGGCGTAGTGGTTTTGAGACACATGTCTATCTCCCAAATCACATTTATCTTCATGTGTAGTTTGAGTTTAGGTTGACTCACAGCCCACCCAGTGACTAAGTCATGGCCTCGTTATAACACAACTTCATACGCCCTGTGGAGAAGTGCATTTAGCACAGGCTAAATGCAACTGGATAGAGGAAGCAGGACATTAAAGGGCAAGCCATGTGACAGGACAACTGGAAAGTGACTGCAGCAGAAATGTGAATTGGCGAGAGCCTTCTTCAGCCACAGAAGTTTTGTAAGTCTGTGGGGCAAAAAGACAGAGCCTCACATAGCACTGGGTTCTACAGCCTAAAGCCTTTGTCCCATGCCTACAGCCATCTTCCTAAGAGTGCCCATGACAGGCCCATGTTCCTGTGTGTATTGCTTCAGCCCTGCTGGTGTTCTTGCTACACATTTCATGGCATCATCCTCAAAATAAAGAATGAGGAATTTTCTTAACATTCCATGTTCTATCGCGGCTGTTCACCACGCTGGTTACTAGAGTCTCCATAAGTGACGCACAGGGATCACCAGGTTTTAACAAGTGTGAATAAATAAAACGCATGCAGCCCTAAGATTATAGGGTGCTCACATGTGTCTTAGGGTCTTGTAGTGTTGAAGGATCATTATTATGAACATCAATTGCTCTTGGATTGGTAGATGCAAGGAAGGTCAGCTAATAAATTGTCCAATTAAGAGAATAAACTTTTGAGGAAGCCGAGCACCCCAAGAAATCAGGTGGTTTGCCTAATGTCAAGCACCGGGCATGCAAACCTGCAGCTGCTGTGACAGCTTCTGGGTTCCCATTCATTTGCGCTTCCCTCTAGCTGAGGAAAAATAACCACTAACACTGAGGAGACAGCCTCTGAGGTTTAGCTCATGACTGACATGTGGGTCAAGTGTGGGAAACTGAATAGACTCCAACACCATAGCCTGACATTGTTATTCACCCCCCCCAACTAAGAACAAACTTCCATCTAGTACGTGACATCTGAAAGGAGGTATCGCAACCTGCCTGCATGGAGGGCAATTCATTTGGCAATCTCTTGGGGAAAGCACAGAGCAGAGCTGATTTATGGCACCACCACAAGGTATCACCGCAAGCATCAGGACTAAGTGGAGGAAGCGTCATAGCCCAGCCCGGAGGCCAGCATTCCAGCCTGTGAACAAATCCTGTAGATTGGAATGCTGCTGCTAACCCAATGAGCAGGGACTGCTGGCCCATGACTCTGACAACACTTTCCTGTGAGAGACCTGGGCTCTGGGGAGGCTGCTTCCTGCTGTGTCACGGTGATGTGACCACGAGGGTGGGAACTGAGCCCAGGAAAACTTCCTTCTGGACGAGGTCGACCCTGGCTTATACTGAGTGCTTTTCCCTGAGATATCAGGGCCTCTGTCACCCTGTTCAGATCAGCCCCTCTGACCACTGCCCTGCCAGGATCTATCTTATGGCACTCTTGGGACTCTAGGGCTAAGGACCGACCAGATTTAGAAATTTTGATGACTCAGGTACATGGGAATTTGAAGGTCTCTCAAGCTATCAACAAAGCAAACAAATAAAAAAATGAACAAAATCTCTCTTAGAAGACAAAAATGTCAATGGGATTTTTTAGGCAGTAAAATTATGTTGATTTTTCCTCTTTTTATTTTGCTGTATTTTCCAAGCTTTATATTACTTTTATGCTGGAAAAATAAACTTTATTAAGAAAAAATGATCACAATAACATCTAATTGATTTAATTTAATTATCCAAGGGAATCCTATAAATATTATTAGAAAAGCTTTATAACTTAGCAGGCCAGGAGGTCTACTGTTGGGTGGGCAGGTTCCTGGGCCAGGTTCCTCAGATATTGCCTGTTCACCAAACCTTTAGTTGTTACCATGTCACAAAACCCCTACGTTTTCTAACAAGGAAATCTTTACATAGCTTTCTCATCATCACACAAAATGCAAGACAGCCCACCCATGTGATCTTATAAGAAAATCACATGACTTGCATCTGTTCAGAAGGAACAATGACGAAAAGATAGTAGCTGTTTCTTGTGCTTGGCTTCAGTTGCTCTACATACATCTTTAACCTTTACAACAAGGATTAAGGGGAGGTGATCTAAGGTAAAGGTAACCTACCTTGATCCTTATTGTAAGAATTAAGCCGCTGGGCTCGGATCTTGGCTTGATTATTTTTAAACTCTGTTATTCAGGTGGGTACTTAATTCCTTTAGTCTCAGTTTCATCATCTATAAAATGATGAAAATAGTACTACCTATCTAATAAAGTTTTATGAGGATTAAATGAGGAACTCTGGTAAAACGTATAGCATGGTACCTGGTTTAAAGTAAGAATTCCATCTCTGGTGATTATTATGATTACTTTTAAATATATAGTATGGCAGAGTGAGAGAGTACAATTAAATGTACATAATATGGTCTCTGCCCTGGTGGAATTTATTTGAATTATAAATAGATAGGACTCCAGCAAACTAGTGCCTACATCCCTAAGTTTTCAGACCAACCCACAGGTGAGTGTTCTCTTCCTGCTTATCTCCTGTGATTGGGAGCTTTGAAGGGAGGATGTTGGAGAACATCATTGGCCAGTCAGGTGGAGGACATCTGACGTCTACCCATGACTGTATACACTACAAATCATGAGGCCCAAAAGGTGTGTCAACTCAAATCATGGGGTCATCTGTATTTACCCCTTAGAATGGCTTAAGTTGTCAGGAAAAACCACAGTCTAATGGAGACGCCCTTTCAAGAAAATTCAAATCTCAAGGTAGATTCTGGTGGAAGAAAGTTCCAGTGAATGCCTTTACTGTTGCTTCTATTGTGGCTTTATATAGTTAAACCCAGAAAAGTCAGAGTTTCTGTTGTGGGAAGTCAGGGACCCCAAAAGGAGGGACTGGCTGAAGCCATTGCAGAAGAACATAAATTGTGAAAATTTCATGGACATGTACCCTTCCCCAGTCAATACTCTTGTGATTTCTTATGCCTGTCTTTACTTAATCTCTTAATCCCATCATCTTCGTAAGCTGAGGATGTATGTCACCTCAGGACCTTGTGATGATTGGGTTAAACACCTCAGGACCCTGTAATGATTGTATTAGGTGCATAAATTGTTTGTAGAGCATGTGTGTTTTACCAATATGAAATCTGGGCACCTTAAGAACAGGATAACAACAATTTTCAGGGAACAAGGGAGATAACCTTAAAGTCTGGCTGTCTGTGGGCCGGGCAGAACAGAGCCTTTTTTCTCTTATTACCAAAAATGGGTAAGATAAATGTCACTGAATTATTTCCCCAGTAAAGAATATTAATAAGGCCGGGCGCGTAATAAGGCTGGGCGCGGTGGCTCAAGCCTGTAATCCCAGCACTTTGGGAGGCCGAGACGGGCGGATCACGAGGTCAGGAGATCGAGACCATCCTGGCTAACATGGTGAAACCCTGTCTCTACTAAAAATATAAAAACTAGCCGGGTGAGGTGGCAGGCGCCTGTAGTCCCAGCTACTCGGGAGGCTGAGGCAGGAGAATGGCGTGAACCCGGGAGGCGGAGCTCGCAGTGAGCTGAGATCTGGCCACTGCACTCCAGTCCGGGCGACAGAGCGAGACTCCACCTCAAAAAAAAAAAAAAAAAAAAAAAGAATATTAATAATTAACAGCTCTGGGAAAAGAATGCTTTCCCAGAGGAGGCCTCTGAAATGGTCGCTCTGGGAGTATCTGCCTTATGCAGATGTAAATAGGGGTGGAACATGCCCTAGTCTCCTGCAGTGCCCCCAGGCTTGCTAGGATTAGGAAATTCCGACCTGGCAAATTCTAATCAGACAGGTTCTCTGCTCTTGAACCTTGTTTATCAATGACAATGCGTGCACAGCTGGACGTGGAAGTTCATTAGTGATTCTAGTTTTGCCCTGACCTTGTGATCTCGCCATGACCTCCTGCCTTGTGATCTTTTGTCACCCTTGAAGCATGTGATCTCTGTGACCCACACCCTATTCGTGCACTCCCTCCCCTTTGAAAATTGCTAATAAAAACTTGCTGGTTTTATGGCTCAGGGGGCATCACGGAACCTGCTGACATGTGATGTCTCCCCTGGACACCCAGCTTTAAAATTTCTCTCTTTCGTACTCTTTCCCTTTATTTCTCAGACCAGCTGACACTTAGGGAAAACAGAAAAGGACCCATGTGAAATATTGGGGGCCAAATTTCCCTGAATAAATTTCCAAATATGAAGCTATAGGAGAGAGGATAAGCAAGAGGAAAGAACAGAACAACCCCTGGAGCATTTTCCACATTATTTCAGGATCCGGGTTGCTAGGTGTCCACATATAATATCTTCACTAGGAAAGGAAGGAAGTTGAACACACTACACGCTCAAGACTTCTTTCAGCTATTTGTCAAAGTTAGTACCTTAAAGAATGAAAACAGAGGTAAATATAGCACTGTTTGTATTTTATATTCAGAATCCACACAAAACAGAAATATTTGGGCAACCATGGTCTATAGAGTTATTCTTACATTTGAGTCATGAGACTACTCAACCCAAGGGAGGTCCCTGTAGGCCACTAAGATGTCTGAATTGTTCTTTTCACTAGCAATAAGGAGGAATGATTCTGCACTGGATGGGTCAGTGAACACTTCAAAGGGCTCTATCTCTGTATCTCTTCTCACTCTCTACATTCTTCCTAAGTGAAGTCATCCACTCCCTTGGCTTTACCTATCACATATGATATGTTTTGAAAAATGTAGATACCACAGTCAAAGAAAAACTCTGGATAACCCACCAAAATGCCTCTCCTATCTCCAGACCCATTAGATCAGTGAGAAATTCTTTCAGCTGCAAATAAGAAAAATAAAACTCAATTTACAGTTGTGTGACAGAGACTGCCAGTTGTTCATCAAAATTCATCCTTTCATAGAAGCTGGAATATGGTTTCCTGGTTACCATACATTCCCCAGCTTGCCTTGCAGTTAGATGTGGCCAGTTCTCTCCAGTGGAATGTGAGTGGGAGTCATATGTTTGGCCCATAAAACCTCCCAAAAGAGTAGCTCTATCGTCATCTCCCCCTCTGACTAACTGTGACTCTAGGCCCAAGACAACTTTGGGAGCCATGTGTTATGAAGAGCAGGGCCTCCATTGGCTGTGTCCCTGAGCTTTCCACCACCTGTGACCTGTAACATCCAGCCTCAATCACTCGAGAACAAGAGATGTGTCTATTGTGTCTGAGCCATTATTTTGGAGCAATTTATTACCCTCATATTTCCCATCCTTCAAAAAGCAAACGCCTAACCGAACAGACCATTTTTATCTTACTTAACAGGAAGTTCTGAGGCAGTAGATGGTAGCATTTATTCAGGTGCTCAAAGATGCCGTCAGGGACCTGGTTCTCCCTTTGTGCTCCACCATCCTAGTGTACTGACTTCATTCTCTCACTCTTGGCTCATGGTCACAAGTAGGCTGTTGCAAGGAGATATGTTGGATATGAAGGTTATGTCTCCCTTCCATGCAAGTAGAAGGGGAAATGGGCAAAAGTCCCTCTTTATGCTTCATTAGCTGAAACAGATGAGTCACTTGCCCACAATTTGACTAAGTGGTCAAAAGGAATGAGATTAGCACAGCTCATTTAGACCAGTCATAATTCATCCATTGGAGTTGGGTATATACCCTTCTAATATAAAGTGATCTCTGCTTTTAATGGAATACTTTGGGGTTCAAGCAGAAGGAAAGTGTCATATGGGAGATGATTGTTGTCTTGGTCCATGCAGGTTGCTATAACAAAATACCGCTGACCGGGTAGCTTACAAGCAACAGAAATTCATTGCTCATAGTGCCTGCAGATTTGGTGTCTGGTGAGGGCCTACTTCCTTCATAGATGGACATCTTCTCACTGTGCCCTCACATGATGGAAGGGGCTAGCTGGTTCTCTGCACTATCTTTGTAAGGGCACTCATTCCACTAGTGAAGCCTCTGCCCTCAGGATCACCCCCAAAGGCCCCACCTCTAATATCATTACCTTGGGGATAACACGTCAACATATAATTTTGGGGGAGGGGCACAAACATTCAGAATATAACAGTTGTTGTGGAAGCAAAGATCAGAATCTGCACACTCACACAGTCAGCTGCTTGCTGGGCCTCTCTACACACCAAGAATCATCCTGAACACTTTACCCTCCATATCCAATGATCACCGAGGCTGATTCATTTTTGTCTTGTGAATATCCCTCTGTTCTGCTCTGTTTCTCCCCTCCCATTCTCTTTCTCCGTTCTCTGCTATAGCTGTCTCCAGTCCACTCTCCATTTCTCACACAGTCCCTGGAAGGATCCTGCAAAAACTCAAATTTCACCCCACAACTCCCCTGGCTTAAATTTTTCAGTAGCCACTCACTGGCTACAGACTAAACTCCCGCGTGTGAAATCTAAACCCCTTTATGATGTGACTTCTGTCTTTCATCCACTAACCAGCAAAACCACATTATTGTAAGTTACACACACACACACACTCTCTCTCTCTCTTTCTCTCTCTCTCCTCTTTCTTTCTCTCTTTATGCCTCTATTCTCCCTTTCCAGACACACTTTCTTTTCCTTTTCATCTGTCCTACCTTAAAACTTAGTTCTGTCTTCAAAACCCCCTTCCCTGCCTATTCCCCAGTTCTGACTTAGACCCCCTCCTATGTCTGCCCTACAAACTTGTCATGCTTCCACCCACACAAATGTTCTGTTATTCCAGTTCCTTGTCTATGTGTCTGTTTCCCCGTTACCCTGTGTTCTGCCTGAGAACAAGCCATATCTTGCTCACCTTTGCAAGCCCAGTGTCTCACCCAGTGACTGCCACAAAGTAAATATTCTTGTAAATAAATATAAAATAAAATTCTATATCGGCTCAACATGAGCAATTTGAAATGAGTCTTTAAAAAATCTTTTACATCGGGGATGGCCATAAAATTTCATTAATGTGTTTCATCCAGATTAACCAATAAATGTCTCCCGTCATTGTGTGCATTGTTGGAAGATTAATTCATTGTTAAGTTGGGTTTCCAGGGACGCATGATGAGTCACCAACAGAGGACTAAGGCAGCACATGCTCCTGAGATGAAAGAGCAAGGTGGCAGCATCGAGGCCCTGCACCATCTTCATGACAGCAACAGCAGCTGTTGGATGCTTACATCGTGACAGCACTTTGTGTACCTTTTTAATTGAATTCTCACTATAACCTCGTGAAGTAGGCATTCCTACTAACTTCATTCCATGTGTGAGAAGACTAAGGCCGGAGAGTATAAGAGTTTCTTACCTTCATACAGCCAAGAGGGAACAGAGCCAAAACTAAACCCCAGGTTTTCTGATTCCAAAGCCTACACCTCGAACTGCTCTATTCTCTTAACCTCTCTTTAACTTACCCAGGATTGGGAACTCCTGGAGTGAGAGAGTCTCCAACGTCTCAAAAGAGATAGAGATAGAAGTAAAGAGAATAGTCCTGCTAGGGACCCACAAAAATTAAACATTAAATTAAATTCAAAAGAAGAGAGAAAGATCGAGATTAGAATTTCAGGGAACACTGAAGTTTAGCCTGAGCAGAATTAGATGTATTCTCCTTCATGAGAACCCCAAGCGTGACTGAATGGTGGTTATCAAGCACATGGAGAGTCTCTCTGTGCATGTGAGTGACCATCTGGGGAGTTTTCTACCCGGGGTTTCAAAAAATGCTTTTGAAGAGTGGTACTGCTTTAGCTCAGAGCTTCTCAGACTTCAATGTGCACAGGGATTACCTGAGATGGGGATCTTGTTAAAGTGCAGACTGAAGCCCGCTGCGGCAGAGCCCTTGGGAAGGCTCGTCACCACTGACCTGTACAGACCCTCGGCTATGTGTGCCATTCAACCCTCCCACGGTGGTGCCCAGGGAGAGTGTAGGCTGTCTCAAGTGTTCTGCACCTGACGGGAGAAGGGACCTGGGCTGCACAAGTGATGCTTAGTTTTCTCCATATCTCCCTCCCTGTAGAAAACAGAAATCTGTGCATTCACCACAGTCATTCTGTGAAATAAGTAAACCCTCAAACCTGATTAGCCCACTGACCTCCAATGCTGGCTTTTACTTCACACTTTCATCACCCAAGAAAGTCTCCTGAAATAGAGGGGCCTGACAGGTGTTCCCTGAACTGAAAAGCAGCTGAGTGTGGCATTGGGGCCATGGGGGCAGCACCAGACACCAACGCTGGGCACCCCGGCTCCTGACTAGGGCTCTGCAGCCTCCTCACCCCTGTGCTCCTTCATGCTCCAGGACAGGGCTCTCCTGCCAGGTGCAGCTGGGCCACTGCTCCATTGGATGCACTGTACCCAAGTCCCCAATCTGCTCCTAAGTGTCCCATCCGGGACAAGAGCCCTACAGGCTTGCAGTAATGTCAGCCAGCTAATGCCATGCCCTTCCCAGGCACTCCCTTCCACATGGAGTCCTCCATGACCTATGTGGACAGCACTGTTTCTTCTTCAGCTGTGGCTTTTCCTGCTATTGCCTTCTTGTGCAATATCCTCTCCTCCCACACACTGTGTTTCTATTTCCCTCCTTGAAATCTTTGTCCTGGTCTGTTTTGCTTTTCCCTCTTACTTTTCAGTCATCCTTTCTCTAATGACACCAAAGACTGAGCCATCTGGCCACAGGTGACCTATAGATTGGGGCATAATTTGAGGCTATGGATTTCGAACATTCAGAGATCACAGGACGTTTTGAGGGGATAAATACTGGATGACTCACATCAAGTAATGGAGGAGGGAAAGACATATTTATTGAGTTCCAACTGCCCACTAGTCCGGATTGCTAGTTGCTTCCAGGAGCTTACCTCTGAGAGGAAAATGGAAGCCCCAGGAGGCACACAGCCTCACTGTGGTGTGCAGGGACTGCCTGCAGCCTTTGCTTCAATAACAGTAAATTCATCCTCTTCACATTAGGCATATACATATGTTCTTGAGGGTTTCTTGGCTACCTGATGACAACAGCATCATGTACCTGCTCTAAGTCTTAGTTTCCTCCTGTGCAAAATGGGGGCAACAATAGTGTCTACTTCACATATTTAGCACAATATGTAGTTTATAATAAACACTTAGTAGTTAGCACCAATTAGTACTATTGGTGCTGCCGCTGTGTCATCACCATTATAACTGGAGCTCAAGACAAAATTCATTACTAATAGACTCCATTTGTTCATTCAACAAGTGTTTATCAAGCACCAGATATGCTTAGGCTCTATGTACTCACCCAAATCTCATCTTGAATTGTAATCCCATAGTTCCTACGTGTTGTGGGAGGGACCAAGTGGGAGATAATTTGAATCATGGGGGCAGTTTTCCCCATACTGTACTCATGGTAGTAAGTAAGTCTCACGAGATCTGATGGTTTTATCAGGGGTTTCCGCTTTTGCATCTTCCTCATTTTCTCTTGCCACCACCGTGTAAGAAGTGCCTTTGGCCTCCTGCCATGATTCTGAGGCCTCCCCAGCCATGTGGAACTGTAAG
The DNA here is from genome assembly GCF_000951035.1 of Colobus angolensis palliatus. Taxonomy (NCBI): domain Eukaryota; kingdom Metazoa; phylum Chordata; class Mammalia; order Primates; family Cercopithecidae; genus Colobus; species Colobus angolensis. Next base: position 5,075,427 of record NW_012113586.1, on the reverse strand, counting down.
TCCAACTAAACTTCTTTTTCTTGCCAGTCGTGGGTATGTCTTTATCAGCAGTGAGAAAATGGACTAATACAGCCCTGAACTCTGTGCCAGGCATTATCTGATGTAGAACACATACACCAGTCATGGAACTTACATTCTAGTCAGTGGGGGGAGAATAAATAAAGAAATGGGGCAATTTCTGGAAGTGAAAATCTCTCCAAAGGAACTAAAATTTTAAAAAATGGGCTGAAGAGGCTGGGGCTTGCAGTGGAGAGGGCTGCTTTGGCTTGGGGTCAGGGAAAACATTTCCAAGAAGTATGAGTGAGCCAAGACACAAATGATGACAAGGAGCCAGGCAAGACAAGACCTAGGGAAGTGCGCTCCAGCAAAGGGAATGGCCAGCGAAAAGTCCTGAGATGGGAATGCACTCAGCATGTCAAATATGTTTCCCTAATTCCAGAAACTTTCTTACATGAAGAAGGAAGAAGTAGTACTTACAGAGGCTACAGGCACAGACTCTGGAGCAAATGCTTCCTGGTTTCATCTCCAGATTATGACCTTGAGAACATTATCCAACCCTCTATGCCTGTTTCCTGATCTGCAAATTAGGAAGATGATAGTGGATATGAAATTAATTACACATGAAAGTAGTTAGAACTGCTCTTGGCATGTAATAAGCAGAGAAAACGACTGCTGTTACAATTGTGATGAGTGTGTAATGAATAGATATAAATCACTTGAACAATTCCTGGAAATAATAAGCAGTCAACAAGAGTTAGTTAGCTGTTGTTATTGGAGCCTAGCACCTCATGGGTTTTTGACAGGGTACACAGGGAATAAGGGGATTCCTTTGTGTTTTCTCATGATGCCCTTCCATTTTGATCAGTGTAGTGGAAGGATTCAGTGTATAATTTTACCACTTAACTTAAAAATGCATCAATATAATCTCTGTGGTCAGGATGACTTTTATTTATCATTAGGTCTGCCTTTCTGAATGCAAATGATCGTTTAAAAAAATAAAAGAAAAAAACCAGAATTACAAAATATAGGGCATTATTTTTGAAACCAACCACTTTTTGCCCAATGATTTAGCTACTGTTTCCTTATTGCTAACTTGCAAAGAGTGGATGTAATTTCTTTATTTCCTTCATCATTTCCTGAAGCTACTCATTCCTTTAGGAGGTGAGGTGCTGGGGAGAGAAGGTCAGTTCAAATTCGGTCACCATGGAGTTTGGGCTGGTTTCAACTGCTTCCCATCAATGTTTTTCTGGCTTCCGTAAGTTATTACCTATGGGCTATTGGCCCTGGAGACACCATAGCTCATGGCTGACATGGTTTGTTCCCACGCCAGTCAGAAAGTGCAAATTCTCCCAAACAGCCGTCAAGAACTGGGTGTTACGGACTCAAGCCAAGAGGGTTTCAGCTGAGGCTACTATGGTGCAGGTCTACATTAGCAGGAGACCCTGGTGGTGTTCTTCTGCTTAGGGGACCCTTCCCAAGGGTGGAGCCACCAGGCCTGGGCACCAGCACTCGTTGGGCAGCCTCCCATTCCAACTGCTTGGCCCTTCATAGGGAAACTGATTTTACAGTTTCTCTATTTGGGACATCAAGATAGGTTGCCATGGAAAAATGACATCTTCTAATTAAAAACACAGAGAGGTCACAAGTTTCCCAGAACAACTAGGGCACAGATCCTAAAAGGAAAGAAACGAAACATTTGAAAAGAAAAAAAAAAAAAGTCAAACAAACCTCCAGGGCTGTGTCAGGCTGTAACTTTCCAAACCTGAATGAGATGCCTTGCATGGATGGGGAATCCTGAGAGGATAGTGTAAGTTCATCACTGATGGATGCTGTTTTCAGCTGGCAAGGGCTCAGTCAGGCAGCAGATCAGGGATGCTCAGGAATATTGACCTAGGATGATTATTCTGAGCTATCGTTTAAACTGTGCATTTCTGGATTTGCCTCCTGAGACATGGGAGGGTACAGGGAAGGACAGAAATGAGAAATCAGAAGGCCACTGGTTCCAAAGGAGCGAAATCCTGTTGCCCTCTGCCAATTTCCCTCCTTTGTGCTATACTTTGTACGTGTATTGACAATAGCACCTGCGACCTGTGTCGTGCTTAATTGTTTTCTCCCACACTGGACTGTAGACTTCCCCAGGACAGGCACAATGTTGTATTATTTCTGTACAGCCAGTGCCTAATATATTGTTTGGCACACAGAACATGTACAGTAAATCCTTGTTGAATGAACATTAATAATAAGAAGAAGAGCTGTCAAATACTGAGGGCACTGGGTTTTGGGATATTATTCATCTTCTTTCACAGTAAAGAAACTTTAGTTCAAGGGGGGCAAAGCAACTCGCATAAGTCCATGGAACTAGCAAATGACAGAGCTAGGACTTAGAATCAGCACTGCAGACTCCAAAGCTCAAGAATAAATGGATCCCTGTGGGGCTCATTTTCTCTCACTCAGAGGCTGATTAACCAACATGTGGTTTGAGGGGCCCTTTGCTGTGGCTCCTTCTCCCTCTCATTGACCACTTGTTGGCACCCTCAAGCCTCCCAGCAAACCCTGAACTAGAGAAAACAAGAGAAACAAAAAGTCTGCACTTGGCTGCTTGGCCAAGGCTCGTGTGAAAAGGAAGCTCACAATGGCAGTGGGTAAGGATGGAAAGCTCAGAGTGGCTTTCTTTTGCCTCTTCCTGCCCATCCCTGTGAGTGCCCCCCTCTCCCATGCAGGAAGGTGTAATCCCACTCCTAGGACAGTGAGGCAACCACAGAGGCTCTACCAGCTGTGCTGATCGACCCCTTCTCCCTGGGGATTGGATTCAGAGTGGAATCCCACACTAGAAATTCCTAACAATGAGATGAGTGTTGTGGTTCTCATTTAGCCAATACCATCGTGCTGCACAGCTCTGGGCACCAGTGCATAGAATATGATGTGAGTAGCACCCCTGAGAGCTGTGTAAGAAAGTTTTTGATGTGATCTTTCAACTTTCAAGTGTATTTTGCATTTTGCGTCATAAGCAGTGGATAATAACGTTAGTGGCCTGTGGTCATTTAGAAAGTCCTTTATGCACATTATTTCATTATTACCCTGTGAGGCAGGTAGCTCTATTAACCCCCTTAGAGATGATGCTGCTGAGGTTTTGAGGGATGCATCAGCTTCTCTCTGTCAGAACTACTCAAAGTGTATTTCCACAGGCTGGAAATAGCAATATAAACCAGAAGCTTGTTAGAAATGCAAACGCCCGGGCCTCACCCTGAGTTGACTGAATCTGGGCGACACGTCCCAGGATTTAGCTCTCCAGGTGACTTCTGGGAGTGCTCAAGTTTCAGAAGCACTGCCCTAGGACACAGAATAATAGTTAGAGGCTGAATTCAAATTCAACCCTCCCTCTCTCACTCCAAGTTACCCTATGCTGGAGGTACTGAAAAACATGCAGAGGAAGGCCAAAACCTTGAGTACAAATCATAGGACAACTTTTATTTGTTGAGAGAATGTGAACTAGGCATTTACCCTCTTATTCTTCTAAAAAAGAATAGGCATACTATTTCAATTAACTTTACTGAGCAGTTGTGAAAACCAAATGAATCAATGTATGTTAAAGTACCTTGTAAACTGCTAAATACTAAACTGTTAAACACCATAAACTTTTGTTGTTTATTATTATTATTACAGTAAATGTTAGATTATTATTATATTTCAAACAAAAAAAAAGAAACTAATGGGTAAAGTGAGTTTTAAAGTATCTAATTCCCAGGAAGTTTCCATTGCATAATCCTATTCTGGAAATACAAAATTATTGCCATGGAAAAGAAAATGAAGGTACACTGAGTGAGCCTAAGTTGGTGAACAATGACAACAATCATCACCATAATTGTTTGTGTATGAAGAAGAGGTGCCGTTCTGTCTACCCACAGAAGCGCAACTGACAGAACGGACGGAATATGAGGTCAGACTCAGAACACCTGCATTCTCTCCAGGCTTCTCCACTGACGGGTTATTCGATCTCAGACAAGGTCCTTCACCTCTCAGAGCCTAGTTCCTCTCTTATAAATTTGAAATCATAATAACAACTACATTAGAATAATCACGACTTATTTGATGTGAGGCTCAGTTAAGAGAATGCCTGTGAAAGTGCTCTACAAACTGCAATTCACTGCATAAATGTTCATTGTTCTAGTTGCTGTTGTTATTTACAGTAGGAGAGACTAAAAGGCGCTGAGCAGAGAAAACAATGACTCCTAATGGAACTCCTGAGACCTGCTAGCAGTAAGGCTAGGAAAGGAAAAAGACAAGAGGGGAAAAAGCTCTTTAGCTGCCTAGACACTGAGCAGCGCAGGGCAGTTCTCTTGGGTGTGGGGTGGGTGAGGAAGCCCAGAACCCGAAAGGCTGCAGATGTTGCTTCAGAGAAGGTCTCCTCCTGGGGGTCATGCAGCCACCCAATGTCAGAGGACCAGGCACCGGAACTGGGTGCAGCAGACCAGAGCATCCAGTTCAGTGCTATCACAGGCCTGGCCCAACAAGCCAGGACTCACTTTCACAACTTTTCACTTTCATCTCAAACGTAGACTTTGGATGTTATTTTCAAGTGAGCTTATACAGTCACAGAGAAACTGATGGAACAAGATGTTACTCATACAGCCTTAAAAGTATGTGTCTGATCATTAAGCTGTGCCACCTGGGCATCACTGGAATTTTTTTTTAAATAAATCCTTGGGCTATATTGTGCATTGTTCAATTATACTTTTAAAATAAAATATTAATTTGTTCATTATATGATGTTTAAAATATACCATAATTTTTATGAATCTGTTCTGACCCATCTTCATTTTTCACTACATCAGGAGCCTCTGCGAAGCCCCAGTCAGGGTCTGCAGCTCTAGTAATCACTCTTCTATGTAGGACGTAGCTGGGAAATTGTCGTATATATATATAGATATGCTTGGGTTTTACTCGAGTCCTCCTATAACAACTATTTCTGTTTGTATAACACTTTAAAATTTACAAAGCATTTTTATACACATTCTCTCATTGTTTCATAACAATCTTATTATAAGTAAAGCAGATATTTTTGTCCTTGTTGACCCTACCATCTATTGCTAGGTAGCAAACCATCACCAATTCGTGAACAAAATAAATTTTGTTATTTTGTTACTTTTGTTATTTTAACATTCAAATAACAACAAACTTCATTTTGTTCATGATGTTGGAAGAGACAGCGCATCTCTGCTCCAACTCGGAATGGACCGCTGTGGTTCAAGGGTTGGGGACTAGAATCCCCTTGAGGCTTGCTCACTCACACATCTGGTGCCCAGGCCAAGAGGACAAACAGCTGAGGGCTCAGACAGTCAGGACTCCTCCATCTCTCTCGTCATGGTCAGTTACTGATTGCAGCACAAGATACCGGGCAGCTGAGATTAGGCTGCTCACACAATAGACTCACGGGAAGTGATAAGTACTTATTTTCTAATGCACTTCCTTAGAAAATTTTTGTAAGGTTATTGTTACTGATATGCCTTAATGGAAATTCAAGGACAGATGTGTGGTGTGGTCAGGGTGTGAAAGTCTGGTTGTAGAGGATGTTACCAAAGGAAACATACTCAGTTTCTGGTTTGAATACGGGCATTTCTCATGCTTTTATTTCAGAAGACAGAAATGAACTGTCACACTGAGCTAGTTACCTCTGATCCTATCAAGAACTACTCATTTCTGTCCAGGTGTGATGCCTCACACCTGTAATCCCAACACTTCGGGAGGCCAAGGCAGGGAGATCACCTGAGGTCAGGAGTTTGAGACCAGCCTGGCCAACATGGTGAGACCCTGTCTGACATGGTTTGGTTCTGTGTCTGCACCCAAATCTCATCTTGTAGCACCCATAATTCTCACTTGTTATGGGAGGGACCCGGTGGGAGATGATTGAATCATGAGGCGGGTCTTCCCTGTGCTATTCTTGTGATGGTCAGTGGGTCTTATGAGATCTTACAGTTTTTTTTTGTTTTTGTTTTTGTTTTTTTGAGACAGAGTCTCACTCTGTTGCTCAGAGCTGGAGTGCAGTGGTGTCTCTCTCGGCTCACTGTAACCTCCACCTCCCTGGTTCAAGCAATTCCCCCACCTCAGCCTCCTCAGTAGCTGGGATTACAGGCGCCGGTCACCACGCCCAGCTAATTTTTTTGTATTTTTAGTAGAGACGGGGTTTCACCATGTTGGCCAGACTGGTCTTGAACTCCTGACCTCAGGCAATCTGCCCGCCTCAGCCTTCCAAACTGCTGAGATTACAGGCGTGAGCCACCACACCTGGCTGAGATCTTACGGTTTTAAAAACAGGAGTCTCTCTGCACAATCTCTCTTTGCCTGCTACCATCCAAATAAGATGTGCCCTTGCTTCTCCTTGCCTCCCACCATGATTGTGAAGCCTCCCCAGCCGTGTGGAATTGTAAGTCCAATAAACCTCTTTCGTTTGTAAATGGCCCAGTCTCGGGTATGTCTTTTTCAGCAGCATGAAAATAGACTAATACACCATCTCAACTAAAAATACAAAAATTAGCCGGGCATGGTGGCACGTGCCTGTACTCCCAGTTACTCAGGAGGCTAAGGCAGGACAATCGCTGGAACCCAGGAGATGGAGGTTGCAGTGAGCCGAGATCATACCACTGCACTCCAGATTGGGCAACAGAGTGAGACTCCAACTCAAAAAAAAAAAAAAAGGACTTCTCATTTTCTCATTCCTGAAACACATCTTTGGAGAAATTGGTTCTGACTAGGTGCACGTGCCTATGTCTGTGTGGGTTGTTTCCAAATTAGCTTGCTTTCCAACTCAAGCTGGGGTTTTAAACTGCATTGTACATCAGCTACCACCTTGACCTATGACTTAACCTCCAGAAAGGAGGTGGCAAAAAGTCAAGTGGTTTGGTAAAAAAGCATAAAATGACAAAGCTGCTTTCAGGGGCCTAATCTCCCCTTTGCTTTCTAAAAAGCCAAACACACTTTAATTGGATTTATATATTTCAAAGCTGATACAGTTGTACCAAACTTCAAGAGAAAGAGCTGCAATGTAAAAGTCCACAAAGGATGCTTGTCTTCCTCAGATTTTTAACTGCCGTGACTAATCAGGATGAGGGCTAGATGCGTGCGAGGTCTTTTAGAATGCTGATCTATACTTTTGCAAATGCAGAAAATGCCATTCATCTTTGCTTAATAAGAAGGGATCCTTTCTGAAGTATAAAACCCCCACTTTCTGACTAGGACACAGTTTATCTAACAATCTTAAACTGTTCAGCAGTGATAAATTCCTTGTGGATCTGCTGGTAAAAGTGGCTCCAGTATATTCTCTCCAAATAAGACATATTTAAGGGCTTATATAGTAGCATGAACTATGCTACTTTTTTTTGTTTTGTTTTGAATTTTCTTTCAAACACATGGAGTTTAAGTTTTGGGCCAAGTTTTGCTGGTCTTGGAGGTATGGTAATAATAGTAATGGTTAACATTTATGTAGCACTGTGTGTCAGACACTAAGTGTTCTATGCATGTTTCCTCAGGTAATCTCCACCATAACACTATGAGGTAGGTACTATTATTATCCTACTCTTGCAGATGAGAAAATTAAGACTCAGAGTAACTTCCTCAAGGTCACACAGCTAGGAAGTAATGGAGTTGAAACTTAAGGCAAAGCAGTTTGTCTACAGAATCCATGCTTACCAAGGACAGGGTCCTGGAAAACTGGTACATTTAAGGCAGGGACAGAGGTCAAAATGTTTGCAAAGCTTCAAACAGACTGTTAATCACAGGGCACCACCATGAGGTGGACATGTGCCCAGAAGAGCCAATTAGAGTACCTAATTGCTGTAGTTAGGAGTAGGCATATAATCTGAAGCAAGATCAATCAGAGTTCAGAAAAACACAGATTCTAGGAAGCCAGGGCTCTGTCCTTGAGCTGTCAAGAGCCATTTTTATCATCTTGGTGCAAGATCCTTCCTGAGAATAAAATTAATACAGAGAAAACCTAAATGAAGAGTTGGGTTGGGAGAGTTAGAACTGAAGATATTATCTGATCCAACTGGACCTGAAACCCTCCCTGCCTCTGCTCCTTGACCTTCCAGTTAAATGAGCCAGTACATACCCACTTTTGCTTAATCCAGTTTCAAATGGGTCTCTGTTATTTTGCAATAAAGGAATCTGACAGATACAGGGATTTTTACCAAAAACTTTTTCAGAGGAGCAGTCAGGTCAGGGCAGAGCTAGGAGCACCAAGGGTAACTTATATGGAAGCAGATTTGGTTCAACCTAAGTCTATATTCAGCAACTGACATTGTAAGTGCTTAAAAACAAACAGAAAACAAACCTCAGTTGAATGAAATACTGAAGCCAAATGTTTCTAGGCCAGTCTGTGGGTAATGGGTATGAAAAATGTCACAGTCGTAGTAATAACTCAAGTTTCACTGGCCTATCACATCCACATACCTAGGTCAGATCCTCTCGTCCCCCAAACTCATTCCCAAGTGCCCTTCTGGGCCTGGCTGCTCCTGCACTGGGCACTCATGTCTAAAGTGGTGGACCCCTCAGGACCGACACTTCAGGCTGGGAAGTGGTTGGAGGTGAGGTGAAGATGGATGTCTTCTCCCTTTAGAGTGGCACTGTCTGTTATGCTGCTTCTGTCTCCAAATCTGACAGAGTTTTAAATGCAGCAGCTTGTTTGGGTGTTGTTTTCAGTTCCTCTGCTCTTTCTAAAACTCAGATATTAATCTCATAGAGGACATCTGCCCCAGTGGCAATGATAAGGTGCCTCTCCAGGGACACTTGGACAATGGACATGTACAAGGGAGCTAGAGAGGAAGAATCCTTGCCCCTCAGAGGACACTTGGTGAACCCCCAAGTAACTGGGGAGGCTTTCACACAAGAACAAAGTAGTATGAAGGGAAATGAGTCAACCACAATTCAGGATTAAATCATGGCTGGTAATGTATAGCGACATTCTGGTTTCACATGTGCCCCTCAGAGAATTTCTATGTAATTACACAATATGCTCTCTGAAAACTGACAAGCAGATTTGACATCTTGTCAATACTCAAGGCTTAGAATGTGTTCATTAAACCAACTATGGTGTTAAAACTTTTTGATTATTTGGTATTATGTATCAAGATCTTGAAAATGTTTTTTATCCCTTGACCAAGAAATTCCATTATGGGCCTCTATCCTAAGGAAACAATATGAAAAATAGGATTAAAGAAAAACGTTACAAACAATGATGTTTATAAGCATATTATTTATAATAGGGAACGTTTTTTCATCTATAAGGGGATAGTCAAACTCCTCATCAGTATAAATAGTGGAGAAATATGCACAAATTCCAATAACCTGAGAATGAGAAAAATCCATGTCTTTAATGAAAGGAAATATTGATAAATTCAACAACATCAAAAGGAAAAAAATGCATGGCAAAACAGCATTCCCAGATATTGAAAAAAGTACCCACAACCTAATAGAAGAATTAGCCAAAGACATGAACAAGCAGGACTCATAAAATGGTCTTTAAACATATTAAAATAGTCTTTAAACATATTAACATAGTCTTTAAACCATAAAATGGTCTTTAAACATGTTAAAGTTGCTCAAGCACACTCATAATTAGAGAAACGCAGACCAATAGTACACCAAGATACCATTTCTCACCTATCAGATTGGCAAAAGCCTCAAAGTCTGATAACAGGTTTTGATGACAAGACTATGAGGAATCAGCATTTCCTTCATTGCTCCTAGGAATGCAGAAAATAGCAGAGCCCCCACAGAGAGAACTGACTACATCAAGCAAAATTACACACGCGTGGACCTTGGATATGGCAATCCTAGTTCTGATAATCTATCCCAAAGTGACTGTAGCCCTGATATAAAATAACATTTGTAATAAAAGGATTGGAATTAACCGACTCTCCATCATCAGGGAACTGATTAAACTATCGTAAATCTACACAATGGAGTATATGTAACCATAAAAAAGATGAGAAAAAATTTTGTGGAGTGTTTTTCAGGATATATTCTTAGGTGAAAAAAGCAAGATGCAGGAAAACAAAAATATGCTATTTTTGTGTAAGGAGAGGTGAAAGTATGAGTATAAATCCACACATTTATACAGGTACATAATAGTTTCTTATATTTGTGAAAAGAAACGCTGGAAGCCTAAATCAAGATCTAATAAAAATGGTTATCTAAAGGATGAGAGGAATGGAACAAAGGCATCATGAGAAAGCAAAATTTATCTGAGTATTCTTTGAACATGGTTCATCTACTATACAAGCTTAGTGTGATTTATCTGAAGGACAGAAAAAAAAAAACAAGCGTAACAACAATAAAAAACTTCAAAGGAATATTAATTTATATTGTTTGACATTGTTAGAAGTAATGTTATTATTGTCATTTTGAAACTATTTGTGTCATCTATGATAGCTTTATAGTGTAAGATTTATATTGTAATTAATGTAAGAAAAGACATAAAAGTATAAAATCAAATATATTAGGTAAAAATCCTATAATATTTAAATTTGAATTATAAATATTAGTATACATTTAAAATTATAAAGACACACACACATATACATATATATACATACATTTTTTGAGAAAGAACTTGTCTTTGCACTGTCCATTGAAAAGCTGTGGAAGCCAAGCCTCCCACGTACTAATGAACATCCTTAGTGTTCAGTTTTGGTTTCTAAATATCATTCTAAATATCAATATTCTAAATATCAATAGGAAGGACTTCCTAGGTGCAATGGCTAATTCCAGGAATAGAGCAGGGGATATACATGAGCCTGACTCATCTTGTTATGCCAGAAAGCAATGAAGCTGTCAAAGGTTAATGACATATTGTCAAAAAGACAAGGAAGCCAGCTTGCAAGGGCTCCCATGAGCCAAAGTTGGGATAATCTGTGTATTAAAAAGAATAAATTGAAGCATATTAAATATTTTTTAAAAATCAATGTGTTACTAATGTTAGTCAAAAGTGAGAAAGCCTCACACTCACCTCTCAGAGAAACACCCTAATCTGATACAATTCAGGGTTCTACTTCAGTGGTTTCTTACTCGGAATATTGACGGTTAAATGGAGAGAATCAGACATTTATTTTCCTGTTATGTAGGAACTGCCTTTCAGGATGTGGCAGACTGCATCTTCTAGAGACGGCCACGGTGTTCCCCATCCCACATGCTCTTTCACAGGGTGACTGTTCTGCCCTAACATCAAGAAGTGGGCTCTGTGTCACCTCCTCTTGAATCTGGGCAGGCTGGTGATAGTTTCAACTAATAACAGACTATCATGAGAGTAATTCTTTGTGATTTTTGAGGATCGGTCATGAAAGGCAATTCAGCTTCTGTCACGTCTGCTGGGATATTCATTCTGGAGGTCTGAGCATCTACATAAAAAGGTCCACTTCCCCTGAGGCCACCATGCTGTGAGGAAGCCCAAGTCACATGGATAGTCCACGTGTAGGAGCTCTGGTTAGCAGTCTCAGCTGAGCTCAGTGTTCAAATCATTCTGGCCCAAGAGAGACTATGCATAAAGGAACCTCCAGATCATTCAAGTGTCCAGTTGTTGAGTCACTGTAGCCCTTGAGTCTTTCCAGCTGAGGCCCAGACATCACAGAACAGATCCCCATTGTGCCCTGTCTGAATTCCTCACCCACAGAATCCACAAACATAATAAAATTCTTATTTTACACTATTAAGTCTGAGGTGGTTTCCTACACAGCAATATTACCTGAAATTCAGGGTCACTAAATAGCCCTAGCTAATAAAAGAAAGTTCTTCTTTTGAAAATAATCTCATTAGTAAACATAGAAAGAAAAAGAATCTCAATAAAATTTAATCAAATAAATATAGATGTGATAGAAATAGAAACTGACATTTTACAATCCCTTAAGAGATATTTGATTTAGGCGATATTCAGCAATGACACTAAAATCAATAGGGGAAAGATTGAATGGTAGCTAGATATTTGCAGTATGCTAAAACATTACCTTGGTTGATTATTTGTTAACCTAAAGGGAAGATAAATACAACTTTAGGATGAACAGATCAGGCTGCCACTATTTGAAGTCCCTAATGAAGTAATCTTATCATCACATTTGGTAGAACAACTTTATATTAGGTGCATTCTGATGCAGTATGAAATACAGTCCCCTATAAAGTACTTTTACCAAAAATGTGATTAAGATTCAAGTATCAATTTAAATGCAAGGATTAGGAGAACATGTTTAAAAATGTTCCAGGAAGCAATCCAGAAGGCAGAAAATTCTAACTGAAAACTGATCCAGTTTCCTCAAGTCAATGGAAGGGAAAAAGATTGGGGACAGTTAAAAGCGACTCAAGAGCCATGACAAATGCAATGGATGGACCTTGTTTGAGTTTAGGTTTGAGCAAAACTGGTAAGAAGACATTTGCAGAGACAACTAGGTACTTCTAATATTGGCCAGGTATTAGGTGATATTAAGGAATAAATACTAATTTTGTTAGAACTGATATTGATATCGGCATTAAATGCCCTTATTGTTTAGAGATGCAAACTGAAGTACTTAGTGGTGACATATTATGATATCTGTAATATATTTTTAAACACTTTAGCAAAAATAAGTACAAAAATTGTAAATGTTAATTATCATTAAATATAGGTAATGAGTTTTCGGGGTTCATCATTACATTTTCTCTGTTTGAAATTTTTCATTGCATAAAGTCAAAAATTTGTATGATTAATTACAATTATAAAGATGTTTTCGAGAGTCTAAGTGTTCAACTATAAAGGAATATCTGATTCAGTTATAGTGCATCTTCTAGATGGAATATTTAGTCATGTAAGATGATCATTACAAAGATTATAAAAAAGTAGTGGTGCAAGTCTATAGTTCCAGCTACTCGGCAGGCTGAGGCACGAGGATGACTTGAACCTGGCAGACAGGTGCTGCAGTGAGCCAAGATTTCACCACTGAACTCCAGTCTGTGTGACAGAGAGAGACTCTGTCTCAAAAAAGAAAAAAAAGAAGAAGAAGAAGAATTGTGATTTATAAGTTAAATATGAGTATACAAAATTAAAATTTCATAGTGACTTCAGTTTTACTTGAAGGAATGTGTGTGTGTGCATCCTCTTAAAACTCACATCAAGTCTATATCATTTCTCATTTTCTTGCTTGTTGGTCTTACGGATGGCTTGTCTGAAGTAATCAAGGCTGATGCCTGCCTCTGCCAGGCACTCTGAGGGGATGGTAATCCCTAGCACAGCATTGAACATCACTTTGGAGAAGCCTCTAACCATTCATAAGGAATCCAGATTATCTCTTTTACACCTTATTATGGGAAAACACAGTATTCTTGTGGGGTTCCCATTTTAAATATTATATAACTAAGGGAGAGAGACTGCCAAAGTTAGGAAGAAAGCCATGGTGAGATTTTAGGTCATTTATTAATAAAAGTTGACAGTGGCCGACTCTTCTTTTCCTGCTCTAAAGACCTTAATAAAAGCAGTGCTGGGCATAGGCTCAGACCCTAGAAGGATGTGGGAGAGGAGGAAGGCTATCTGATGAGCTTACGTTTCTTCCAGTCACCTGGTTCTGGCTTCATGAGTATCTCCAACCCCAACTCACTTGCCTCTCCCCATCTCAACTTTTCTCTTCATTCCCATGCCTGTCCCCAGAGTGGGCTCCTATGTGTGGCTCCATAAGTACTCTGGCAAAGCTTCCTTGCCAATCATCATTCCTATGAAGGTGTATTCATACTAACAGTTTATGGTGTTGGATATTTAAGGCAGATTTGCATCCCAATAGCAATCAAAACCTGAAATATAGAGTGGGTTATTCTGGCCAGGAAGCTCCTAGGTAACCAGTTGGTCAAATTTTATTTTAAAGTAATTATGTCTTTTAAGAGCTCCTGGATTCATACTACGCTGATGGTTGTTTCCTCTTCTTTCAGGTAAGGTCATCCAGGCTAGAAAAATACAGAAAAACAAAATCAAAAAAGACACTTGTAGAGAATTATTGAAGTTACTGATGAGAAGGTGATATAGGAAACCACAAAAGTAGGAAGGAATTTTCTTATAGTTTACTCATTCCTTTGACATTCAATAACCTTTCACTGTGTGCCTATGACAAGCTAAGTGCTGTGCCAGGCCCCAGAGACACAAAGATGATTGTATTATCTACCATCTTGGAAGAGAGATATATAAATGGATCATTTATTATATAATGTGGTAAATAATAGAAATATGCACAAAGTGTTATGGCAACAAAAAGCAAAAAGCAGCTAACTCTGACAGGTGTGTCTAGAAATGTCTCACACAGAAAATGACATCTGAGCTGGGTGACCTGGGACAATTTATTTAACTTCCTTGTGCCTCAATTCCTCCTCTATGAAATGTAAATAATAGTACTCTAATCACATAGCTGTAAGAATCAAATGATTTATTACATGAGGTAAAGTGTTTAGTGCCTGAAATGTAGGAGTTATTCAAGAAATATTAACTAACAAGAAATATTAGCTAACAGGAAGAGGAAGAGCTGGTAAAAGGAGAAACAGGAGGAGGAGGAAGAAAAGCTTGCCACTAAGGGAGTAAGAACATTCTTATTAGAAGAAACAGCATGGGCAAAATGCAAGGTCATAAAAGAACTTGGCATGTTAGGAGAAGACAAAGCAGCTCAGAGCAGCCAGAGCATATAGTGTTTCGAGGGGGAAGTAGGTTTAGGGCCAAAAAAGGAGGAGTCTTCCCTGCAGGGTTGGTTCAATTCAGCCACGCTGGCACAACCTTATCCTTTGGTTGGTTGGTTGGTGCTCCTGCCATATCATTTATTAAAACCATTGGCCGGGCGCGGTGGCTCAAGCCTGTAATCCCAGCACTTTGGGAGGCCGAGACGGGCGGATCACGAGGTCGGGAGATCGAGACCATCCTGGCTAACCCGGTGAAACCCCGTCTCTACTAAAAAAAATACAAAAAACTAGCCGGGCGAGGTGGCG
>NW_012113586.1:5054405-5060404 GCF_000951035.1 Colobus angolensis palliatus | reverse complement strand
AGTTGATTTTAAACAGAAAATGGTGAAATAATCATGCATTTTAATAGAAGGAATATAACTCTGGAGCAGTGAAGAGAATGCATGAGAATCAGGTATGATGCTAACGTGCCTTTCTTACTTCACCAGCAGTACTCTAATGAAAACATACATGACTCAGCGACACTCCGTCTCAATAAAAAAAAAAATAAAAAAATAAAAAATTAAAAAAAAAAAACCATCACCCCTGCTTTCTTTATATTAATTATAAAGGGTAGAGAAAGCAGGTGGGAGTTGATTTTAAACAGAAAATGGTGAAATAATCATGCATTTTAATAGAAGGAATATAACTCTGGAGCAGTGAAGAGAATGCATGAGAATCAGGTAGACTGGTGCCCTGGAGAAGAAACAGTAGGCTTCAGTAGTCTGTGCATGACTCTCTGGTTAGGTGAGTGTTTTGTTTTGGTCTCATCTCCCCTGTTACATGTGAGCAGTTGAAGGACAAGCACCATCCTTCTATCTTTAGCACCTACGTTATCACTTGCTTTGGAGTGGGTGTTCAATAATTACTCATTGAAGAAATCAATAAATGGAGAATGAGCTGAGATGTCGAAACCCTGTGCTAGATGATAGCGGTGCAGAGGGAGAGACGCGGCCAGGTGTGGAAGATATTTCTGAAGCAGAAACAGCAGGACTCAGAGGAGGATCTAGGTGTGGGAAACCAGGATAACAAAGCACCAGTCATATCCCTTGATCTGTAAATTAGGCTCTCAGTGCCTTCATGTCTTCATGAGATTGCCCACGCAGGAGACAGACACGTTTGAAGGAAAGTTGAGGTGCATGCTTTGTAAAGATACAGCACTGGTCTTGGTCAGGGTGGGTCACTTGAGGGGTGTGAGTTGAAAGGCAGCAAGAAGAGAGTTGCTACCCCCATCAGTCCTTCATATCCTCTGTCCTACAGAAGTGTTGTCTAGGCATATTCTACCTATTGAAAGACTTCATTTCATACAGATACAAGGATCTAATTGTAACTTTTGACAAGGTTCTAGAAAACTGAATGTGAGAAAAGGCAATTTCCAGTTTGGGCCACAAAAAAGCACAGGCCAGCCCTTCCCTTCCTGTCTCCCCTTCCTTCTGGTTACAGCATGGATGTGGTGGCTGGAGCTTAGGCAGCTTCTGGGACAATGAGGTGGAAGTTGCATTCTTAGGATGGCAAAGCAATAAGAAAGATCCTGAGTGCTGGACAGCGTGGACTATCATATTAGTCCTCATTGCCTATCTTTGAATTATATATGAGAAAGAAATACATCTCTACCTTGATTAAGTCACTACCACTTTGGCCTTTGTTAAAATAAGAAAACCAAAATTTTTTTTGAGACAGAGTCTCACTCTGTCACCCAGGCTGGAGTGTAACCTCACTGCAAACTCCGCCTCCCATGTTCAAATTCTCCTGCCTCAGCCTCCCGAGTAGCTGGGACTACAGGCACGCGCCAGCAAGCCTGACTAATTTTTGTATTTTTAGTAGAGACAGGGTTTCACCATGTTGGCCAGGCTGGTCTCGAACTCCTGACCTCAGGTGATCTACCCACCTTGGCCTCCCAAAGTGCTGGGATTACAGGCGTGGGCTACCACACCCAGCCCCAAACCAGTATTCTAACTAATGTACCTCCCCAGCCAAAATAATTAGAGATAAAAAGGTAAATATCCTGGAAATAGTACTCAAATTATTTTTTAATCCTAACTTAGGTACCTATAATCTTTAGCATAGAATATTAGCTGCTCTGAGATAAATTATCAAATAAGTGAGTTGATTGAGAGTTGGAAGGAGACTAAGAAGGAACATCAGGCGAAGGGGAGATAAAGGGGCCATAGAAAGAGAGACTGGCAATGCCCAAAGACACCCTTCTCCTCGGCTCCGGTCTTGTCTAGGGTCTCTCCTGGTACACAGAGAAGATTCAATGTTGATTAGATCAGTAGGGAAGGCTTTGTAGAGGGGATGGGATGGCTGCAAAGAGAGAGAGGCAAGACTGCTTCAAACTGACATTCTTGGATAATGAAAGCAATAGATGTCACAGTATAATTTTTAAACTGGAGAGGAAGCCAAAAGTTCCCTCTCTGCCTCTCTCTTTTTTTCTTTATCTATATTTGGGTGCCAATTATACCCAATAAAGACAAACTCAGTTTGTTTAATGTCAGACTGTAGATATTTGTGATCTGGCAAAGGGCAATCCCTTTGCAATTTTGGAGCCTGTCATCAGGATTAATGGACCTAGAGAAAAATGTCTGGAGCAATGTTTGGTCCTTCAAAGACCCTCAGGTCCAGATCCATCATGGCTGGGCAACCTCCCAGAGCTGCTCAAGCACAACCTATGATTGCCTATTGCTTGGTGGACTGCCAAGCCTGCTGCTCCCTTTACCCTCCCCAGCTCCACAGAAAAGTTCAGAAAGTGCAAGCTACTCCCACGGGTCACCTGGCAGATGCCCAATCCTTCTGTGGAAGAGGCTGACCCTGCAACCAGGGAGAGCAGCGTTCCCTGAAATGACTTATGGGTCTTCTCTTTGCAATCTAAGAAGCTGCCAATGGGGTGCTAACCCCTGATGCAGAGAGGGCTACCTCTTTTAAGTCACTGGTAGCATCCTCTTTTCTTGGACCACTCATTTGCTGTATGCCTTGAAACACCCTTGGAACAGTGGATGTCATGGAGAACAAAATAGTCATCTAGAGGAAAGGCCCAGGCTCCCTCAGAACCTCACACATATCCCTGCAGCTATGTGAGTATTGTTTACCTCCCTCACTAGGAGGAGAGAAGTTCCAGTCACTCTTAGCATAATCCTGCTATACCGGCTATCACAATGGACTTCAAGTTTCTGATGAGATATGGAGATACATGTTATTCAGCTTTGTACCCATCTCCACTCTTAGTCTTAAGAGCTAATCATACTCCTCGGCATTTTAATGCTTTTGCAATAATTCTCAACTTTTGGTGCATCTCTGATTTTTTGTGAAGCTTTAGAAAATTATACATGCCCATACCCCATGAATGGATGCCCGTTATGTAGGTGTGGGACAGGCGCTCTGCTGTGAACAACTGTTGTTTTTAATCTGCTGACCATTTTCTACCAGTTAGGGTGAAATCACCTCATTCTTTCCCTGGGAAACAATACCCCAGCACCACACACTGCTTGGAAGGGATGTTAGTGAAGATATCTCCATAGGACCCCAACAAGTATGGGCATGAGACCGAGCAAGGCTATTGTTTTAGTTCAGGCTGCTACAACAAAGTCCCACACCCAGGTGGTTTATAAGCAACAGAAATCGATTTCTTGGAGTTCTGGAGGCTGGAAGTCTGAAATCAGGATTCCAGCATGGTCAGGTTCTGGTGAGGGTCCTCTACCAGGTGGTAGACTGCTAACTTCTCATCGTATACTCATATGCAGAAGAGAACAAGCCCCGTGACCTAATCACCTCCCGAAGGCCCCATGTCCAAATGCCATCACACTGGGGATTCAATTTCAGTATATGAATTTGTGGGGGACACACACACTCAGTCCATAACCCAGTCTCTCCCAGAACGAGAACCCTGGATGAAGAAAAGCAAGAATGGACATGTATTGGAGTGGATTGCTCTGGCGAGGCCTCACGAAGTCCATTCTGCCCATGGTAATGCCCAGCTCCACCCTGCCTCGTCCGTTCCCAGGCCTGGTTCCTCAGCTTTCCCTTCCTTCTGTGAGCACTCTGTCTTCCTGATAAATTTCTTGCTCATCTAATATATAGTAAGTTTAATGTTTACAACCAAGTAACCCTGACTGCCACTGGGACACAGGTGATTTTTAAAAGCTCCGCAGGTGCACTGGCCTACGGAGTTGAGCTGGGAAGCACTAGCCACCTATGCGTAGGGCTCTGTGCTAAGAGTTCCACGTACACTTTTCTCATTTAACACTCACAAAAATCCAACAAGTGAGGAAACTGAGGCATCCGGTTAGTAAATGATCATTCTGAGATTTGAAAACATTTACTCCCAAAACCTCTTAACCCCACTGATAACTGTTTTCCAGTGGCAATGATATCTCATTCTCTTGGTTTCCCATGGTTCTTGGACTCTTTTTAACTTTTCATTTGTTACCTTTTATTATACTTATCATGTGTATCTAGTAATCCGCATTACTGGACTATAAGCTCCTTGAGGACTGTTTAAAAGTTGGGCAGCTCTTAACCCTTAATATGGTACCTTTCGTGCTGCTCTACTACATATAGAGATTCCCCTGTATTTGTTGAATAAGTGAATGATGGTAACTGGTTACCGCACAGCGTGAATTAGTGAATAACCAGCCACTGATGGGTTCATCCTGAAGCAGAGAGAGCAGGAAGTGTTGACATGGGCTGACATAAACATATGGCCACAAAGGCATTTCTTGGTCTAAAGAATCATCAATTAAGGACTTTCTCCAACCCTGGAAATTCTTTTTCCTGCTCCCTGACACAATGCCCAACCTGAGCTACCCTTTCCCAAACATCTTACTTTCCTGCCTGTTCAAGTCTAACAAACAGTGGAGGAGAGTCAGATAGGATGACTTGTCCTCCTCAAGCACAGAGAACATCGTAATTTCTCTTGGTCATCCAAATATAGAATCTCCATGGGCCAGAGCAATAAGCTGGACACAAAGAAGTTAACACAGCCTTAGGATTTCCTGGGTTTTACAAGCTTGCCCACTTAAGGAAATGCTACTAACTCTTCCGGGATAGTGATTTGTAATTTGCTGCATAAATATTCTTAGTTTGCCTCCTACCTGCCACTTAAGTGAACTGAAAGAGAATCCAGATCATGATGTCTGGCCACAGGGCTTTGGTTCAGACTTGAAACCCATCTATCTGTCCATCTATCCATTCGCAAAGTATTATTGAGTACCAGCTTCCTCCCAGGCACTGGGCTCTGCTGTCTTAAAAAGACAGGGTTTCAGGCCGGGCGCAGTGGCTCAAGTCTGCAATCCCAGCACTTTGGGAGGCCGAGACGGGCGGATCACGAGGTCAGGAGATCGAGACCATCCTGGCTAACCCGGTGAAACCCTGTCTCTACTAAAAAATACAAAAAACTAGCCGGGCGAGGTGGCAGGCACCTGTAGTCCCAGCTACTTGGGAGGTTGAGGCAGGAGAATGGCGTGAACCTGGGAGGCGGAGCTTGCAGTGAGCTGAGATCCGGCCACTGCACTCCAGCCCCGGGCGACAGAGCGAGACTCTGTCTCAAAAAAAAAAAAAAAAAAGACAGGGTTCCAATTATTAAGGATCTTATAGCAAGTAGTGGAGACCAACCTGTAAATAGGCTAGGCTATTTGAACATGGTGTGGCAAGGGCTAAATTGAGATAAGCACAGCTTGGGAGTGGATAGGAAAGACAGGAACCCAGCCTTGTCACATGGAGTGGAGCTGCCTGCAGAGTGCTTTTGACAAGATCTTTCCTTATGCAGAGTTTTACTTAAACCAACCCTCTCTAGACTTTTACCTAAACCAACTCCAGGAGAATCCTTTCGTCTCAATTATTCCCTACCGAAAACACTGCTTTATCATGATTGGTGCCAGGTTGTAAGTGACCACAGGATAGGTAGGCTAGTTAAGATGGGATAAGATTGAGATATCAGGAGGTCAGGCTTATTTGAGCCAACATTAATCGAGCACTTACTACATGCCCAACAGTATACTATGAAATTCATCAAAGTATCTCATTAAAGCCTCACCATAAACTGATTTCATAATATAGGTATTCTGACTACTATTTTCTAGATGAGTACGCTGAGCCTCACATAGATTCAGGAACTTGCCTAATATCTCACTGGAGTGAAGCCAAACTTCAAAGATCTCTGGTTCTATAGCATATAGAGTCACTATTGCACCTGCTTCCCGAGGGCAGGCCTGTGGCATATACTTTTTTGATAAAGATTTCACCCTAAAAAGGACTTTTCAAATTCATTATGGAAACAAATGCAATTTTGAGTTTTGTTGCAAAATAAAATATCTACCTGCCCCAACTA
>NW_012113586.1:5044677-5054210 GCF_000951035.1 Colobus angolensis palliatus | reverse complement strand
CTGGCTAGTTTTTTTGTATTTTAGTAGAGACGGGGTTTCACCGTGTTAGCCAGGATGGTCTCGATCTCCTGACCTCGTGATCCGCCCGTCTCGGCATCCCAAAGTGCTGGGATTACAGTGCCCCAGCTAAATTCTTAAAGTTGCACAAACATGTTCAATATTTTATAAGTTCAATGGAGATTCTCGTAATTATTATTGACAGTAAGTTAAAGGCAATTTCCAACGTCAAGGTGAAGCCCCTGGGCCTGAACTTCTCCATGGCCCTCTCCTTCTGAAAGACTTCCCAGATCCCCTCCATAAAGATAATTCTCTCCCACTCACTTGGCCTGACTTATGCCTCTCTCTCCTGAGAATCTGCAAGCTGTGGAGACCAAACCAAGTTTTTATTATTGTCTTTTGTATCTCCCTTGTGCCAGATCAGTGCTAAACCCATAGTAAGTCCCCGAGATATGTTCCTTAAGAGTAACTTGTATTGACAATTTTGGAAACAATGGCTCACTCTCAACATAAGCAATTGCATTCCTTGCTGCTCTGTCCTTTAAATGGTTTCCTAAAATATGAACTGGAAGAGCCCACCACCCAGGACTCTCTGTGTTTCTCATAATACACTTTGCAACATGCTTCTATATACATTTTTCTGAGAATAAATGAGTAGCACTCAAAAAGACTTTTAGCTATGATTTGAGACATACATTATGATCAGGCACAAACTTTGTTACTCTGTTATTTTGAAATTCGAAAATTAAGTTGCAGTCACACACACACACACACACACACACACACACACACACACATACATTTAGTTCAAAGGCCTTGTTTATTTCCTGAGTCTCACAAAGATGTTAGTTTGTAAAATAACCTGAAAAATCACCTATGGCAAATTCTTGCCAGACTTGGATCTCAGAAATGCTGCCTTCCTCAAAAGTCTGTTAGAAAGTCTGTGGTGTGTAATTAAATCAAAGCCGTTTGTTATTACTCTCTTCAAAGCTTTGAGCCTGGGTATATCAGCCTCTACAGCCAAACCATTTCACCAGACACTCGGCACTTGTTTACTCCAGCTGCCTCCAGGAGTTCCCTCTGGACGGCCTCCCAAGCTGCCGCCAGGACTCTTCCCTCACCTCCATTCATCTAAATGTGTCCAGATGGCTCCGGCTTGGTCTGGGTTGCAGAGCCTCATGGAGAAAGCCTAGGACATTTGGGGGTACAGTTGTGAATTGCTCACTATGAAACCCAATTTGGGATCTTTAAAATTTTGCTATGTCTTTTCATTGACAGCCACAGGCAGTTTGGTGGAAACACATCCTGGGAGAGAAATTTGAAGCTACTCTGGAAATGCTTGGTGTTTCAGCTGAGAGACTAATACTCGACCACACAGGACTATAAGCTACACAGGGCTAAGAGCCACATCTGTCTTGTCACCGTTGTATCCCCAGCGTCTAGACATGGTACCGAGTCATAACAGGTACCCCACAAATGTTTGTAAAATGACTGAAGAGTTGAAAAGGAAATTTTATAATAAGCTAGCAATGTCATCAGTGCTACAGACGATGTTTACGAACCTGTTTAATTTCTTTTCCTCCACCAAACTGACTAACCAGATGGACTGGCTGTCGAGGTATTTGTCACATAAACCTTGAGCTTTGCTGCTTGGGGTTGACATTTGTCCCATCTTTTCAGCACACACAGGAGAACCACTGTCAAATTCCTGAGTAACACATTTGTGAATAGAATTTATTTTCTCTTGAGCGCTATTCAGTAGAACTTTCTGTGATGATGACAATGTTCTATTTAAATAGCCTCATGTAAACTAGTGGCTGCCATGTTAGACAGCAGAGATCTCGATATTCTAGATTAACTTGTCAAGTTTCCCAAGAAGGAGGCTGGGAATGACTGATCCATACCTTGCTAACCACAGACTTTCAGATCATCAGGCTGGTGGAGAGGACTTCAGTTTCTTACTGTGACAAGCCCAGTGGGCAAAAGCAAGAGTCCCAGAGTCATGTCCTGAGCACTTGTGACCATGATATACATGTCCTTTGAGTTTTATTTGTGCAGTTTGGGGAGGACATGATGACGTTGAGTCCTGCTCTGTACAGCCAATGGCATTTCTCAGGTCCACAGCCCCAGTATGTCACTTAGTCCCTGGCCAAGCAGGGGTGAGGCTGGGAATAGGAGTAAGCCCGTGGCAGAGGGTCTCAATATCTAGAATCTGCTTTTCTAACAGACTCCAGTGGAGTCTGGCATAATCGGGCCCCAGACTACACTGAGCAGCAGTGCCAGTGGACGGGTCACTACCTGGTGTCTCTGGCTGAACAGTAATCCTCACTAGGTCACTATTTCCTGGAAAACTGCCTATACCTCACCAATCCTGACATGTTCCTTCCCTACAAGGTTCTCCTTTCCTGCTCCTCTGGGCAGAATCCACAACAACCTTCAGAATATTGCCCTATTCCATTTCCTTAGGGAAGCCTCTCCACCCACATCACCATTTGTCACTCAGTCACAGCATATGAGTTGGCCATGGACACACGCAGGGTAGAAGGTAGACTAACTCATCTCTGCATACCCAGTGCCAAACCCCAATGCTTGGCCCAGTACAGGCATTTACTACCCCATACCTCTTGTTCAAATTTCTCCAAGTTCTCTTTTTAAAGAGGAGTGAGTGCCTGTGACGACGGCGACTCATCCCTCAGACATTAATGTCATACCAGGCACACAAAGCAAATGAGAGGATCAGATGGGAGAAATGCGAGTGGCTTAGACATGGGTGAAAGGCTTTAGGCTGCTCATGCTAGGGGTTTGTTCCAGTTGAAATCCAACTGTATATCTTAATCAAAAGCCCAAGGCAGGACAAGGGGGTGGGAAGGGCCACCGAGTGGACTGTCATTAACTCTGGACTGTGCCCACATGCCTCTTTCCCACAGTGAGCCAGGACACTGAGGAGCAGGGCTCAGAACCAACCCTCCTGCCCCTCAACACACACATATCCAAACCAGGCCGCATTTCACTCATCTCTTGCCATGACTGGCTGGGGTTATTGTCTACTCAGAGCTACTTGCCCTGTTATACTGTGGAAATTTTAAATAACTTATTGAGCCTTGCATGTAATGTATCATCCAAATTAGCCTAACAAGGTTAACAACCCTAAGTAGGAAGGGATGAAATTCCACCAGGAGTGGGGAAGGGGAGGTGGTGTAGGTGACCTAGATCATTTCTGCTCTTCACTGAGTCTCCGTATAGCTTACAAGGGGGTTCACAGCCATTGTTATCAGATAGTGGATTTGGATCATAGGTGGGTGAAGGCACATTGGACTTAGCTCCGCTTTCTGGATTTCTGTTACAACAAGCTATTATTCATTTGCTTTTATATATTTAACAAGCATTTTCTGAGGTCCTGCCATATGCAAGACACTGTTTCTTTCTTTCTTTTTTTTTTTTTTTTTTGTCACCCAGGCTGGAGTGCAGTGGCGCGATCTGCGCTCACTGTAAGCTCCGCCGCCTCCCGGGTTAAGGCCATTCTCCTGCCTCAGCCTCCCTAGAAGCTGGAACTACAGGCCCCCGCCACCACACCCAGCTAATTTTTTTGTATTTTCAGTAGAGACGGGGTTTCACCGTGTTCGCCAGGATGGTCTCGATCTCCTGACCTCATGATCCGCCAGCCTCGGCCTCCCAAAGTGCTGGGATTACAGGCGTGAGCCACCGCGCCCAGCCTGCAAGACACTGTTTCAAGCACTCTGAGATACAGAGATGAGTGAACATGGCCTCCACCTTCCCCAAGGAACTTGCAGTCAGTGGGGAGCCTGATCCACAGGCTCAAGAGAGGAGCTGGGCAGAGAGCCAAGAAGGGGGCAGAGCTGGGCAACTAACAAATTCTTTAGTGTTTGTTATTTCTAAGTGATACCCTGTTTGTCCTCTAAAAGAAAGCAATTTAATATAAAATGTATTTAAGATAACACCGGTAAACGTTGTAACTCAAAGCCATGTTGAAGGAAGGGCTAACAACCTAAGCTAAAATGGTCCTGCTGGCTACACAGCACTCAGCCCTGAGCATCACAGAAGTCAAGGAACAAGAAAGGGCTGGTGCAGTGGCTCACATTTGTAATTCCAGCATTTCGGGAGGCTGAGGCAGAAGGATTGCTTGAGCCCAGGAGTTCAAGACCAGCCTGGCAACATAACAAGAACCTGAGATCCCATCTCTACAAAAAATTTAAAAATTAGCCAGGCATGGTTGCACATACCTGTAGTCCCAGCTACATAGAAGGCTGAGGCAGGAGGATCACTTGAACCCAAAAGGTCCAGCCTGGCTGTGAGCCATTGTTACACCACTGTACTCCAGCCTGGGCAACAGGGAAGCACAGGATGGGCTTGTGAATAGGTGTTCCAAAGTCACCTTTTTCAGCCCCCTGAGCTCGTTGCTGCCTGCCCTAGCTACATCCCTTCCTTGCTCTCTGTCTCAGGCCAGAGATTGGATTCCTGGTCCTCCTGGTCCTCCTGGCCTCCTATGAACAGAACCCTCCATCTGGGCTGAGGAAGTCCGCCTGTCCTACCTGCTGGAAGTGCCAGAATGAGCAGTTACTGGGGAGATAGGGGATGGGTACACAGTGAGCCCCTCCTCCAGCCCCCTGAGGCCCAGGTTACATCCAGCACTACTGAACAATATAAAGGACCAAGTTTTACCTCCAATCTGTTCCTAATCAATAAAAATACAATAAAAATGAATCACTAGAAAACTAAAATCTTATAAAAACAACTAAGGGTATGGCCATATTGGATGCCGCTTGGATGTTTCAGCAATGCCAAATTTCTAAAATATTTTCTGGACTTCCTTTTAATTCCTGTATTTATCTCATGGCTGCCCAGAAACAAAGATTTTACAGTGAGGCATGGCCTCAGCCCATACTTTAAGTAGCACTGATCTGGACCAAAGGTGGGCAAACCAGTTAAATACCTTCTCTTTTCCCAGGAAACTTACCAGCCAGCTGGCTCACTCTGGAAGATGAGGCCAGCTACCCCCAGAAGCTATCCTGTCTGGAAAGGCTTAAATATCATCCTTCTCACAATCAGATCTCTGCTGGGGTAGTAAGGCACTGACGCCCCACTTCACAGGCAAGATAATCAACAGTGGACTCAGCCATCCACCCTCCTGCGTGGAAGCCCAGGATGAGTTCAACAGTTTTCATATGTCATTTCACTTTATCCGCATAGCAGCGCAGGGAGTTGGGCATGTGTTTCCCCCTCTAGACAGGTGAGAACCTGAGCTTCAGAAAGATAATAACTCAAAGCACACAGTCAGCAAGTGGCAAGCCTAATACTGGCCCCCAGGGCTCCTGACACCAGGGCTTGTCTCCCTCATTGCACGGTGATGCCTCTATGAGATGGCAGGATTTCCATGGGAGTCAGCCCTGGTGGAGATCAAGAATACCTTTGTGGCCCAGGGAATGCTAATTAGACACCCCTGGGAGTCCCAATAGCTGGAGAGCTGGAATTACTATAGGAATTGCTGTAGGAAGGAGCAGAACTTGGCAGTAGGGACACCTCAGGAAATCCACCCTCCCCCAACACACACACAAGAAAGCATAGCCCTACTTCAGAGCTGCTTGGTCCGGGATGGAAATGTTCCTTTTCAGAGGGACTGTGAGGCCCACCACCATGTTGTGAAGCCCCGTGGTGTTACACCCATACCAGAAACCAGGATTCCACGGGATGGAGGCAGATCTGTGCTGCTTTGGCAAAAGACAGGCCACCATGGGAATGTGACAACCTGTCTAACCCTATCTCTACCTGTGAACGTCCCTCCAGGACCTCTCCACTTATCCTTACCATGGTGAGCTCATGTGAGAGCAGGGAATGACAGGGGTGATAGTGTTGATATTTGGAGACAGCATTTCATTCCCAAGCAGCCAGGGTGTGTCTCTCTGCACCTCTGAGTGAGGAATCACAAACTCAACCATTAATCTATAAAGAGAGTCATTCTCCTAGCCCCTGGAACGTGCCTTTCTCTGATGATGGCTGTGGGTAGGAAGAGGCTGATGGTTCTAGGCCTGTCTGTGCATGAGCAAGTATATGGGGATAAGGATAAAAGTGTGAGAATCCACATGTGTGTTCATGGTCATGTGCCCCTGTGACCTTGCAGGTGCTGTGGGCCCCTGTAACCACATTTCAGGCCTTGTCATCTTCCACTGCAACCCAGGGGCCCCCAAGGTCTAGCACTGCAGAGGCCCCACTGCTGAAGACAGTCAGAACGGAGCAGGCCCACCTGTCCCATGCTTCTTGCTCCAAGACTACTGCCTGGGAGACTCCGGGCTTTGCAGTTCTTGGCCACATGCCTTGAGAAGGGATGGGAGTCTCTGCAGGGCAAAAGATGCCTTTCTGCCTCACATGGCCCCAGCCAGACTGTAAAGTAGGTAGGGGGAAGGCATGGAGTAAATTGGAGACTCTGACGGGGGATAGATATTACTTGCTTCAAGGGCTCTCATCTCCCTTTCTGGGTGGGCTCAGAAAGCTGGGTACTAAGGGGCACTCAAACCCACTTCCTTCTGGCGTCTCTGAAAAGTACCCAAGATGTGAGAAACTAGGAGGGCCTGAGCATCTTCTGATAGGAGAAGAGGAAGGGGGAGGGTCTTTTCACAGGTCCCACCCCTTTTGGTGTGTCCATGACAATAGTAGAGGGATGGCCTTCTATGACTACGGAAAGGAATAAGAGTGAGGGTGGAGGATGAGGGAGATTCAGGGGAACCTGGAGTCAGTCTGGATATTTTAACAGGTGACTTTCAAGTGTCTACAGTGTGTCAAGTGCAGAGTTGCCTCATTTCACCCTCACAGCAACTGTATGGGGGGAACACATTATCCCCATTTTACAGAATAGAAACCTAGGCTTAGAGAGTTAAGTAAGCAGTGTGTCCAAGGCCACAGACCTGAAGAGTTTGAGCCAAGAGTTGAACTCCCACATTCCAACTCTAAATGCTGTCATCTTCCGACACACTACAGTCTCTTCTTCTTCGCCAACCCCACCCTTTTAAGCACCTCTGGCGGCAGAGCCAACACTTTCCCTGAGCGATTTGTTTTGGGAAGCAGGCGTGGCAGCCAGCATAACTCTCCCTAGCTCCTCTCCAGACTCCTTCCATAACAGCAGAGGCAGAGCCGCCATCCCCAGAGCAGGCCTTCCCGCCTCAAGCCTCATGTGGCGGTCAGGCACCTAGCTCCTGCACCCCTACCGAAGCACACCCCTGCCTCCTTCTCCCTCTGTCAGCAGCTTCCTGAGGGCAAGGCTTGGTTGCAGGTGGTGGGGGACATTGAGTCTGAGGAGTGCTAGTGTGCCCTTCTTCACCTTTAGTGCCTCCTGCCATTTTAAAAGACATCAGAGTCCAACATGGCCCCATGCTTGGCTCAGAGAGGGGATCCTGCAGCAGGGCTTGCTTTTGGTTGTTAATGGAGCCAGGACATAATGAACAGCCCTGACTTTTGCCACCCTTTTCGGTTTTGTTTTTCTATAGTTTCTCTAATGTTGACCCAATATGGTCTTAACAACTGTCCCTTCAACACATTATCTTCATAAAATGTTAAAAAAAAAAATGTCACTTTGACACATTTGTGCCTGTCTTCTCTCTAAGTCCCTTAAAAGACTTAGGGAATAAAGGAATAAGAAATATATTTCTTATTTAGCAAAAGAATAAGAAAAATATAAACTCTCATGGACAAAGAGAAGGAAGAGAAAACCATTGCTGAGCAGAGCTGGCAAAGCGTTATATGAAGGAGATATGATGATCTCACCCCTAGGACCAAGTCTTGGGACTTGCATGTGTCTGGTAGAGCTGAAGCCTACACTGAAAACAGGAGACTGGCTGGAAATGTGTACATGGAGGAGTTATACCTCCTGGGTCCCCTCTCCCAGCCAGCACAGCCAGGCTGTCATGCCACCCCGCAAGGAAGAGGCTGGAGGCTTCCTCTCTTGAGGATTGCAGTAGACATTCCAGTCATGGGGGCACCAAATACAGTCACCCCACTGGCCATGGCAAATCACAGTCTTGTCAAGGCCTGCTGGTGGAAAGGAGATACGTCACCCTCCCTGGATTCATAACCGACTGTCCACAAGCAGAGGGGTGAGGTGAGCCAAGATGAGATTCTGGGCCACACACCGACTACCTGGGCAGTTATACCCACATGTGACACAGGTTGTGAGGCAGGGAGATTCATGTGCTGCCTCTGCCACTTACCGATTGGGAGTTAGAACACAAGGTTTACCCTCTAACGTCTTGGTTTCCCTGTGTTATGGAGATTCACGTCTTCCAGGGCTGACGTGGACAATGGGAGAAGACGCTCCTCCTGCAGGCGCGTACTTCTTTGCCTTGGGCCCTCTTCCCTGACTGACTGCTGTCATCACTGGACCTCCAGTTCCTACCATGTCATTGATCAAAGACATTGGCTCTGGACTCACATATTTCCTCTACCTTCACCTCCCTATGATTCTCCTGGATGACAGCACATGGACTTTGGCCTGCCAGCATGCTAGCTCCCCAGTTTCTTGAGTGCATTCCTTCCAGTGGCCTTCACCCCCACTCCACTTCCACCATTCACTCCCTTGTCCTCTTCCTCTGGAGGGTCATCACTCATAATTGTTTGCTTCCAAAAAGATGATCTCGACATCCCACTCTTGCTCCACCAGCTCCTCGCCTTCCTGCAAAATGGTTCAACTCTTCTCACCATCATTGTTCTTTCTTCTCTCCCCTCTGTAGTCCTCCCTGCTTGCTCTGAGCTCACCCATCCTGTTCTATCTTGACTTCTCTCTTGTATGCAGCTTATATTCCACAGTCCACCATTCAGTAACTTTTTTTTTTTTTTTTTGCCAAGACTCTAAATTCCTTTGTCCCTCATACTTAATCACCACTTTTGGCAAAACCTCAGCCCTGGATGAAGCCAGTCACAGTTATCTCCACATCCGTATCCAAGCAGCTGAGCACTTAGTGGTGGTAGAGGAAGTCAGAGAACAGGGCAGACTGGCTTCCTCTAAAGTCATGATCTCCAGCCATTATATATGCTCTTAATTCCTCCCAGAAACCCTCTTGGTTTCCCTTGTCATCTCCTTCCTGCTTTCTGTGATTATTTCAAACCTTCTCCATTTTTCTCACGCCTGCAAACTTCTTCTCATCTCCAGCTCTCAGCAGAGGTCTTTGTTTCCTACTTGGCAGATAAGATAAGAACCACTGGACAGGAAGTCCCTCAGCTTCTAATAGCAAGCACATAAACTACTGACACCTGCATACATCCTGACTTCCTTTACCTGCTCCAGTGGAGGGGCTGCCTGCCCCCCAGCTTGTCCTACTCTTTGCGTTCCTACCCTCTTGGGAATCTCACTGTATTGATTATCCTTTCCTCTTGACTGTGTCCTTTCTAAGCCTTTAAATATATGCAACGCCCTCCCATTATTAAAAAGGAAGAGAGAAAACAGAAGGAAAAGAAGGAAGGAGGGAAGAGAAGGAAACAAGGAATGAAAGAAGAAAGGAAGGAAGGAAGGAAGGAAGGAAGGAAGGAAGGAA
>NW_012113586.1:5027675-5044607 GCF_000951035.1 Colobus angolensis palliatus | reverse complement strand
AGGAAGGAAGGAAGGAAGGAAGGAAGGAAGGAAGGAAGGGAGGGAGGGAAGGAGGGAGGAAGGAAGGGAGGGATGAAGAAGGCAGGGAGGGAGGAAGGGAGGAGGAAGGAAGGAAGGAAGAAAGAAGGGATGGAGGAAGGAAGGAAAGAAGGAAGGAAGGAAAGAAGGGAGGAGGAAGGAAGGAAGGAAGGAAGAAGGAAGGGGCAAAATAGGAGGAAGAGGAAGAAGAGAGAAAGAGGAAATCCTCTCACTTTGTCCTTATTTCTCCCTAGTTATCACCTTCTTTCCCCTCCTTTACAGCCCCAATTCTCAAAATACCTGTCTTCATCTCCTGGCCCCCAATAATGACTCAATCAATCCCTGTCTGGATTCCCACCCCTCTGCTCCACCAAAATACCCACTACCAACAGCATCAAGGGCTGCATGTCTATATTTAGTCCATGTCTTACTTGACCTTGTAGCCACAGCCACCATTGCCCCTCACTCTCCTGTGGCTTCAGGGATACCTGCTGGTTTTCTCTAGCCACTCCCTTTTGAACTCCTTCACAGAATTTTTCTCCACTCATGGCCTATTAAAGCTTGAAGTCCTGGACCTTCTTGTACTATGCTTTCTCCCTGGCTAATTTTATTCATACCCACAGTATTAATTATCAATTGCAAATAATGCATGGATCTGTCATCAAGATCCCTATGTCCATCTACCATTTAACCTCATCCCTGGAATATCTCATAAGAACTTTATGTTCCACAGGTCCTCAAACTTATGATCTCCTCAAGCTCTCTTCGTTTTCTGGAACCTGTTTCTCTTCCACCGCTCCCTATGTATCACCAGCCATCCAAAAACTTCCCTCTCCTTCACTCCCTATGTTCCATTCATCATCAAGTCCTGTGAATTTTATTTCCTATATTTCTCTCAATTCAATCTAATCTCTAGCTCTAGCATAACTACTTACCACAGTCCAAGCTTCCATTGTAACTTTCAACTTCAAATGCTGTGGCACCTCAACTAGTTTATGCTAGACTGTTCTAGGCCTATTTGGATCTTTTGCTAGTCCATATTGCAGTCAGAGTTAGCTTTGCCAAACACCTCTAATTACATCATCCCCTGCATAACCTATCAATAGCTTCCCACTGATTTTAGAGTAAACATAGAACTATTTAATATGAGGCTTAAGTGCCTTTATGACTTAACACTCAAGTCAACTATGTAGTGAGTTCTGGGTCACATGGCCTAAATTCACAGCCAGGCTCTACCACTATTGCCAGTGTGATACTGGCCAAGTTACTTTCTGAATCCCCCCATACCTCAGTTTTCTTATCTGTAAAATGATAATATTGGTTGCTAATAATGATATCTATCTCATAAGGTTGTGGTAATCCCATTATTGAGTATATACCCAAAAGAATATAAATCACTCTATTATAAAGATACATGCACACATATGTTCATTGCAGCACTATTCACAATAGCAAAGACATGGAATCAATCCAAACACCCATCAATGATAGACGGGATAAAGAAAATGTGGTACATGTACACCATGGAATACTATGCAGCCATAAAAAAGAATGAGAGCATGTCCTTTGCAAGGACATGGAGCTGAAAGTCATTATCCTCAGCAAACTATTGCAGGAACAGAAAACAAAAAACAGCATGTTGTCAGTTACAAGTGGGAGCCGAATGATGAGAACACGTGAACACATGCTGGGGAACATCCACACTGGGGCCTGTGAGGGGGGTGAAGGAGGGAGGGAGAACATCAGGAAGAATAGCTAATGGATGCCAGGCTTAATAACTAGATGATGGGTTGATCCGTGCAGCAAACCACCATGGCACATATTTACCTATGTAACAGCCCTGCACATCCTGCACATGTACCCAGGAACTTAAAATAAAAATTGATGAAAAAAATAAAGATAAATGTGTTAAGCACTTAGAGTGGTGCCTGGCACACAGTAAGCACTCATTAGGCCTCAGCCCTCATGACCCCTGCCTCCCCAGCCTCATCTGTCTCCTCACATCTGCTCATCAGTCTGTTTTAGCTGGGCTGGCTCCCTCTTGGGCCCTTGTTCTCACCACGCTCCCTCTTTCCACATGGCTTTCGCATGTGCCATTCCCTTTGGGCTTCTATTTCCTTCCCTGGAAGAAGGCACCATCCTGGGGGCACAGAACTCAGGGCGCTAGAGTACTTGACCTGAAAGTCACCTTAGGAGCCATCTAGCCATCTCCTCAATATACAGATTGGGAAATTGAGGCCCAGAGTGGGGAAGGGACAGGTCCAGTGTCACACAGCAAGTTCACAGTAGAGCCAGGACTAGAACTCGGGTCCCTGACAATGAGCCCAGAACTCTTTGTGCTGCCCGTCACAGCTCACTAGTTCAGTCGCTTAATAAATATTAAGCTTCACTTTGTGCTGGGCCACAGGCAGATGTACACATACAGAAATAACTCTGATTCGAGGACAGTTGAGGCCAGAGTTTTTGAAAAAGAGTTTGTATCTGGACTGTGGGAGTCCACCGCAGAGAATAGTCAATGCCAGGCTGACTCAGGCCTGCCCATGGGGAAGGTGGAAGGTAATGATATCAGAAGTGGGCCCTGAAGAAGGAGCATGGTGAAGCTGGGAGAGGGCATCCAAGGCTTAAAAAATATTACACATTCTGAGACTTATGGGATGGATGTGTGTTGGGGGAGCTTCCCTAGACTAGTTGAAAACCTGAAGGGAAAAGGGAAAGTGGCAGAGAGAAGAGATCCAAAGGGAAATCGGGGTCAAGAAAAAGAGGAGCTGGAAGACGAGCAGCCCTGCCTCACGCTTCTGCAGAAGCCTCCCCAAGCCCCCAAGGGTTGCCTTTCCTCCCTCGCTTACTAGGTCAACTGATGATAGATATAGCACCCTCTATCTCACTCCCAGCTCCCCACTTTCAGAATGTTACCTGGTGCCTGTTCCCCAGCCAGGCTGTGGTAGACTTTCCCATTAATAGCCACTACTAACAGAAGCTTGGAGGGAGGCAGCATTGAGAGCCCTGGGTCTGACTCTGTCAGGAAACAAGCCTGGAGGGTTCACTCATGCTCTAGATGTAATCAGGAGGTAATGTGGAGGAAGCCAGTCAGGAGTAAAGCCAAGGTTAATACCAAGGATGGAGTTTCAAGGAGTTAGAAGGCAGGGTCAGGGCTGGGGGGACTGGAAACCTAGGTTCAATGTCTGTCCCAGCCCTGACTATCCCTAGGCAGTGCTGTTCCTCATCAGCCTCTGCCTCTCTGGCAGCCCAGAGCCAGGCTGAGACAGGGCTGGGGACAGTGTTCCTCTCCCACAGCCCTCCTTCCTCCAGCTCCCTGGTCCGGATCTGAAAACCCAGTCACCCTTCACTCACCTAGCTAGGTATCAAGGATAGGACTTATTACCGACTGCCCTGCCATCTGCCCCAGGGTAGTAAATGAAGGCAGAGGAAAACTGCAACCTCCCCATGTTAAATGTATAAAAGGAAAAAGACTCTGGGGCCGCAAGGCTTGAATGGATCACAGGGAGCGAGCCCTAGACTGAGGGGAGGCAGGGGGCGGTGGAGGAGACTCCTTGCTGGGGACTCCTGCTGGAGCTCTGCGGCCCCTGCACCTTCTGTCCCAATGCAGACACTGGTGCCTTCAGATAATGACTTAGGCAGAGAGGGGGTGGCAGGGGTTCAAGGGTTCCCACCTTCCTAACATCCCCAGTTTTTGGATATGTGATGTCATCCAATCCTCATGACCAAACAGACAAGGAGAATCCCATTCCAAAAGGTCAAGTGCCAAAGCCACACAGCAAATAGATCAGTGGCAGGCAGGCCTCACAGCTGTGTCTTGATTCCTATCTTGAGGCCCTGCTAGGCACCCCTTGTTAGGCATTGTGGGAAAACTCAGAGATGTTTGAGACATGCCCTTTGCCCTCAAGGAGTTTGCAGCTTCACTAGTAAAAAGGGCACACTCAGGATGGTAGCATCCACTCCTGCCTGTGAGAGCCTCCAGCCTGCCAGCCTGCCCTATGGATTTTGGATTTGTCAGTGCCCACATCTCACAAGCCCATTTCTTGAAACAAAGAAAGGAAAGGGAGGCAGGGCATGGGCACAGTTAGCTCTACCAGGGAAGCAGCACAATACAGTAGTTAAAAGTAAGGCTTGTAGAATTCAGTGTTCTTGGTTTAAACGTCATTCCACTAGCAGAACTAATGAGATCTGGAACCATGGGTAAGTTGCTTAACTGCTCAAGTCTCAGTTCATTTATTTCCAAAACAAGGATATTGGCAGCACCTGCTCCACGTGTTGCTTTGAAGATGTAATGAGATAATGTATGTAAAGCCCTTAGCGTGCTGCAGCGAACATTGTAAGAACTCTGCTGTCATTAGTACTAAGGGCAGATTATCATAAATGTTAAGATGTAAAAGGCAGCAAAAAGGCAAAAGAAAGGATTAAGGCAGGCTAAAGGAAGAAGAAAAGTTATCCATTCTGTGCCAAGTCCTATGGGAACAAGCAATTCATTAAGGCTGGAGGAAGGAAGGAGGCAGGGTTGGGAGAAGATCTCAGAGAGAAAGGGGATTTCAGTACGGGGAGTGCAAACAGGATAAGAAGACCTGAAGGTAAGGAAGCAGACAGGTTTTATAGTAGTCATGGTTGCTAAGCCTGTAAAATGCTCTGGATTTCACGGATCTTTTCTCATGTCTGATCTCCAATCATCCTCCCAACAATCCAACATTCCCATTTTCCACATGAGGATACTGAGTCTCAGGGAAGTTGAACAGCAAACCTTGGGTCATAAGTAAGAGTCTGAGACTGAAAACACACCTGACCTATTGTTTCCAAAGCCTCTTTTCCCTGCCTCAGGTCCCCAGGGACAAACTGTTAGGCTGGGGGAAGGGTGAGGGGGTGGGTGAGCACCGGCCCAGGGCAGTCCCACCTCCTTGTAAAGGTATAGGGAGATGGAAAATGTCCTTCCTTGTTCTCTTCCAAAAGAAAAGAGTCAGAAGAAAATTGGGCCAGGGTGGAAGGGGAGTCAGGCTTTTGAAACACAGTTATAGAAATCTATCAGCTGTCACGTGCAGAGCATGATGTAGGGCGCTTTTTGAGATCTGCTTCCATGAACGCATTCTCAGGGTACACTCATTGCCTTATGCACACTCAATTTACATTGACTGAGCAGCAGGCAGCTCATTTAATCTGCACAGAGACCCTCTGAGGTAGGTGCAAATATTAAGCCCATTTTCATAGAGGTGCTTAGAAGAGGCCCAGACAGGTTAAGTTGGTCAGAATCCCACAGGTAGTAAGAGGAGGTACCTGGGTTCGCATGTGCCCCCTTACCCACTACTATGTCCTCCACACCATATGGCACCACCTCCACAAGCCTCAGGCTTTGTAGTGCCAGCTGTGGGGCCCCAGGAAAAAACAGAGCAGGAGCAAAGGGAAAGGGGAGGCCAGTGTGGACAGGAATTCTTGAGGCAAGCTTCCTAGACGAGGTGCACACGCAGGGCTTTGAAGGGTTAAAGACCTAGGAGGAAAACAGGAATTGGAGAAGGAAGTGATTTTCTGAAAGGGGAAATGGCAAAAGTAAAGTTTCTGGGCAAAAGGCCGTTTGGAGTAAATAGCGGGGAATGCATCATTTTTGGGGTAAAGCCTTCTCTGACCTTCCATAAGAGGAGAATAGTGAAATTACCTGCTTCATGGGAAGGGTGAGAATCAAATAAGATCTTAATTGTGAAAATACTTTCTGTTTTGGTTTTTTTGTTCTGAGACAGGGCCTCGCTCTGGCACCTAGACTGGAGTGCAGCGGCACAATAACGGCTCACTACAGCCTTGATCTCCTGGGATCAAGTGATCCTCCTGCCTCAGCCTCCCAAGTAGCTGGGACTGTAAGCACATGCCACCACGCCCAGCTAATTTTTTATTTTTTGTAGAGATAGAGTCTCGCTATGTTGTCCGGGCTGGTCTCGAACTCCTGCCCTCAAGCAATCCTCCCACCTCAGACTCCTAAAGTGCTGGGATTACAGGCATGAGCCACCATACCCGGCTGAAAATACTTTCTGAATATTAAACTGTTGTATAATTATGCCAAGTCATTTTCATTATAACCTTATGCTGACAGGCAAGAAAGTCGTGTTCATATTGTGGGGCATAATGGTGAGACAGTAAATAGAATGTGCAGGGTATGAGAAAGAAAAAGTAGTAGAACTGAAGGAGGACCCACAGCCAAGAAGGAAGGGAAAGTCCCCATAGGCATGGGGAAAGGCTACTTGGCAAAGCTAAGTTTGCCTGGGATCCTGGGGCCTCTTGAACAACAGCTGAAGACATCTTCCTCCGGGCTTCTTTAAATAATCTTCATGTCGGTGAAGCCCAGGAGGTCTTTATGGCCCTTCATAATATGTCAGGCCCTTCATCAGTTCTGAGCCACCTTCATTCCATTGAGCCTCAGTTTCCACATCTATAAAATGGGGATAACTCAGCTAGTTTGCTGAGTTGCTGTAGGGGGGTGCATGGGGGGTGTGCAGTGTTTGACATGCACTGAGAACAGCTCAGTATGCTGGGAGTTTTCCAGGTCTCTTTTTCAACTCTGCTTCCCAAAGGTGAGAGGATGGTATCTGGACAAAAAGCTGAGGAACTGGGACTGGGCCCAACCTTATCTTTCTAAGGACAAGGTGCACAGGTGCTCTGGCGAGGCTGACTTCTCTCCTTGCCCAATCCAGTTTAATCCGACCACCTTACCCGCTATCCCCTGACTGAGTACCTGCCCCCAGGTGTCCCAGGGCCCCAGCAGGCTGTGGTGGGCTTCTGCTGCCACCTATAGGCCCCATGTGGCACTGCCTCCCCCTGTCCAGCATTGAGGCCGGCATTCCCAGCCTTCACCTCCTTAAAGGGGATGCCATTGCATGTTTCCTCATCTGTCTGTCTGCCTGCCTGCTGCTGTGCCTTGAAGGCAGTGTTTATCTGCTTTACTTATATCTTCACTATGCAGCACAGTGCAAGCGCAGAGTAGGTGTTCAACACGTGCAGAATGAATGAATGAGCAAATGGTCTTGCAGTGATGGAGATCACAGAAAAAACAAGAGGAACTTAATTGGGGGTTATTTAATGCCAGCACAGGTGACTCAGAGAGGCTTGTAAATTTCCCTTCAGAGGTTTTAGGAAACAAAGTGATTCTGAAGTGCCTGCGTTAAGGTTAGGGCAATTGTGCTAGAAGCAGGGGGTGATTCAGGGATTCTGCCATGTG
The DNA here is from genome assembly GCF_000951035.1 of Colobus angolensis palliatus. Classification (NCBI taxonomy): domain Eukaryota; kingdom Metazoa; phylum Chordata; class Mammalia; order Primates; family Cercopithecidae; genus Colobus; species Colobus angolensis. The sequence continues at coordinate 5,037,382 of NW_012113586.1, read as the reverse complement.
GGAAAGTACAGGTCTCTTCTATTTTTGTTTCTCTTCTCTGGGCCAGGACCTCCCCTAAAAAATGTCTGCAGTCCAGGAAAACCTGAAGGAGGGAGTCACAAATGTGGCCTGGCTCAGTACCGAGTGGAGACAGTTCAATGAGGCTCTCCTTTGGCAACCACACTGTGGCCCTTACCAACGACCCGGATGTGAGTGCCTGACTCGGCCCCTCCTTCCTCCCTATCTCTTTTCCTTCTTGGACCCAAGGCTTTCTTTGCCTGTAAGGCCTGCTCTTTCTCAATTGTCTTTAAGAAAACAGATTTAGGGGGTAAAAGTGCAGTTTTGTTACATGGATATATTGTGTAGTTGCAAAGTGTGGGCTTTTAGCTTAGCTATCACCTGAATAGATGGTGTACATTGTACCCCTTAAGCAATTTCTCATCCCTCACCCACCTCCCACCCTTCCAAGTCTCCAGTGTTGACTACTCTATTCTCTATGTCCAGGTGTACAAATTATTCAGCTCCCACTTACAAGTGAGAACACGTGATATTTGACTTTCTGTTTCTGAGTTGTTCCACTTAAAATAATGGCCTCCAGTATCATCTATGTTGCTGTGAAAGACATGATTTCTTTCTTTTTATGGCTGAGTAGTAGTCTATGATATATACACACACACACACACATACACACACATACACGTCATGTTTTCTTTATCCAGTCATTCATTGATGGACATGTAGGTTGCTTCCATATCTTTGCTCTTGTGAATAGTGCTGCGATTTTTTTATGTTCTCCACTGTCTTTGACTGAGGAGCTGAGAAGCACATGAACACCCTAGAAAATTCCCATTTTACAGCTGGAAAGCCTGAGACACATAAGGCAAGAAGGATCTCAGAAACCAGAGTCAGGATCAGGTTTATAATCAGGCATCCAGGATCTGGGCCTCAAGCCCAAGTGTCACTGATGGATGGGGAGAGGAATGAGACCTCAGGCAGGGTTTTCTGTGACTGGCTGAGCACACCTTGGCCTCTTACACACTAGTGGCTACTTAAGGGTGTGGACACCTTTCAGTTTCCTTTTCAATGTCTTTATTTTGCCCCCTTGTCTCACCAAGGCTCCCACTTTCTAGGAAGTCATAAGACAGGGCTAAGCCTCCACCCCAGTCCTGGCTGGAAAATGGAAACCCAGAGCACCTATATGATCTGCTGAGTCCCACCCTGAGAGCCAAGGATGAAGCCAGGTGAGACCCTAAAGCCCGAGGCTTCTGCACTCCCTTGAGCAGCCCTCTTCCTTTTACCCCGACAAACCCGGCCCTATGGCAGGAGAGGCACTGGCATCTGCTATGGTCTGAATGTTAGTGTACCCCAAAATTCATGTGTTGGGACCTAATAAACAGTGTGATGGCATTACAAAGTCAGGCCTTCAGGAAATGATTAGGTCATGAGAGCCCCACCATCAAGAATGGGCTTAGTGCCCTTATCAAAGAGGCTCAAGCAAGCTCCCTGGCCTCTTCAGTCATGTGGGCACACTGCAGCAAGATGAAAATAGAGCACCCTCACCAGATACTGAATCTACCAGCACCTTGATCTTGGACTTCCCAGCCTTCAGAACTATGAGCAGTAAGTTTCTGTTGTTCACCCAGTCTAATGTATTTTGTTACAGCAGCCCAAACAGACTAAGACAGCACCCCACTCCAGACCTTCAAAGTTGCCTTTGTCATGGGTTCAGCCAACCTCTGGGTGTCCTCCACCCAGTGCAGCCCTTACACTGTTTGTGCTGAGCCACAGGACCTTTAGTGCCTCTCCCTAAGTCTCCTGCCCTGCCATGGTTGGGCAGTGCTGCCTCATACCCAGCTAAATTCCACCTGCTACCATTGCAACTTCTTCCTCCCTGCCTCTGCTCCCACTGGCCCTGAGAGGAAAGAGAAAGGTGTCTCCTAATTTCTAAATATGGCCACCAAAGTAAAAACCATTCCAGGAGCCCCTGGTTCCACCCAGGAGGCCATATCTCAGTGTTTCTGAGATTGAGACAGGATTGAATTTTCAAACCCACCGCAAGCTGGCACCTCCATTTCCGTCCTTAGTCAACAATCTCGTGAGTGCTCAGTCTGTGTGCGGAATCCTCTTCCCATTCTGGTGGTAGCAATTATTTTAAAAGTGTGATTTGAGACAAAATTGCCAGAGGTGTAGTCACATAATAGGAGCTGAAAAACACAGTCTTTGATTGGTGAAATAATTTGTCCAAGTGCCTGACCCCAGGACCAACCTATCCTTGTACCTAAGCTAAGTCTGCAATCATATTGGCCAGACCTACACACAGCCTGCCTCAGAGCCCCACTGCCAGGGCCTCACCTGGATAGACCTGAGCCTATGCCTCTCTGCCAGAGACTCAGAACAACTAGGACTCCTTGGGATCCACCAGCTACATAGGGAATGGGACAGAATTTGCTATCCACTACAGTTAAGGGGAAAGTCAAAGGCTTCCTGAGCCAGGACATGGTGACTGTGAATGGGGCCATCCCAGGCCATCTGACTTCTGCTCTTCTTGTCCCAGGGCTCCTCTTCCCTTTCAGGGCTCATGCCTGGGGGAAGGTGCACTCTGGCCCACCCTAGAGCCTGCAGCATTGAGGAACACCCTGCTCTGCTGGAGCTGCAAAGAAGCAGAGTCTGTGATGGAGCAAACAAGAGCTATTAGCTAAAAGCTGGGGGGCTAAAAACGGGTTTGCCTCTCACTTGCGAGTAGGGAAAGTGACACGGAGACCACCCCCGTGAAGAGCAATAACTCCTCACACAGAGATGGCCAACTTCCTTCATTCATTTATTCATTCATTCATTCATTTCTTCATTTGTTTGCTTGTTCATTCATGGGGTCAATAAATATTGGGTGCTTATGTGCCAAGCATCGTGCTAGGCTCTTGGGGGTACAGCAATGAACTCAGTGAACAAGATAGAGTTGCTACCCTCATAGAATTACTGTCTAATAAGGAAGACATGAACCATTACGATGAGATAAGTGTTACAGGCATACTAGGAACACAGGGATTAAAACCATAGATGCTTTCCAATTCTAGGCAGAGCTTGTATGCTGGGTGACTTGAGGGCACTGTTGTCAGCTTTTAAGAAGGTTTGTGACCTGCTCCAGGCTGCTGGGTTTAGAAAGATGGTATGAGTTGGAGACAAGGTACATAAGGGTAAGAAGGTGAAGCCAGCAGCAGAGAGGATAAAGACAGATAGGGTCAGAGTTGGGGAAATCTCATAGGTAAAACGGAGAGAAGTCTCTCGTTGGTGAGAGGAAGGGAGGCAGTGAGAAAAAGCCACCACCAGCAGCTGTCAGCTCTGCAGTCCAGTATGGTCTTGGGAAAAACCATTTTAAAGGATGGGGATGTGGAGTAAGGGCAGATGGCAAGAAGCTAAGAGATAGATGTTGGTGTCGGGAAGTAGAGGTTTCAAATGTAGGCTGCCCTGAGAAAGTCAACGGGAAAGGGAATGTAGTGGGTAGGAGGTTGGGAGTGAGATCCAGAGAGAAGCAGGATAAGGAAGGGTGAGTGTTTTTAAATGCTAGGAGAGCCTGAGTATGCTTATAGGTGGGAGAAGAAGCCAGTGGAAAAAGAAAGACTGAAAATAAGGAAAAAAGAGGAGATAATTAAGAGCAGAGGAACCTGGAGGCTCTGGGAGGGATGCAGAGCCAACAAGCAGGAGGAACACAGGCTTCCTTGAGGAGGGAACTTGCCTCTTTATCCCAAGGAGAAGGAATGAATGTGAGATCCTGAGTTATGAAAAGGGAATGGGAGAAACTTGTGTTAACACATGCACATATGTATTGAATTTGCACACTTGCAATCATACTTGCACAAAATAACATGGGTCACCTATACACACATGCACATATAGGTGCATGTGTGCATGCCGCCTATCACAAATGCTGGGAAATCACATCACACACACATGCACACCCTGGAAACCAGGCCTGAGGTAGCCCCTGAGCTGTGGGAGGCATCTTGCAGTGTGGAGGGGAGGAAAGCCAGGAGAATCTGTTTCAGACCCAGCACCAGGAGCCCCGGCTCCAGGCTTTCACTTTTCCACATACAGCCTGGCTGACTTCAGGGAAACGACTTCACTTCTGGTGACTTTGTTGCCTGAAGGCTGAATGAGGGTGAATCATACCCACCTTGCCAAAAACAGGGCTAGTGAGACTCACCTGAAAGAAAAGCTTCCTTCCTTCTGTCTCTTCCTCTGCAGAAATTCCCAGTAAGGAGATGAGCACCCAGGAGGCCCTAGACACTCCAATACTCCCTGACAACATGACCCACAGCACTCACCCAAAACTTATTGCAATAGGTCCAGGTTCTGCTGATGCCAAAGTTCTCAGTCTCTTCCTGCTGTCTTCATGCCCCCACCCACCCCTCACCCAAAAGCCTTCCCAGAGTCCCCTCCCGAGCACCTACTCAACCAGCAGCAACCCAAACCCAGGTGGCAGTGGGGCCAGTTTGTGCCTTGTTTGCATTTCACCACTGGCGTTGTTTCTCTTCTGTGACCTCTCTGAGGATGCTTTGTTGGGTACACGTAGACTATCCTGGAAAAATCTCTAGTCAGGCTTGGCAAAGGCGAAGAAAGGTGGAGCACATGCTACGGACAGCTTCTGAGCCTTACCACCTGTCCCACCTTCCTCCAACCCCAGAGCCCTCTGCCCTGCCCCGCACCCTTGCCCACATTCACTGGTTGTTTGGATCACTGGGTCTCTGAGGTTACAGGTCTCCAAGAGTTTCTGATCTTTCCTTTAGAAATTTCCACTTGCTGGGGAAGAGATTGGGCTGGGAGGCAGCAACCCTCAGTGTTACCAAGGGAATGTCCACTACCCGAGCATCAGCAAGACTGGCTCCTGGTAGACCACAGGGAGGGGTGCGGAATCCTAAACTCTCCCCATACTGCAAAAGGTTGCTGTCACTGGGGTTTGGGTAGGTCAATATCCTGCCCTGTCCCCAAATGCAGCCACTTCTCAAGGCACAGCCAGTGTTTGCTTTCTGCCTGTTTTGTCCAGGGATGGGAAACATGGAGATATGAGGAATGTGAAGGGTGATGGTGGGAACTAATGAGAGGCAGGAAAGTGTCACCAAGCCACGTACTGAGGGTAGGGGATGACATCATTTCTCCTCCTCACTCCTCTGCCAATGCATCCATGACAACCACCAGTATGGCCTCCAACCCCTCAGACTCACTCAAAAACACTTGCAGCCCGGTTGTGCCCCATTGGCCTCTGTCTGCCTGTCTGCCTGTACCCTTTCCCAGCGTGTCTGTGGGGTCTGTCCCCTTGCTTTGTGAGGAGGGTTGCACAACAGTGACGGGAATGGCTTGTCTTGTATCTTAGGTCCTTCCACCTCCCCAAGGCTGCTCATGGAGAACCTGGGCAGCGCGGAGCTCAGCACAGATGAGGTAAGATACCCACATCGAAGCTGAAGGCATGGTGCTCAGGCTAGCAGGGAGCCACCTGGTCCAGGCCACAGAATCACCCTGCATAGCATCAGGTCCCAAATGAGACCACTTCAGGTCCTTGCCTCCTTATCTCCCACACACCCTTCACATGTGTGGCTTGGTCCCCGAGGGAGGTAGAGCATTGCACTCAGCCCTCTCCAGGGGAGGGGTCAGGCCACAAGCTCAGGTTCTGTGTCTGCCCAGAGGGCCTGCAGGCTCAACTGGGCTCCCTTGCCCACCTCCTCCTGTGTGTCATAGACTGGAAGCAGGTGCCCACACTGCACAACATCTCTTTCCACCTCGAAGGCAGGGACTGCCCTCTCACCAGTGCAGATGACCTACAATAGGCAAGGCTGAAGTGTGTGGCAGGGAGGAAGGCTGGGCATGGCCCTCTAAGAGGAATGAGTCATTATGCACAGGTTACATGCCAAGCTAGTGGTTCTCAAACCCGGCTGCACATTAGAGTCATCTGGGGAGCTTTTAAAATTCCCAATACCTAGGCCTCATCCCATACCTGTAAGATACACAGCATCATCACAGAAGTTCTGTTGGACAGAGCTGGATTCTGGACAGCAATAACGAAAGGACTCTTGAGTTTGAGTGGTTCCCAAATACACCAAAGGGACAACTTGGGGAAACAGAAAAGGATCTCTTCTCTGAAGGTACTTTTCTGGTTGGGGCAGTGAGAGATCTGGTCTCTTAAGAAGGCTTCCCTCTAAGGAGGTGGTGACCAATGAGGTCCTTGAGGCAGACAGGAGAGTGGACAACTGAGGCTGGCTGTGGCCAAGAAGGCGACAGCCTACAGAGCCCTGCTTAGGAGGTGACAGAGTGATCAGAGAGTCCAGCTAGCAAAGAAAGTCCCCCTAACTTGGCCTGGCCTCTCCTCATGTCTCCTCTCCCCACAGAAACTCTTCCTCAGGACACCTATTCTCCCAACCTCTAACATGCGTGCATGTGCATGCACACACACACATCCCACCACCACCACCATCACCAGATCATTCTACTTTGGCCCTATAGTTATGCCAGGCCTTTATCTCCCCTCTACAAGGGCAAGCACAGGGACTGCCCTACCTCCTTGCCTCTAATGCCCAGCAAAGTGTGAGGCTCAGGGAAACCTGCTTGCCTAGGACCTGCCCTCAGTCAGGCTCTCAGGATGGGTTAGGGGAGGGGGAGGCTTTAAGAATTATTTAGTGACTCAAACTCTGTCCTGCTCAAAATCCTGGCCTAAGGGTTGTTTAAATACTCCCGTGCCTGGAAATTTTCAGTGACCTGTCAGGCACAATACCCCCCACCCACCCACCTACGCACACTGGCACGCACACTTTTCACACACTCACACACACACATCATCATCAAATGTCATCTCTCCATCAAGTGCGTGTTGGAGTCGGAGAGGGGTGCTTGTCAGGCTCCCAGGAGGGAGGACCTTTGAGATGCAGCAGGACCCTCTCCTACAGAGCCTTTCCCAGGGGTCCGGGGACTGGAAGCAGGGAGCAGGAATACGCAGGAAGAGCCCGCCACTGCCTGCGTCCCAGGCTGCCGGGGTGGAGAGGGGAGCGACCCAGCCTGGGTGGGAAGGGACTGGATGAGAAGGGAGAAGCCACCTCCCTGCTCCAGGAGCAGCCCGGCAGGGACCTGGACGGGTGCGGGTGCGGCATCCCGGGTTTCCGCGCGCCCTCAGTCTCTCCGGGCACTCCAGGTAGCTGGCGGCAGTGGCAGCCCGCACTCCCAAGCGGCCTGTGGGCCAGGGGAGGGCTGGTAGGAGGCGTTCCCGCGGCTGCCGGCCAAGCTTGGCAATCCATGGATCTGGATGACGTTATCCAGGAGCTGCAGCCACATTGGAAGCCGGAACAAATTCGATAGTAAAGCAGGCACCAGGAAGGATGGAGCCCTGCAGGGCTGGAACCGGGACACGGTGTACATCTGTTCATGCATTTTTCCAGTTGTGAGTCCCACAGGTGCGTTCGTGCCAGTGCCCCTCGCTGTGCAGAAGCCAGCCTTGAACCTTCAGGAGACAGGAACCTTTGAGAGACCTCCACATTCACATATACACCGCTGTTCCTTCTCTACCCATGGTGGCAGCAAAGCCTCCAGGCTCAGAGCTGCCCCAGCCCGGCCCGTGAGCCACCCTTTGGAATTCCCTGCGCTGGATGGAAGCTCTCACCATCACTGCAGACCCACACAGGGAGCCTTCCCCACCCCTAGCTGAGTGCATTCTCCTGCACACAGATGTGGGCACAGCCTTTAGGCTGATGCCCCAGCTGAATGCTGTATTGTAGTCCGTTTTCACACTTCTATAAAGAACTATCTCAAACTGGGAAATTTATAAAGGGAAAAAGTTTAACTGACTTACAGTTCTGTGTGGCTGGGGAGGCCTCAGAAACTTACAATCATGGTAGAAGGTAAGAGAAAAACAAGCACCTTCTTTACAGGATGCGGGGGAAGGGAGGGAAGAATCGCCATATGCTTTTAAATCATGAAAGAACTCACTCACTATCACAAGAACAGCATGGCGGAAACTGCCCCCATGATCCAATCACCTTCACCAGGCCCCTCCCTTGACGCGTAGGGATTACAATTCGAGACGAGACTTGGGTGGGGACACAGAGTCAAACCCTATCACCTCCTTCTCTGAAAAGCAGCCTTCACTGCCCACACACCCCAATCCCCTCTGGAGGCTGCTTGTGAGGAAGGTGAGCAAGGGCAAGTGTAAATTCACTAGGGTGTGCAGCTTGTGCTGGAGAGTAGTAGGGGCCCCATACCGATGGGTCTTCTGGGTGGTAGAAGGCCAAGTTCTCAGGAGATTCAGGACTAAATATGCAGGCTGACAGACCTACTCTTCCTTAGGGGACAGGGATAGAGTGAGAAAAGGAGGTAGCATTTACAAAATAAAAAGCTCACATCGTTAGTAAGACTGTCACAGTTTCAAGTAGACCTAAGGTTAACTCCAGCACTCACCTAACATGCCATCTACCAGTCCATCCCCTCTGAGCCTCAGTTTCCCCACCTGGAATTGGTTCACATGCCCTCTCTAAGGCCCCTTCAGCTCTATCACACTGTGCCCCATAAATTCCATGATCCCTTCTTCCTTATCACCCTGCCCAGAGAGCCACTCTCCCATTCCAGCACCTTGTGTCTCTTCTGGAGTGGAACTCAGAGCCCTGAAATACCTCTAACTACTAAAGCTCTGGGGTGGGTGCCAGCCTTGGACCCTGCTTGTGCTGCTGATGCTGGACAAGCAGGGTAAGAGGTAGAGCAAAGAGCACTCTGCCTGGCAGGAAGAGAGGATGCTGGTTGGGATGTACTTGTCCTCGGTCACTCCTGCTCCTCCCTGGCCACTTTCTAATTCATGGGATTTTTTTCTTTCAGGGCAGGGTTGGGAGAGTGAGGAGCACGTAGAGACTTTGCTCCATCAAGTGGTACAGAACTTACTTTACTGCCAAATCCTACTCACTAGGGGCAGACCTAGAAGAAGTAAGTGTGCCTGGGCTGAGCTAAGTACCATTGTTTTCCTTGGACTCTCTAGTCTTCCCCAAGTGTTGGGGACAGAGTAGGGCATTAAGATCAGTGCTGAGATCTTTTTTAAGTGGGATTCTGTGTGGTTGTGCTTAACATTCAAATGAGCACCCTCTTTTGGGCCCAGGGAGCCACAGGCAAAAACCAGAGAGATCCTGTGCCACCCACACATGCTCTGCTCCATGCTAGTGCTTTACTGATGGATGCTGTCACCAACATGCTGATGGCTTGCTATGTGTGTGACTATGTCCTGGCATATGAGGAGTGGACTGAGTTGCTGATGGACTGAGAGAATTAAGCCAGGACTTTTCAGCTGCTGCAAGCACATGGCTGCGCCTCCAAACTCTACTGCACTTTTTAGAAGGGACTGGGCTATGAGTACACCTAGGGCATGGCGATGGGGCTTGAACCGCATCCATGAGCCCTAGCTCTTCAGGTGAGCAAAGTGCCCAGGGGACTATTCATCTCCATTATGCCTCAGGCCTTGAGCTTCAAAATCCTGGGCCAGCTTCCTTGGTATAGAGCAAGGTCCATGGATAAGAGTCATAAGGTCTGTGAGTTCCTTGAAACTGCATGAAAAATGTGTTCATGCACTTTGCTCTGCAGAGAGAGGCTACAGCTTTCTATAAATTGTCAGTGGGGTCTGCTGGGAAAATTAGATCTGGAGGGAGAAAGTGAGAATTTTGCTGAGCCTGGGACTAAAGGATCTTGCTCTCTAGGGATACACAGAAGGCATCTGC
>NW_012113586.1:5014919-5022055 GCF_000951035.1 Colobus angolensis palliatus | reverse complement strand
AAAAAAAAAAACTTACCTTTTCAGGGAAAATAGGTTCCATATAGGGTGAACACGTTTCAACCAGAGAGATGCCATTCCTCTTCCCATTCTGAGCTCCTTCTGAGCTCCCTGACAAGGCAAGAGCCTAGTTTTGGAAAGCTGCTGAGGCTTCCTTTCAAAGGCTCATAGGAACTCATAATCCCAGGGAAATCCTTCTACTAAGTGCCTAGGTGTGTAGGTCCCAGGAACTAGACTTAGCCTTCAAGTCCTATGGATGCCTCCATGGAGTCCAGAAAGGGAGAATGAAAAAGCCTGTAATGCAATCTTCCTCCTCTGACTGTGCCAGGACAGGGATATCAGGCTGTATTCTTCTTTGCAATGCCACATCTCATGTAGAGGGGACTCAGACTATAGTGAGGCCCAAGGCAGGTTGAGGTTTGCTCCTTACAGCAGGGACAGCAGCACAGGGTTCTTCCTAAAATCATTCGGATCTCTTGTCTGACCCAAGGGGAAGCACTCTGCATACTTAGGTATAGACCAAGAAGCTTCTTTGGTATAGACCAAGAAGCTTCTTTGCTTTTGAAGATTCTGAACAGAGCATGAACTGAGCATTTCCTTGAATATCAATATGGCTTGTTGTCTGGAATAGCAATGAAAGTAACCTCAGCACTCACCATTTTTATCCTGTAAAGCCTCAGCAGGTGGACATTGGAGGTGGAGTGAAGAGGCATATGTGGAGGGTGGTTCTCAGAGGTTTTCTCTTCCCTGACTTGATCTCAGACATACACTTTCACCCCAGAAAGATAATTGCCTATCACGGTAAAATCATCAAGGAACCCCCTGATTCCTTCAGATTTTGACCTTGTCCTAAATAGGACTTTGGAAAAAGTTCACAGGAAAACCTGAAAATAGAATGCTGGAACTTCTGGTTTCCAGTCCAGCATTTAAGGAGCTTGGATGTTGTCACTTAGGTTTACACAAGAAAAAAGCTGAACAAACTAGAAACCAACAACTTTTTTTTTAGATCTACCAGAAAACGGGTCACAGGGTAAACCACCACCCTCAAAATTGGAAAGCCAGACAGGCAGATAGAGACAATCACAACTTACCAGAGCAGAAAATCCTGAGTAGAAGCCTACATGGGAACCAGTACTGGGATAGAATAACCTAAACTGTAATTAACCAATTGCTGGAGTTTCAGTGTGAACAAATTTAAAGTTAAAACCTCCAGGGGGCTGGGTGTGGTGGCTCATGCCTGTAATCCCAGCACTTTGGGAGGTGGGTGGATCACCTGAGGTCAGGAGTTTGAGACCAACCTGGTCAACATGGTGAAACCCCACCTCCACTAAAAGTACAAAAAATTAGATAGGCATGGTGGTACACACCTGTAATCCCAGCAACTCAGGAGGCTGAGGCAAGAGAACCTCTTAAACCGGGGAGGCAGAGGTTGCAGTAAATCAAGATCACACCACTGCACTCTAGCCTGGGCATAAGGGTGAGACAAAAAACAAAAACAAAAACAAAACTCCAGGGATACCTAGTCATGATAGGGATGGGGCATACTTTTGTGAGTTTTATCTCCAGAAGCTCTACCATATTCTCACAGTGAAGATCAAAGAAGAAGAATCCCCTTGTACTTCTGTGAGATGGGGAGGAAGATAAGAAGAAGTAGCCATTTTGAAACACTCCCAGAAAACTATGTCTTAGCAAGGTCTGCCCTCAAAACTAAAACAAAAAACAAAAACAAACTATTTCACCAGAGCCTAACTTACTGATGTTTTATCAGAGCGTAATGGACTTGGGGAAGGAAATCATCCAATTCCAGCACCATCTAGCCTTCCTGTCTATCCTAAAGAATGGGAGTGGGTAGAAGGTAGGACTCAAAAGCACTGTGAAGTTGATAGCCCAGGCAGACGGGCTCATTTAGAGACTGCGACTTAATCATATGACTATAGGATGCTTCCCGTCCGCTCATACCTCATCACCATCTCCCTAAAGGCCTATTTACCTCATTTCCTTTTCCCAGTACATTATGTCCAGCTTTCAACAGAAAAGTACAAGGCATACTAAAAGACACAGTTTGGAGAGATAAGGTGAGCATCAGAACTAGACTCAGATATGACAAGGATGTTAGAATTATCAGACTACAATTTTAAATAATAATGAGTAATATGCAAAGGGCAGTAATGAAAAAAGTAGACAGCATTCAAGAACAGATGGGTTTTATAAGCAGGGATGGAAATTTTAAGAGACAATTTAAACTAGCTGAAAAACACTGTAACAGAAATGAAGAATGCCTCCCAGTATTTTGGGAGGCCAAAGTGGGTAGATCACCTGAAGTTGTGAGTTTGAGACCAACCTGACCAACATGGAGAAACTGTCTCTACTAAAAATACAAAATTAGCTGGACGTGGTGGCACATGCCTGTAATCCCAGCTACTCAGGAGGCTGAGGCAGGAGAATCACTTGAACCCAGGAGGTGGAGGTTGTGGTGAGCTGAGATCATGCCATTGCACTCCAGCCTGGGCAACAAGAGTGAAATTCTGTCTCAAAAAAAAAAAAAAAAAAGAAATGTAGAACATTTTTGTTGGGCTCATTAGTAGACTAGACATGGCCAAGTAAAGAATCAATGAACCTGAAGAAATGTCAATAGAAATTTCCAACATGCAAATGCAAAAAGAAAAGTTAATGAAAAAATATAATATTCAAGAAATATGTGGCAACTACAAAAGATGCACATCATGGGAATGCAATGAGAAAAAAGAGAGAAAAGAACAGAGGAAATATTTAAAGCAATAACGACTAAGAATTTCTCAAGGTTAATGTCAGACACCAAATCACAGATACAGAAAGCTCAGAGAAAACCTAAAAGTATAAATGCCCCAAAAAATCTACACCTAGGGATGTCATATCAAACAGAAGAAAAACCAAAGGCAAAGAAAAAGTTTTTAAAGAAGCCAGAGGGAGAAAAGTTTCATTGCCTATAGAGGAGCATGGATGAGAATACACTGAACTTCTCCTCAGAAACTGTACAACAAGAAGAGAGTGGAGTGAAAAACTTTTAGAGTTGAAAGAAAACCTCCCCAAAACAAGAATTCTGTGTCCAGATAAATTATCTCTCAAAGTCAGGAAGAGGCCAGGCACAGTGGCTCATACTTGTAATCCCAGCATTTTGGGAGGCCAAGGTGGGGAGATCACTTGAGGCCAGGAGTTTGAGATCAGCCTGGCCAACATTGCAAAACCGCATCTTTACTAAAAATGCAAAAAAGTAGCCAAATGTGGTGACACACACCTGTAATCCCAGCTACTAGGGAAGCTGAGGCATGAGAATTGCTTGAACCCAAGAGGCAGAGGTTGCAGTGAGCTGAGGTCCTGCCACTGCACTCTGTCTTGAAAAAAAAGGCAGGGAGAAATAAAGACTTTCTCAGACAAACAAAAATTGAAAAAATTTGTCACCATACACCTGCCTTGCAAAAAATGCTAAATAAAGTTCTTCAGAGAGAAGGAAAATAATAAGTCATAAACTCAAATCTATATTTAAAAAGGAAAAACCATTAGAGAAGGAATAAATTAAAGTAAAATAAAAGCTTTCATTTTTTATTCTTAATTGATTTAACAGATAATCCTTTGTTCAAAAGAACAATAGTAACAATGCTTTCAGTGATTATACCTGGTATATAAGTGAAATAAATGACAGTAATGTTATATGAGACTGGAAAGATACTCTACGATGTCAGGTTGATGCAAAAGTGATTGCGGTTTTTGCCATTAAAAGTAATGCAAAAACTGCAATCACTTTTGCACCAACCTAATACTTGTACTACCCATGAGGTGTTATAGTGTTATTTGGACATGGACATGGATTATACTGTAAACTCTGGAGCAACCACTGAAAAATGCTTAAAAAACATATACTTGATATATACTAAGAGTGGAGAAAATATGGAATCATATAAAGTCCTCAGTTAAAAAAGAGAAGGCAGAAAAAGAGTGAGGACAAAAAATGAAATGAAGAACAAGAGCAATAATAAAAAACAGTAACAAATGTGGTAAATAGTAATTCAACCATATCAATAATCATTTTAAATATTAATGATATAGATACACCAACAGAGACTGTCAGAATAAACAAGAAAACAAGATACAGTAATATCTCTACAAGAAACCCATTTTGAATATAAAGACACAGATAAAATAAAAATAAAGGGATGGAGAATAGTATAACAGGCTAGCAATAATCAAAAAAAATGGAATATTTATATTGATTTTACACACAGCATACTTTAGAGCAAAGATAATTATCAAGAATAAAGAGGGGCATTATATAGGTATAAAGGGATATTAATCTGCTTGGGCTGCCATAATAACATAAGATTAAACTGGGTGACTTAAATAGCACAAATTTGTTTTCTCACAGTTCTTTTTCCTGTAACATCCAAAATTATGTTTCTAGGTAATTTGGTTCCCGGTGAAGACTCTTCCTGGCTTGTAGACAGCCACCTTCTTGCTGTACTCACACATGGACTTTTTCTATGTGCTTATGTGGGGTTGTTGGGGGAAGTGTTGGGGGAGGAGAGATCAATCCCTAGTGTCTCTTCTTCTAAGGATACTAATCCTACTGAATCAGGGACCCTACTCTTACGACCTGATTTAACCCTATTACCTCTAAAGACTGTATTTCCACATAAAGTCACATTAGGGGTTAGGGCTTCAACATATGAATTGGGAGGGGGCAGGTAGTGGGGTCAGTTCTCCAAGAAGTCATAACAATATTTAATATGTAAGCAAGCAATTAATAAAAAGCACCAAAATATGTGTGGCAAAAATTGATAGAACTGCAAGGAGAAATAAATGAATCTGTTATTACAGTTGGGACTTCCAACACTCCTCTATCAGTAATTGACAGAACCAGCAGGCAGAAAATCAATAAGAACATAGTTGAACTAAACAGCACCATCAACCAACTGGGTCTAATCAACACTTATAGATTACTGTATCCCACAACACTAAAATACACATTCTTCTCGAGTTCACATGGAACATTCACAAGGAAGATCAAATTATTATGTGCCATAAAATGCACCATAACAAGTTTAGAAGCCTAGAAATCATATAGAAGATTATCTCAGATTACAACGGGATTAAACTAGAAATAAACAACAGAAAGATAGCTAGAACATCCCCTCAAAATATTTGAAGATTAAATAACACAACTCTAAATAACATATGCGTCAAAGAATAAGTCTCAAGAGAAATTTTGAAAATATTTTGAACTAAATGAAAATAAAAATCCAATTTATTAAAATTTGTAGCATACAGTGAAAACAGTGCTTAGAGGGAAACTTACAGCATTGAATGCACATAGTAGAAAAGAAAGAAGACCTAAAATCAATAGTCTAAGCTAAGCATTCACCTTAGGAAACCAGAAAAAGAAGAGCAAATTAAATCTAAAGTAAGCCGAATTTAAAAAAAAAAACAAAAAAAACAGTAAAAATTAGAGCAGAAAATAATTAAGACAGCAAATTAATAGAAATGATCAACAAAACCAAAAGCCGTTCTTTGAAAAGATAAGTAAAACTGATGTACTAATACTGGAAATGAAAGAGAGGCCATCACTATGGAGCCCATGGAGATTTTAAGGATAATAAAGAAATATTACGAACACCTTTATGCCCACAAATTTGACAACCTACATGAAATGGATCAATTCCTTGAAAGACACAATCTATCAAAACTCACACAAGAAGAAACAGATTATCCAACAGGTCTGTATTTATTTTAAAAATTAAAAAAAACTATACTTATTTTAAAAACTGAATGGATAACTGATAATAGTAACTGATAATGTTTCAAAACAGAAAGCCCCAGGTCCAGATGAATTCATTGGTGAATGTAACCACAATCATTCAAGGAAAAAAAATACGAATTCTCTACAATTTCTTCTGGCAAGTAGAAGTAGAGGGAATACTTTCTAACTAATTGTATGAGGACAACATTACCCTAATACCAAAAACAAACAAAGATATAAAAGAAAGAAAAAACTACAGACCAATATCTCTCATGAACACACAGATGCAAAAATCAACAAAATATTAGGAAGTTGAATCCAACAATGCATTAAAAAGTTATACACCATAACCAAGTGAGATTTAGTCCAAGTATGCAAGGCTAGTTCACAATTCAAAAACTGACATAAGGATGGATTAATGTAATCTATCACATCTAAAAGGTAAAGAAGAAAAATTGCATGATCATATCAATAGATACAGACAGGCATATGACAAAATCCAACACCCATTCTAATAAAAACTCTCAGCAAACTAGGAATAGGGGGAAACTTCCTCAACTAGATCGAGAAAATCTATAAAAATCCTACAGCTAACATCATATTTAATGATAAGAAACTATATGCCTGAGTGAGACTCAGTCTCAAAAAACAAACAAATAAAAAATATATGCTTTCCTGCTAAGATCAGGAACAAGGCAAGGATATCCTCTATCACCACTCCTATTCAACATTGTACTGAAATTCTAGCTAATGTAATAAGACCAAAAAAAAAAAAAGGAAATAAATGGCATACATATAATAAGGAGAAAAAAGAAATGAAATTGTCTTTAGTTGCAGATGACAAATTTTAAAAACCTGTGGAACTAATAAGTGATTATAGCAAGGTTGCAGGATACAAGATTAATGTTCAAAAGTTCACTGCTTTCTTATATACCAGTAGTGAACAATCACAATTTGAAATTGAAAACATAATACAATTGATATTAACACCAAAAAAGAGAAATATTTAGGTGCAAATCTAACATAATATGTTAGATCTGTATGAGGAAAACCACAAAAGTCAGATGAAATAAACTGAACATCTAAGTAAATGCAGAGACATTACAGGTTCATGAATAGAAAGACTCAATATTAGGCCAGGCGTGGTGGCTCATGTCTGTAATCCCAGCACTTTGGGATGCCGAGGTGGGGGATCACGAAGTCAGGAGATCGAGAGCATCCTGGCTAACACGGTGAAACCCTTTCTCTACTAAAAATACAAAAAATTAGCCAGGCGTGGTGGTGGGCGCCTGTAGTCACAGCTACTCGGGAGACTGAGGCAGGAGAATGGCGTGAACCCAGGAGGCGGAGCTTGCAGTGAGCCGAGATG
>NW_012113586.1:4941015-5014374 GCF_000951035.1 Colobus angolensis palliatus | reverse complement strand
CCAGAAATGAACATAGAAAAAAGTTTAGGTGACCTTGGGTTTGGCATCACAAAAAGCAGTATCCATGAAAGAAAAAGTTGATAAATTAGACTTTATTAGCATTTCTCTGTGAAAGACATTGTTAGGATAATAAAAAGACAAACTACAGACTGGGAGAAAATCTTTGCAAAACACATATGTGATAAAGCACTGTTGTCCAAAATATACAAAGAACTCTTAAAACAACTAAGATATCCTTCAGTAGGCAAATGGATAAGCAAACTGTGGTACATCCATACAATGGAATATTATTCAGCACTAAAAAGGAATGAGCTATTAAGCCGTGAAATGGATGAACCCTAAGTGTATATTGCTAAATGAAAGAAGCCAGTCTGAAAAGGTCACATATGCTTCTGATTATACAACATTTTGGAAAAGGCAAAACTATGGAGAAAGTAAAAAGATCCACGGTTGCTAGGTGGGAGCACAGGAAATTTTTAGAAGGGAGCACAGGAAATTTTTAGGGCCATGAAACTATTCTATGTGAAACTGTAAATGTGTATATATGTCATTATGCATTTGCCAAAACTCATAGAATGTACAACACAAAGAACTAAGCCTAATGCAAACTATGGACTTTGGGGTAATAATTATGTCCATATAAGGCCATCAATTGTAACAAATGTACAACTCTGATGTGGGATGTTGTTAATGGTAGGGGGGAGGCTGTGTGTGAGGGAGGATGAAGGGGTGTGTGGGAACTCTGTACTTTCCCCTCAATTTTGTTATGAACCTATAATTATTTTAAAGGTCTATCCTTTTAAAAAATTAGAAAAGCTCATTCTGTTTTTTATTTTTAATAGAAAAGTCTAGAGAAGCCTGGGCTCAACATTTGGCATTCCCAGAGTGTGGCAATTTTGTGACTATTGAGCTGATGGGTCCATCTAAGGAGACCAGATGTTGTTAGTTGGCTGTTTCTGAGCCCAGTGGAGCCAAAGATTATATACAGTCAATTCTCATTATTTGCAGTAGTTTTGTTCTATAAAGCTGCAGTGAACACTGAATTAGTGAATATTGAACCAGTGTTCCTAGGGGAAATATGTGTGTGTGTGTATCTATATCTTACATAGATTATAGTCTTAAATCCTAAAACAGTTCACTCTGGTAAGTTCCATTTTCTTTATTTTACATTCCCTAATACTCTCTCAAATGGAGATGGAGTATTGACTGCCCTATACAATATGCTTTTATGTTTTGTTTTTTTAACAGTAGAGTTAAAAGAGAAATATTTTATATATCCATGTATCTGTCAAAATATGAAAAACAAATAATGGGCTGAAAGGACGAGTGATTTTAAGGGGAAGATTTCCTCACACTAGCTAGAGCCTCTTGTCTCGTCTGGCCCCTGTGAGCCTCTGAATGTGTGCTCCCTGGCTGAGCAGCTGATACACCCGGCTGGCTCTGCCTGGGCTGCGCCCCATGGCTGCCTCCCGTCCTACCATTGCACTGGCTGGGACGTGTAGAGAAGTTGAGCCAGAACAGGATGCTGGGGAATAGTTTCCTATGGTCATGCCAGACTCAGAGCTAGAGCAGCAGACGCTCATAGCTCACCTGTCTGCCTGGGCAAGCATGCAAAGATGTGATCCAGGGAGGCCTGGATTCCAATGCGGACACATAGCAACTTACGGGTACACATGAGTCCTGGCTCTGCTGCTCAACCAGCTGAGTGGCCTTGGACAAGTTACTTAGTCTCTCTGCCCCCTCAATTTCCTCATATAAAACAGGGATGATATGGATCCCTACCTCATAGAACTCTCATAAGGACTGGAAGTTGTTATTCTCATGGTATTTAGAACAGATCATGGCTCTTGTAAGGGCAGTGGTGTTTGTTGAAGTGCTGCTGTCTGCTGTATGATGAAAGGACCTGCTGCCTTGGCAAGGCCCAGGGCCTCAGAGAGCCAAAGTCATGGGTCCCACCTACAAATCAGAATCTCTGAGGTGGGCCCAGCAATCTGTTGTAGCAAGCCTTGCAGGTGCTTCTGATACACGTTAGCTTCAGAAGCACTGTTAAAAACATTTTTACATGGGAAATACTTGTTTGGAAGAGATGTAAGGCAAAAATCAGGTGTAGTTACAGAGCCATATATGAGAGCACAGTATTTGTAAGTAAATAACTGAAGACAATTATAGTTTAGTAAAGTGTGTGTGTGTGATATGATTCCACCCTACAGGTCAGGCCAGACCAGACTCTGCAGCCCATCACTTTCAAACGGCAGAGTGCCCTGGGGGTTGGCATGGAACCCAGGACAGGGTATTGCAGGACAAGGAGAGAGGCGCACACGTGACTCTAAGAACGTCAGTCCCTTCCCACCTAGATAAGGAGAAAAAAGGGACTCCAGCCCAGCTGGCCCTGGGGCTTTGGAGTCTATCTCCCAGGTCTTCTTTCCACTTCCCAGGAGCCTGGACAGCTTCAGAAAAAGCAGGAGGCTCAGCCCATTCATTCCTGGACAAGGACGGGGAGGAGTACACCAGAGCTCCCAAAGGTAGGGTTCGGGGAGAGGTACGGAGAAGGTATTACCCCGAAGTTAGGCCAGCAGTTTCATAACAAACAAACTCGGGGCTCAAGCTGTGAATTAATCAAAACTTTGAAAAGAAAACCTTCCCTTCAGGAGCTTCAGACACAAGGAATGAAAACAACCAGGCTGGCTGCAAAATGAAAGCAATACTGAAAGTGGGGGCGAAAGGAAGCCAGACACTCAGGGGTTGGACAAAACCAATAAGACCAAAGAAATTGTGCTGAGGGGCACTATGGGCCTGTGGGCCTCTGATCCCAAGTGTCTTGACCACCTCTGTCCTACACCCCTGTTCCACACCCACTCTCCCACTGACCATGGGCATGATCATGTCACCAGTGGCCTCCTTGCTCCAGACTTGGGACTCAATCTGGCTTCTTTTCCATCCTGTCCCTACTTTATGGCCTTCCAGCTCCCACCTCAACCACCTTTTTCCCCCATGCAGTCCAGAGATCCCTGCAGCAGCCACAGGGAACATGGGCAGATCAGCAAGGACTGGGCTGCTACCCTCCCAGGCCACAACAGCAAATGTCCACCTGGGAGCTGACGCTTGGAGGAAGAGGAGGTGATTATCTGTTCTGACTCACTCCGGGCCTGCACTGCCCAGCACTGTAGCCACTGCCACATGTGGCTACTCAGCACCTGAAACACAGTCAGTCCAAGCAGAAATATGCTGCAAGTCCAGTAGGAACCAGACCTGGCATGGTGACTCATGCCTATAATCCCAGCACTTTGGGAGACTGAGGGGGGCGGATTGGTTGAGGCCGGGAGTTCGAGACCAGCCTGACCAATAGGATGAAACCCCATCTCTACCAAAAAATACAAAACTTAGCTGGATATGGTGGTGTGTGCACCTATAGACTCAGCTACTCGGGAGGCTGAGGCAGGAGAATTGCTTGAACCCTGGAGGTGGAGGTTGCAATGAGTTCAGATCGTGCCACTGCACTCCAGCCTGGGTGACAGAGTGAGACTTTATCTCTAAATAAATAAATGTTTAAAAAGTAGAATTAATCTTACTGGTTTTTTTTTTTTTTTTTACTTTTTAATATGACTATATTTTTTAAAATGAAAGATTTAAAACCACACATGTGGTTTGCATTATATGTCTGTGGGACGATGTGGCACTAGAACATCTCCCTTTGAGCTTTGCCGGCCATTTCTACCCACACTCATCCCCTAGCAATACCTCCTGCTGGGCACTGGGACTTAACTATCTTGGGGAGCGTGCCTCCTGAGGCCCCCAAAGGCTCATCCTAGTCTCCAGGTCTGTGCCAATTAGCAAAGAAAATGAGTCCTGGTGACCAGCCAAGCTGGATGGGAGGTGTCACTTGGTTCACCAGGGCCTAATGCCCACCAGATAACCCTGCTAGGGCCTGCTGGCCAGACAGGGCCCGTCCAGTCTCACAGGCATTTGACTCAACTACGGGCATCTTCTCTAGGCCTACTTGTTGCTGGAGAGGTAACAGTTCAGGTATGAGGGTCCCTTCCAGAGCAGAGGCAAGGGTCCTGGGGTACCTCTGTGCCTCCCTCTTCCACTCCCTAAGCATAGGCCTGTTTGAGAGAGCAGCTCCTGCCCCTGTCCCTGCCCTTCACAGCCTCGAGGGAGCCAAGGTTCCAGCTTGCCATAGCTCACTTGGATGGGGGTCTCTCTGCCAGGCATGTCAACACCAGGCTTAGAACCCTGGCATCCCAGTTGTCCGTCCCAGAGCAGGAAGCAGAAGCCACATGTGATGAACGAAATAAAAGGAAAAGGGGAAGCAGGGGGAGGGTAGGGGGCTGTTTTGCAGCCCCTGCTGTGTCACTGGGCAGTCAGGTGCCCCTGCACACGTTCCTTCACCTCTGCAGCTTTGGCTGTAAAATGAGGGGTATTGGTGTGTTAACGGAGCAGAATTTGGAAAATTCACAGGCTTTTAGAGCCAACAAATTTGGATTCAAATTCCTGCCCTGTCATTGACTGATGTGTGTGACCTTGGGCAAGTTAATTAACAACCTCTCTGAGCCTCTGTCTCCTCATATTGTGTCTCTGGCACAATAACCTATAACTCACAGGTGTCCCTAGGATTAAATAACAAAGGGTCAGCATCCAATAAGTAGTTGCCCTAAGAGTCCTGGGAACTAAAGAACAGCAGAGCAGGGCTGGCTGCCTGGGCAGCCAGGTGCCCCAGGAGCCTATGTCCTGGGCTCTAACTTGGCCTGGGAAGGGCACCCTCCAGGGTTCTCCAACATCACAATGATGATGGCTCACACTCCCAGGGTGGCTCTCCATTTCACAGCCAACCCTCCAAGCACACCCCAAAGCACAGCCTGAGGCCCCACATAAGAGAGGTAGGGTCTTCTCTCCCCTCAGGATCCATTTCCCCTCTTCGTGTTGCTTTCCATGGGCTCCCAAGTCTCCTGCCTGTTACCCCCTCATCACAGGCCCACAGACTGAGGGCTCAGTCTCCTGCTCACAAATACATGCTCATGCCACAAATGTGGATGACCACAAAATGCTTGAATATATGTACACCTTTACATGTATGCACATCAGCATTCACGTTTTCTCATGACACAGTACTTTAGGTGGGCTATACACACATGTGTGCAAACACACATACAAAGCCATGCTGTGCCCTTAGCAGACCTGGCACCAGCAAGGTTGCAGGCTACACTGGGCCCTTGGAGAGTTGCCCGGGTATGCTGGTCCCAGTTTTATCTGAAGAGCTGCCCCCAGGTGTGCTGGTCCTCGCAGGGCCTGGGAAAGGGGCCGTGTGCTCCTGGCAGGGTCATGTAGGTGTGGAAGGGACAGGCTGGGAGAGAGCTGATGGTCAGAGGAAACACAGAGGGCTTACAGGTCTTTGCTCCAAGATAGGGCAGGAAAAGAAAAGCGTCAAGACTAGAAGGCTTGCAAATCACACCAAGATAAAACAGACCATCTTATTCTTTCCGTAGCCTCTGAACCGGGTCTCTAGAGTCAGGTGGTTGGAAGAAAAGTCTCTGGGATCAGACAGACCTATGAATGCTCCCTCTGCCCATTAACACAATCTTGGGCAAATGACTTAACTTCTCTGAGCCCCAATTTCCTCCTCAGTGAAACAGGAATAAGAAAACCTAATATGTAGCAAATGAGTCTTCCTAACATCCCAGAGCCTATCAGATGCGCCTGTTTCACATTCTCATGGCGTTTGTACATTCTCGCACACACTTACATGCATAATTTATTCTGACTCATCCATTAGCCTGAGCTCCCACCCCACTCCACCCAGGGCACTGTGGAAATAGATCTGTTTTGCTCATCATTATAACCCCAGAGTTTAGCACAGTTCCTGGAGCATAGTAGGTGCTCATGGACCAAGAGAATAGCATATAATTCAGCAGCATAGCACAAGACAGACCTGGGTGCAGTCAGTGATGGCTGCTATTATTGCCATTATTACAAAGGTGCTGCTCTCTGAGAATTATTTCCACACCCTTACCTCCCACAATCAGTTCTCCTCGACTGCCTCTTCCTTGCATCTAAGCTCTTCCTATGGGTGACCCAAATCCCCCCAGTAGCAAAGCTAGCCCACTTCCTTTCACTTTTGCCCTGGGACAGATGAGGAGCAGTTTCTACACTTTGCAGGCTTAAAGACCCCATTGAGGTCCTCCCTAAGTCTCTTTCTTTCCAGAGATTAAAAACTTCTCGAACTATTTTATTCCTTCCTTACAAAACATGTCCCATGCTTCTTCAATTACCCTGTGGTTTCTCCAGAGGTTTTAAGATCAGTAGCCATAAGCTCCCCTCTCCCCAGGTGTCCAGAAACCAAAGGGCCTTCAGCCCACAGGAGATGTGTTATTGGGCTCCCCTAGTTCCCAACCTAGTCTGATGCTCCTGGTTCTGTCCAGAGGCCACAAGCCCACAGGACACCCCAGCCCACCTGCAGCTTATTGGAAGTGCTCCTGTGCCCCCACCTGCTCAGTCTGGTCCCCACTCTTAAGGCAGAGTGGCTAGAGTTGTATGAGACCAAATCAGACAATCTTAGAGCCAAAACAGACCAACCTCACTCCTTTTATAAACTGAGAAACTGAGACCCACAGATATCAAGTTCATGGGACTAGTTTTGGCAGTGCTGCTTCAGGAGTGGAGAGATGGAGGCCTCAACCAGCTGGGACACAGAACAGCCTGGAGGCCCTACCGCCAGCTCTGCCCTCCCTTCCTGCTTGAACCCATCTCACAGACCCTCTATCTCTCTGCTTTCTTCTTGGCCTTATCTCACCTGGACCTCAGTAAGAGGTGAAGGCCCCTAAGGGGAAGGGCTCTGACCATCTTCATCCTTGATTTGATGTCTGGTTGTGTCCACAGGGTCCTGAGTCTTTGAGGCCCTGGGATGCCCTAAATCCAGTGCCTAAGACAATGTAGAGAGAGGAGCCTGCCCTCCATAGAGGGCCAGTGATGCTGACTCTTACATGACAAAGACTGTGGTGCTGGCCCTCTCCCTTTCCACCTCCCCCAACCAACCCTCTCCCAGGCCCTCTGACCCCATGCACCCACCCATCCCCAGGAGCACATCCACTGTGCCTGTTTCTACCCAAAACAAATCATCAGCTCCTTCCTCTCCTAATCAGTCATTAGGCCTGTTGGTTGGAAATAGAGTTTCACCTTCAGCACTGCCCCCCCTCAAAAAAACATCTAGATCCAGATAAAGATAAATTTCAGTCACTGAAGCATAACAAGTGACTCAGTCTCAAGGGGATGGGCAGACACTCCAATCACCCAGGAAATTCCAAGGGTTTAGTTACCTCCCAGGAACTGGACAGAGGCTGGTAGAGTTAATTCTGCTCTATACAGGGCACTCCCAGCCTTTGGACATGGTTCTTATATATGCCTAAGATTTGGAGGAGCCAGTGTGGGGGAGGGACAGGAGACTTAACTCGACTTCCCAATACGTTTGACCATTAATATCAGCCAAGAGAATCTTCATAACAACACTGGTGCTCTACGGTATTGCAGTATGGTGGGTGTCACCTAAAAAATAAGAGTCTAGATATGAGCACATTACTAGAGTTTCATTCAGTCATTAATAATTAGTCCAGTCTATCATCATATCATATGACCCAAATGTCTCCCATAACAAGGCCACTCAGGTTTGCAGGCTTCCATTCAGCCTCATCAGGCTCCAAAAAAAGGAGTGGTCTCCACAGTCCATGGCTTCACCTTTTCAGGCACCTGGAATAACTGACCTAAGAGACAGTACCACCTCTTGCTCTAGCATTCTCAATATATTAATGTAATATTAGATTTCCCTCATTATATAACCTGTTTATTTCTTTACCCCCATCTACTTCTTCTCTCCACTTACAGCCAAAGGTTTCCACCTTGGTGAGGGACACTGGGTTCGGCCACTGTGCTGGTCTAGATTACTGGCAGCAATACTGGTCTAGGAAGTGGTCTTCCTCAGTCCACCAGTCACAGGCTCTGGGGTCCCCAGACCACCCTCTCTTCTGACCAGCTGGTTTCAAACTAAGGGGTTCCCACTACCCTCTCAGGTCTGATAATTTGCTAGAACAACTCACTGAACTCAGGAGTTCTACTTACAGTTGCAGTTTTATTGTAGGAAAAGAATACAAATGAGAGAAGGCCAAAGGGAGAGACATATAGGGCAAGCTCTGTAAGGGCTCTAAACCCAAAGCAGCTGTGTCCCTGGTGGGGAAGAGGTACCACTTTTAACCCAGGTTTTCATAGGCAGTGATGTCCACTGCTCCTTCTGGACTAGTGTATCAGCACCTGGGGCATGGCAGGCCTCTGTACTGCTTAGCTTGACCATCCATGGTCTCCCATGTCATTGTTGGTATATCTCTGACCACCACTGCTGGGCTATACTTGTGAACAGATCTCTGCCCAGCCTGGTTATCTTCCATTACTAGGCCATAAAGCACAACCTCCTCATGGTCACTCCTCCAGGCTCTGGTAAAGTCCCTGGGGCATTGGGCAGAGACAGGAGTGGGTGGCCAGTTGGAGGCCAGTGTGAGAGCACACACCCTTGCTGTTCTCAGGAGCAGCCTCACTCTGTTGAAGCCTCCTTGTCCTTGGGCTCCAGGGCCTCAGCATCTTCTTTCCACGTGTTTCATCCTCTAAGATTCTGCCTCAGCCCCTGAAAAGTAGAGATCCCCTTTTCCTCCCTCACCCCTCAATGCTCACTGTCTGGACATGCCTGGACAGTCTGAACCCCAAGACTGCACAGTGTGGTCGTTCCTTCCTCTGGGTCACTCAGCCAGGACTATGTGCTGGAGACAGCCTTGCACATGCACAGATTCCTCATATGTTGGCTCACAATTTGCTGAGATGCCTGATGAATGCTCTCTTAACCCTTGAAGTTATATTTTCCATAAGATGCCCCAAAATATCCTTGCTCAATACAAACGGAAAAATGTGAAGCCAACATCATATTATTCTTGGTTATTTTCAGTTGCGCTTTGATGGAAAAATAAGTTATTTCTTACATTAGACCTTAACCTACAGCTATTCTGATTACATTTCTGAGAAATGGAGTTTTTAGGGACTCATCTCATGTTTCCTTTTCTTTATCCTTGGATTAATATAATTACTATATACATTTTATGCTTGCAAGCTATTTATAAGAACTGAAACTTTCTCTAG
This sequence comes from Colobus angolensis palliatus, assembly GCF_000951035.1. NCBI lineage: Eukaryota > Metazoa > Chordata > Mammalia > Primates > Cercopithecidae > Colobus > Colobus angolensis. The sequence continues at coordinate 5,005,206 of NW_012113586.1, read as the reverse complement.
AAAAAAAAACACAAAGGTCTTTATGATTTGGCCTCTGCATACTCTTACAGCCCCATCTTTATTCACACCCCCGCCTATCCATCCCTCTACTTTCCCCAAGTTCCTTAATGGGCAGCCTCAGTAGTGCTTCAGAACACAGCGCGGGATAGGATGGGCTCTGGTTTAAATCCTGATTCTGCCTTTAGTTGGCCATAGAATTTTCGGCAAGTTTCCAAACTGTTGTTTCCTCATCTGAAAAAAGTGCAGATAACAGTACCTATCTCACCATAATGAGATATCTCTTCACACACATTAGGATGGCTGTTATTTAAAAAAAGAAAAGAAAAGAACAGATGTTTGCAAGGATGTGGAGAAATAGAAACTTTTGTGTGTTGCTGGTATGAATGTACATGGCAAGCTACTGTAAAAAACAATATGGCGGTTCCTCAAAGAATTAAAAAGTTGTGCTCAGATTTTCCTAAGTAATCTCAGAATTATTATATGATCCAATAATGTCACTTCTGGATATAAACAAAAAAAGAACTGAAAGTAGAGACTTGAAAGGATATTTGTACATTCATGTTTAGAGAAGCATTACTCATGATAGCCAAAAGGTAGAAGCAACCAAATGATCATCAATGGATGGATTAGTGCAGTGGTCCCCAACATTTTAGGCACCAGGGACAGGTCTAATGGAAGACAATTTTTTCATGGGCCAGGGACAGGTTGGGGTGGGTGGTTTCAGGATGATTCAAGCACAAGTTGCCTTAAAAAAATAAATGAAATTACAACATATGCTAGAACATAGATGAACCTTGAAGATATTATGCAAAGTTAAATAAGCCAGTCACAAAAGGGCAACTATTATGTGATTCCAAGTAAATAAGGCACCTAGAGTAGTAAAATTCATAAAGACCAAAAGTGGAAAAGTTGTTGTCGGGGCTGGGGGAAGCGAGAAATGCAGAGTTATTGTTTAATGGGAACATTGTTTCAGTTGGGGAGATGAAAAAGTTCTGGAGGTAGATGGTAGAACTATTTGTACAACAATGGCAATATACTTAATGCCACTGAACCATACACTTAAAAGTGATTAAAATTGTAAATGTTATGCTATGCATATTTTAGCACACTAAAAATTGTAAATAACTTGTCTGAGAAGGTAAAGTACCTGTCTTAGAAGGTCACAGTGAAGGCACAAATGTGCAGAATACATTTGGCATGATTCTGGAATATAGCAGGTGTTCACAAAACATGAACTCTTCTTTCTGGAAAGCCCTTGCTCTACTACCAGACTAGCTCTCATTCACAACTCAAACATACATGACTCTAAGAGCTTGTTCCAACTCTTTTTACTCACGTCACCATTTTGTGCTAAGCATCCACCTCTGTTCTCTCACCCACATGCTTCTACTATGATACTGGCTTCTCTGTAGTTCATCCTTGCTTTTCTTCTCTGCCTTTCCCACTAGACTGAGAACTACTGAGAACACAGGGTGTGTCTGTTCCTTTCTTGTCCTAGGATCCAGTAGAGTACACCCTATACATGTTTAGAATGTTCATCCCACAAATATGGGAGGATCAATAATTTTAAAGGGGAAAATTTATTAAAATACAGGCTTCACTTACATATAAGGACCTCCTTTTTAAATGTCAAACAGCTACATAAACCAATATGTAAACTATTACTTAAATTTGTAATATTTGAGGATAAAAATCATGATCTGATGGTAGTAGAAATACAGGACTTTTAAAAAATGCACTAAGTCAAACAAAGTTTGATGCACATACAGTTTTGTAGGTCAGTGGATATAATTCCCAGCCCACTGGGGACCAGGACCCTCATGTTGGCAACCATGCCTCTGTACAATAGGGCATTTGCAGAGTAGGCTAATAACTAAAGCTTAGTTTGTAGAAAGATGATAAAGCATTTATGGTTTGTTTGTTCTGCTTGATGGCATAGAAAAGGAAGCTTGTGACTGTTCTGGGGTTTGGTGGAAGGAAGAACTGTTGGAAACAGGCAATCCCAGAGCTGAAGACCAGGCACTAGAAGGCTTGCCAGTCAAGTTGAGGTTTTCTGAGAGGAAGAAGGCAAAGCTCTGTAGACATCTGTGAGCTCGTGACGTCTGGGCTGAAGAACATGTCAAGGATGTAAGTGTCCACATGGGAAAGAAGGTGGTCCATTGTGAGATGGTCAGTGCCAGCAAAGAAACTCTGCCTGGGACTGTGTGTCTGTGTTTGTTAGTTTCCTGGGGCTGCTGTAACAAAGTATCAGAAATGGAGTGGCTTAAACAACAAAGATGTATTGCCTCAAAGTCTGAAGGCCAGAAGTATGAGTCCAAGGTGGTGTCAGGGTTGGTTCCTTCTGAGGGCTCTGAGGCAAAGAACCTGTTCCATGCCTTTCCCTTAGCTTTTGATAGTTTGCTGTTAACCTTTAATGGTCCTTGCCTTCTAAAAGCATCACCAGTCTCCACATGGCATTCTCCCTGTGCGTGTGCAGCTCTTGTCATTTATGGCTGATATGGTTTCGCCATGTCCCCACCCAAATCTCATGTTGAATTGTAGTTCCCATAATCTCCATGTATCGTGGGAGGGACCAGCTGAAGTTAACTGAATCACAGGGGCAGTTTCCCCCACCCTGTTTTTATGATAGTCACTGAGTTCTCACAAGATCTGATGGTTTTATAAGGGGCTTCCCCCTTTGCCAGACACTCATTCTCTCCCCTGCTACACTGTGAAGAGGTGCCTTCTGCCATGATTGTAAGTTTCCTGAGGCCTCCTCAGTCATGCAGAACTGTAAGCCAATTAAGCTTCCTTCCTTTACAAATTACCCAGTCTCAGGTATTTCTTCATAGCAGGATGAGAACAGACTAATACAGTAAATTGCTACTGGGTAGTGGGGTACTGCTGTAAAGATACCTGAAAATATGGAAGCAACTTTAGAACTGGGTAACAGGCAGAAGTTGGAACAGTTTGGAGGGCTCAGAAGAAGACAGAAAGATGTGGGAAAGTTTGGAACTTCCTAGAGACTTGTTGAATGCCTTTGACCAAAATGTTGACAGTGATATGGACAATGAAGTCCAGGCTGAGGCAGTCTCAGATGGAGATGAGGAACTTGTTGGGAACTGGATTAAAGGTCACTCTTGCTATGCAAAGAGACCGGTGGCATTTTGCCCATTCCCCAGAGATCTGCAGGACTTTGAACTTGAGATAGATGATTTAGGGCATCTGGTGAAAGAAATTTATAAGCAGCAAAGCATTCGAGAGGAAGCAAAGCATAAAAATTTGGAAAATTTGCAGCCTGACAATGTGATAGAAGAGAAAAACACATTTTCTGGGGAGAAATTCAAGCTGGCTGCAGAAATTTGCGTAAGTGATGAGGAACCAGATGTTAATCACTAAGACAATGGGGAAAATGTCTCCAAGGCATTTCAGAGACTTTCATGACAGCCTCCCCCATTACAGGCCCCAAGGCCTAGGAAGGAAAAATGGTTTCCTGGGCTGAGTTCAGGACCCCCTGCTGTGTGCAGTGTTGGGACTTGGTGCCCTGCATCCCAGCCACTCCAGCCATGGCTAAAAAAGGGCCAACTTACAGCTCAAGCCATTGCTTCAGAGGGTGCAAGCCCCAAGCCTTGGCAGCTTCAATGTGGTGTTGGGCCTGCAGGTGCACAGAAATCAAGAATTGAGGTTTGGGAACCTCCACCTAGATTTCAGAGGATGCATGGAGAGGCCTAGATGTCCAGGCAGAAGTTTGCTGCATGGGTGGAGTCCTCATGGAGAACTTCTGCTAGGGCAGTGTGGAAGGGAAATGTAGGGTTGGAGCCCCCATACAAAGTCCCCACTGGGGCACTGCCTAGTGGAGCTATGAGAAGAGGGCCACCATCCTCCAGACCCCAGAATTGTAGATCCACTGACAGCTTGCATCATGTGCCTAGAAAAGCCGCAGATATTCAATGCCAGCCTGTGAAAGCAGCCAGGCAGGGGACTGTACCCTGCAAAGCCACAGTGGCAGAGCTGCCTAAGGTTGTGGGAGCCCACCTCTTGCATCAGTGTGCCCTGGATGTGAGACATGGAATCAGAAGAGATCATTTTGGAACTTTAAGATTTAATGACTGCCCTATTGGATTTCAGACTTGCATGGGGCCTGTAGTCCCTTTGTTTTGACCAATTTCTCCCCTTTGGAATGGGCATATTTACCCAATGCCTGTACCCCCATTGTATCTAGGAAGTAACTAACTTTTTTATTTTACAGGCTTGTAGGTTGAAGGGACTTGCCTTGTCTCAGATGAGACTTTGAAGTTGGACTTTTCAGTTAATGCTGGAATGAGTTAAGACTTTGGGGCACTGTTAGAAGGGCATGATTATGTTTTGAGTTGTGATGACATGAGATTTAGGAGGGGCCAGGGGTGGAATGATATGGTTTGGATGTTTCCCCACCCAAATCATCTTGTAGTTTCCATAATCACCACGTGTTGTGGGAGGCATCAGGTGGAGATAATTGAATCATGGGGGCAGTTTCCCTCATCCTACTCTTGTGGTAGTTAGTTCTCATGAGATCTGATTGTTTTATAAGGTGTTTCCCCCTTCGCTGGACACACATTCTCTCCCCTGCCACCCTGTGGAAAGGTACCTTCCACCATGATTGAAAGTTTTCTGAGGCCTCCTCAGCCATATGGAACTGTGAGTCAATTAAACCTCTTTCTTTATAAGTTACTCAGTCTCAGGTATTTCTTCATAGCAACATGAGAATGTACTAAAATAATAGCATACCTTGTAACTTCATTTTCCCAAGAGTAACCTGGTGAAGCTTTAAAGCCTATACAAAATAAATACAAATAAATGCCATGTAGAGTAGAATCAGGCTTTGCCATTAATACAAATAAACCCTGGCAGAGAGCAGTAGCATTTGAGTGGCAGAGAGGAGTGTACATTCCATAATCAAGACCAGGGATCAGCAAAGTTTTCTCATAAAGGGCCAGATAGTAAATATTTTAGGCTTTGTGAGATACGGTCTCTGTTATAATTAGCACAACTCTGCCACTGCTGCATGAAAACAATTATAAACAATTACTAAACAAATGAGCATCACTGTTCCAATAAAACTTTATTAGCAAAATCAGGCTGTGGGCCAGGTTTGGCCCAGTTACCTTATTGGTGAAGAGTATTCTTCACTCTACTAAATCCTTTCCCTTTTCTCTTGCTCTTCTTATTTCCTTGGTGTCATTCCTCACATCAATTCTATCTCTTCTTTCATCTTTACCTTTAATCTAACCGTTGTGGCTTTTCTTCCCCTTCATGAAACTTACCATGAAGGATCTTCTACCCCCACAGCAACCTCTCCTCATTGCAGTCTTCCACTTTTTTCCATTCCTCCCCAACTATGCAGCTTCTTCCTCAAAGCACCCTTTCTTCTCCATCCCAATTCTAATTCTGACACTGATTCAAGCTCCCCACCCCATCCCATATCCACAAAGAAGACAGCATCAGCATTTGTGCGAGGCAATCAATCCTGAGCTTGAGCCGCACAGTGTATATATAACCATATGTAGGCAATGGAAAATACTTGCAGATCATTCATCTCAATTTATGAACCTCTTTGGCAGCCTTTGTTCTACTCTCACATGTGGCTCTGCCAAGTTTATAAATACTTCCTCTGAATGACAATAAATTTGGTCTCCCCTAATCATTCACTCCACAGATAAAATCTCATTGAGGTTGCAATAGCACTGACATGTAAAGTTAACTGTTTTCTTGCTTGGTCTTAGCATTCTAACCAAATGGATTTTGAGGGCCTCCTATTCATGGGTCACAGCTGCTTGACTCAAGGATTTTTGCCTATGCATGTCCTGACAGTCAGATACTAACTCACTTGGATGCCTGCCTCTCACACTGCTCTACTTTATGAAGTCAAGACCATTAATAAAATCCAGTTTATAGAAAGGCCTAGAGAAGGTTATTTCTCTGAACACTTCACTGTACCTACTCCCATAACAGATGAACTTACCAGATGTAACAGAAGCGGTTCTTCTTGTTCTTGTGGAAGATGAGGTTGTCCTTTGTTTTGATGAGTCCTGAAGGACTTAAAGGTAAGAAAACATATTCATAATATAATATCCTTTTCTGCTTTTTCCCTTAATTCTTGCCAGTTGCCAAACGCAGTGCCAGGTACATTAAGACTTTTTTTAAAAAAGGCATCTTCTTGTTATCACTACTATCAGCTTCACAACACTCTTTCCTCTTTTCTGTATCTACTCAATTACACAAAGCTCACTTGACAGCTTTGTAATTTTTTTAAAGTGGTTAATCCAGACTACAATTATCTCAATTTTATTTTGTTGCCTGAATTGATAATTGATGGATCAGTCCTTTTTTTTTCAATGCAGTGAAAATTACTACATCATTAAATTGCTGGAAATATGCTGTGGGAGGGGAAGGGAATCATCTTTGAATTCTATTTTATTTCTATATTTATTTTCAAATATATGTATAGAGAGAAGAGTCAGGGAGGCACAAGGGAAAAAAGCAAGCGTAAAGGCCACAGGGTCATGAGGAAAGACACAGGTTCCCAGGTGGTGCAGGGAACCTGTTTTTGTTCCTTTTTGTTTTCCTTCTCCTCTGTCATTCCTCTGCTTCTGTGTCCTCCTTCTCTCTCCCACTTTTCTTTTCAGTTTCTCTCCATTTAAAATAAATTATAACATAGAATCAAAACATCATGTTTTATTTTTCAGAGACTATTATTACCAGCTAAATAACATTGATTGGTAATTTTTATTTTGAGTATTGTACAATTTAGTTACTGATTACTAATTATTTGAGAACAGGATTTATTTTTTGGATTCTTAGCCTGTTGCTTCCACATGCTCTGAGAGGTGTAACTTTACATGGAAAATAAAATATCTTCATGGTCAGAACAGAAGACAGTCATGATGATTTTGGTTACTTTGGTTCTTCCTTTTTTCCCTTCTCCCTTCCCTCCCTGTCTCTGGTTACTCACACCCAGCTGTGTCACTATGATGACCAGTGAGCCAAACATTCACCTTGGGTTCCTCCTGGGGGAGTAATAACCCACAGCAGCCTGTCTCCCTCTGGGAAAGTCACCTGTGACTTTCACTGCCACAGGGCTCAAGCAAGGCTCTGTACACAACGTGGTCTTCACACAATGAATCAAGACTGTTGATTGACTGAGGGGTCAGAAGGTCAACAGGCTGGTCGTTGGCTAGAGCCCAGTAAAGATGATGGCAACCAGGCTCCAAGACACACAGGGATGGCCACGGGGAGTTAGGCACCAGATTTCCCACTCTCAGGCTCATGGACTTCGCAAGTCCCACTTACCGAGATTCAAACCTTGGCTCCAGCTGTTGAATTTAAGATTCAGAGAGCTGGGGCTTCTCACGCTATATATCTGGGTCTCATTATTTTCATCTTTGAAGTAGATAAGGCTGCCTATCCCACAGGTTTCTCATGAGCATGCAGGAGGTAAGATACAAGGAGCACCTAGCATAGCATGCAGCAGATGAAAAAGAGCATGGAGAATGGAGGGGAAGAAAAAGGACACAGGACAGCAGCCAGGAGTATGCACAAGTTAATTTGGGGCTGTGTGAGGAACTGATGCAAACAAGCCCTGATACATAAAGGCACCACAGGGAAAGGTTGGATTCTGTGCTAAGTGAGGTTATTTCCTGAACTTGCTAACTACACAGCACCATCTAGGGGCAGAGCATGCTTCGAACAAATGGTGGTCTTGGCAAGGTCCTCTGACCCAGCAGAATTCCCGGTCCCTTTTTCCCCCTTCCCCTCAGCCCTCTTCTTGCCTCTGCTCCCTTCTCTTCCATGGCATGTCCTTTCTCACTCAATACTTATTCCCTTTTCTTCCTCTATCTACTCTTCCTGGTGCAGTATTTTTTTTGCAATGGGGTCCTTAGAGTTTTGGACAAAATAATCTGTGAGAAGTCAAATAATTACTATACTCAAACATCACTAGCCCTTCCTCCTGTGCTCCATGTCACTGATGTCCTTTGGATGGCACGAGAAATTTGACTTGCTGAGACTGTGCTGTCTCTGGTCTTGGATGAGGGTCATCATGGTGCTATGGATGCAGGGCTGGGTGTTACCACTGCAGGTGGTGAGAAGATGGCAGTGAAGGAGGACACTCTGGTTTCAGCTCACATCCTAGGGGGCCACCTTCTGTGATGTGAATTCCACTGTGAATCTTTTCTTGTTCTTCAACCGGAGTAAGGACTCTACCCAAAGAACTCACAAGCTAAAGCTAGCAGCAGAGTTTTCACTTAAAATGTTTCTTTAAAAAAAAAAACAAACCCTCAAAGAGGGAAAGACTATTTTGGCCAAGTCTGCATCTTATGAGACTGAGACTTGCCAATTCTTATTCCCCATTTTAGAAACTGTGATTTTAAAACAATGCTGAATTATTTCTTTCAAAATACATTTACAAAGAGATTTTGGATTCAGTTCAACATTCTTTCCACACCTCCTTAAATCTCTCTCATTTTTCTCAAGAACGAAGATTTGCTTTCAAATCCCAACAAGTTGTGCTTGAAATAGCGTCAAGTCTGTTTGCTATAAAGTGTTTTTGAAAATTCAGTAGGAACATTGTAATACAGTAATGAATTTCCTGAAACATTATTAGAATGCATCACTTCCATACAGTTTGCATGTTCCCTGCAAATTATTAAATGCCAATTTAAGTGCCACTTTATTGTGTTTCTGTTTGTCTTTTCCCCAATCGAATGTTACTAAGTACATACTTTTGCTCTGAAGGTGGCCATTAGTAAACTAAAATTTGTTTGGATTTTACAAATTGTCTAGTTTACATCAGGGAGTAAGACTTAGCAAATATTTTAAAACTTCAACAATTCTGATCAAGGCAAAAATGTATGTGGAAATAATTACCTGTGTCAACTGAAAACTAAATAGAAACACAATGTATACATTTTCTTACTTTTCCTTTGCTAATGATCATCTGTTGTATGTATAATGAAACTACTCACCAGGACAATTTCTCTGTCTAGAGCACCCTCTCTCTCCAATGTCTGCCTGGAAAGGGCCTCATCATTCTTTACATTTAAGCCAAATGCCATCTACCCAATAAAGCTAACTACCTAGAGTACTTAGGCGCTGCTTCTCAGTGTGTCCAGAGAGCTTTGTATATGCCTTGATTAAAACAATGACTTTGCTATATTATAATTTTTGGTACTAATGCTAATCTCATTTCCATTTTAAATTCCTTTGTTCCTGGTATAGTAATAGCTACCACTCTGCACAAAATACTTTTTTTTTTTTTTTTTTTGAGACAGGATCTTGCTCTGTCACTCAAGCTGGAGTGCAGTTGCATGATCATAGCTCACTGCAACCTCAACTCTTGGGTTGAAGTGATCTTTCCACCTCAGACTCCCAAGTAGCTGGGATTATGGGTGTGTGCCATCACCATACCTAGCAATTTTTTTTTTTTTTTGTAAAGATGGGTTCTTGCTATTGTCATGCACGTCCATGTGAAGAGACCACCAAACAGGCTTTGTGTGAGCAATAAAGCTTTTTAATCATCTGGGTGCAGGTGGGCTGAGTCCAAAAAGAGAGTCAGCAAGGGAGACAGGGGTGGGGCAGTTTTATAGGAATTGGATGGGTAGTGGAAAATTATAGTCAAAGGGGGTTTTTCTCTTGCAGGCAGGGGTGGGGGTCACAAGGTACTGGGTGGGGGAGCTTCTGAGACTTATTGTCCAGGAGAAGGAATTTCACAAATTTAATCGATCAGTTAAGGTGGGGCAGGAATGAATCACAATGGAGAAATGTCAGCAGTTAAGGCAGGGACTGATCATTTTCACTTCTTTTGTGATTCTTCAGTTGCTTCATGCATCTGGATGTATATGTGCAGACTTGGGCTCAGAGGCCTGACATTTCTGTCTTTTTTTATTAATAAGGAAAAACAAGATAGTGGTGAAGTGTCAGGGCAGCAAAAGTTTTGGGAGTTGGTATGGAGAGATAATGGGTGATGTTTCTCAGGGCTGCTTTGAGCAGGATTAGGGGTGGCTTGGGAACCTAGAGTGGAAGAGATTAAGCTGAAGGAAGATTTTGTGATAAGGGGTGATATTGTGGGGTTGTTAGAAGGAGCATTTGTCATATAGAATGATTGGTGATGGCCTGGATGCAGTTTTGTATGAATTGAGAAACTAAACGGAAGACACAAGGTTCAAATAAGAGAAGGAGAAAAATAGGTATTAAAGGACTAAGAATTGGGAGGACCCAGGACATCTAATTAGAGATTACCCAAGGGGGTTCAGTATGATTATTTGCTTGGTTGGTGAGTTTTTGGGCTCTGTCCTTGAGTTTTTTTATGTTGTCATATACCAGGCCAGATTGATTTAGGTAAAAACAACACTCTTAATTTAAAAATATACAGGATCCCCATTTTTCATCAGTGAGTAAGTCGAGGCCTCAGCAATTTTGGAGGAAAGAAATGCAAAGCCAGCAATTGTTTGTTAAAGAAGGATTAGAAATGGCTAGGAGAGAGTGAGTGAGATTGATAGTGTGGTGGAGATAGCTGGGGAGAGGCAGAGGGTATCATAAGAGCAGAAACGAGAACAAGAGTGAGTATGAAAGTAAAGAATAGGAGTCTATCAGGGTGAAAGTATTGGAGTGTACCTTGCCACTGAAGATCTTCTATCCACTTTAAGAAAGACTTAAGGGTGGTGGTTTAAGGTAAAACCAGGAGATACCAGTTATGATGATTTTGAGGAAAAGGGTAAACTGGCAGTGTAAACAAGGGCAGGGCATTTACGAGTAGTTGAGAATGGTGAATAGGAGTATGACTAGACAGAAGATAGTAGGGATGACAAGTTTTTGCAGTGCAGTCCAAGTAGTAGGGTGACAACGTAAAGCCCTGTTGCAAAAAGTAGGGCAAGGACAAATAGAACTAATAGAATGAAGGGATGTATTAGGCTCATAAGGATTATTACTGCTCTTCAGAAATGCAAGTGAGTTTAAGGGAAGTAGGGGAGAGTACTTGTGAATTCCAGGAGGAAGAGGAGAGATCAGGCTGCCTGTCTGATGGACACAGATTTATTCTGGAATGGTGAACCCAATGGGGAGGGTCCTGCAGGCAGACAGCAGTTGGGGTACTATAGATGACTAACTAGGGTCTGGTCCATTGAGGTTGTAGAGTTTGAGGGGTCAGGTTCTTAATAAGAACTGATCGTCTAGTTAGGGTGTCTTTATATGGCTGGGAATCTGGAGAAGGCAAGAGAAGATTAGCAGCCTGGAAAATTTCCTGTCTAGCCTGCTGGAGGACTGGAAGATAGTTGCCTAGAGGGCTGGTGTCTGGAATGAGGTTAGGGCTGAGGAAGAAAGTGAATTATGTCTGACAGAAGGGAAGAAATGACCACACAGGCCTTCTCAGATCCTGTGGGAAAGGCCTCTACATATCCAGTGAAAGTGTCTTCCCAAACCAAGAGGTATTTTAGTTTCCTGACTCAGGGCATGTAAGTAAAGTCAATTTGCCAGTCCTGGGCAGAGGTGAATCCCCGAGCTTGATGTGTAGGGAAGGGAGGGGGCCTGAATAATTCCTGAGGAGTAGTAGAATAGCAGATGGAACACTGAGAAGTGATTTCCTTAAGGATAGATTTCCACAATGGAAAGGAAATGAGAGGTTCTAAGAGGCAGGCTAACAGCTTGTAATCTACATGGAAGAGGTTATGAAATGATGACAGAATAGAACAGGCCTGTGAGGCTGGAAGGAGATATTTTCCTTGGTCCAAGAACCATTTGCTTTGTGTGGGAAGAGATTGATAGGTGGAAGTTTCAGTGGGAGAGTAGGAGGGAGTGACCCATGAGAAGGAGAAAAACTGGCCATGGAGGGCAGAAGTTGGAACACTAGCTGCTTTTGTAGCTACATTATCAGCATAAGCACTGCCCTGAGCGACAGGATCTGATGCCTTTTGATGGCCCTTGCAGTGAATGACTCCAGCTTCTTTTGGAAGTAAAGAAGCCTTGAGAAGAGTTTTTATTAAAGAGGCATTAATGGTGGAGGACCCTTGCATAGTGAGGAAACCTCTTTCAGCCCATATAACAGCATGGTGGTGCAGGATATGAAAGGCGTATTTACAGTCGGTATAAATATTGATGCGTAGTCCCTTTGCAAGAGTGAGGGCCCAAGTTAAGGCAATGAGTTCGGCTTGCTGAGAGGTAGTGGAGGGGGACAGAGTGGTAGCCTCAACAATAGATGTGGAAAATACTATAGCATAGCCTGCCTTTACTGGTGAGTGGCAATTAGGCCTGGTGGAACAGCCATCAATAAACCAAGTGTGATCAGGGTGAGGAACAGGAAAGAAAGAAATGTGGGGAAATGGAGTGAATGTCAGGTGGATCAGAGAGATACAGTCATGGGGGTCAGGTATGGTATCAGGAATAATGTGGGAGACTGGATTGAAGTCCAGGCCAGGGATAATGGTAATTGTGGGAGACTCAACAAAGAGTGATTATAGCTGAAGAAGCCAGGGAGCAGAAAGTATATGTGTCAGGTATGAGGAAGAAAATAGATTTTGGAAGTTATGAGAACTGTAGAGAGAGAGTTGAGCATAGTTTGTGATTTTGAGGGCCTCTAAAAGTATTAGGGTGGCAGCAGCACGGAGGCATGATGGCCAGCCTAAAACAGTAAGGTCAAGTTGTTTGGACAAAAAGGCTATAGGGCACAGTCCCGGTCCTTGTGTAAGAATTCTAACTGCACAGCTCTATACTTCAGCTGTATGTAATGAAAAGGGTTGAGATGAATTAGGGAGAGCTAGTCTAGGAGCAGTCTCTAGAGCTATCTTCAAGGAACAGAAAAAGGAGTGGGAAAAGGATTTAGGATCTATGGGGTCAAATAGGTTTCCTTTTGTGAATTTATATAACAGTTTATTTAGAATGGCAAAACCAGGTATCCAAAGGTGGAAGTATCCAGCCATGCACAGGAAGGAAAGGAGTTGTTTTGTAGAAGGGACTGGGGTTTGGGAGATTAGCCAGACACGATCAGCAGGGAAAGCATGTGTGTTTTTATGAAGAATTATATGTCAAGATAGGTAACAGATGAGGAAGAAATTTGGGCTTTGGAGGGGGATGCATGATGTCCTTTTGAGAACAGATGTTGGAGGAGGAGGAGCATGTCCTATTGGGAAGATTTGTAGGTAGGGCTATAAACTAGAAGGTTATCAAAATATTGAATAAGGTGAGAAGCAGATAGATGGAAAGAAAGTAAATCATGAGACAGGGCTTGACTGAAGTAATTGGGGCTGTCCCTGAAGCCTTGTGGCAGTACAGCCCAGGTAAGCTGCTGGGACTGATGGGTATCAGGGTCAGTCCAAGTGAAAGCAAAGAGAGGCTGGGATGAAGGGTGCAAAAAGGAATAGCAAAGAATGAACGTTTGAGATCCAGAACAGAATAATGGGTTGTGGAGGGGTTGTGGAGGGAGGTATTGAGGATAGGAGAGTATATGGGTTTGGCACCATGGGGTGGATAGGCAAGACAATTTGGTTGATAAGGCACAGATCTTGAACTAACCTGTAAGACTTGTTCAGTTTTTGGATAGGTAAAATGGGGGAATTGTAAGGTAAAAAAGGGGGAATTTAAATAGGCTTCAAAAGACCATACTGTAACAGGCAAATGATAACAGGCTTTATTCCTTTTAAAGCCTGCTGTGGAATGGGATATTGGGGTTGAGCAGGGTAAGCATGATTAGGTTTTAATTGGATGATTAGGGGTGCATGATCAGTCACACCAAGGAGGGAGTAGGGCTGTCCCATACCATGGATTAAGGTAGGGAGATACAAGGGGAAGATGTGAAGGAGGCTTTAAACTGGGGAAAATGGTGGCAATGAGCTGTGACTATAGTCCAGGAATAGTCAGGGAAGCAGATAACTTGGTTAAAATATCTTGGTCTAATAAGGGAACTAGGCAGGTGGGGATAACTAAAAAAGAGTGCATAAAAGAATGTTGTCCAAGTTGGCACTAGAGTTGGGGAGTTTTAAGAGGTTTAGAAGCTTGGCCACCAATACCCACAACAGTTATGTAGGCAAGGGAAACAGGTCCTTGAAAAGAAGGTAATGTGGAGTGGGTAGCCTCCATATAGATTAAGAAGGGGATGGACTTACCCTCCGCTGTAAGAGTTACCCAAAGCTCGGTGTCTGTGGTGGCCCAGGGAGCTTCTGAGGAGATCAGGCAGCATCAGTCTTCAGTTGCTAAGCCAAGGAGATCTGAGAAGGAGTCAGCCAAGAAACATTGGGTTTGAGCTCCAGGAGCTTTAGGAGTGGCGGCGATGTGAGTCAGACAGTCCGATATCCAGTGCGGGCCCACACCCACAGGGCACAGTCTAGGAGGAATCCCAGGCTGTGGGCATTCTGAGGCCCAGTAGCCAGGCTTTTGGCATTTGAAGCAAGGTCCACGAGGAGGTTTTGAAGGAGCCCCTGGGAGCTGTGGCTTGGATGTTCTGAAGTTTTTGTATGCTGAAGACGTGGTTGAGGGTTGTCTTACAGCAGAGGCAAGTAGCTGTAACTCAGAGATGCATTGTCATTTGGCTGCCTCCTCTCTATTATTGTACACCTTGAAGGCGAGGTTGATTAATTCGTGTTGTGTGGTTTGAGGGCCGGATGCCAATTTTTGAAGCTTTTTTCTAATGTCAGGAGCTGACTGGGTGATAAAATGCATATTTAGAATGAGACAGTCTTCTGACCCTTCAGGGCCTAGGGCTGTAAAGCATCTCAGGGTTGCTGCCAAATGAGCCATGAACTGGACTGGGTTTTTGTCTTTACCTTGGGTAGTTTCTTTAAGTTTGTCATATTAACAGCTTTGTAAGCTGCCTTTCTAAGCCCTTCAACTAGGCAGGAAATCATGTAATCTCACCTAGCCATACCTGGGGAAACTGCCTGATAGTTCCATTAGGGATCCTCTTGGGGAACCCCTCTAATGCCTTCCTGGAGGTCTGGCTCATGAAGCCAGCAGTTGTAAGAGTGAGATTGGGCTAGAGAAAAAACTCTTTCCCGTTCATCTGGGGAGAGGGTAGAAGTTAGGATGGCATTTAAGTCACTCCAGGTAAAATTGTAGGACAGAGTTAGATATTGGAATTCCTGTATATATTTAGTGGGGTCTGATGAGAAAGATCCTCAACACTGACTGATCTGGGAGAGGTCTGACAGAGAAAAAGGCACATGCACCCTGATTATGTCTTCAGCTCCAGCCACCTCTCTAAGAGGAAATTGTTGGGCAGGTGGAGGAGAGCTAGTCACAGAATGATACTGTAAGCCAGACCAGGTATGAGGGGAGGTAATGGAAGCGTTATAGGGTTGGGGAACAGAGGCTGCGGAAGAATTGGGACCTGGTGAGGGGTGGCCAGGGGAGGAGGGAGAGGTCAGAGGGGTCAGTGGAAAAGGAGGATTCAGAGGACTCTGAGCTTGGAGTGGAGACCAAAGGAGGGGACGGGAGAGAAAGAAGGAAAATCTGGGACAAGGCACATTGGGAGCAGAGACTAGGGAGGGAGCGAAGTGTAAAAAAGTCCTGGATGTAAGGCACCTCAGTCCATTTGCCCAATTTTCAACAAAAATTATCTAGGTCTTCTAGGATAGAGACATTGAAAGTGCCATTTTCTGGCCATTTAGAACCATTGTCAAGTTTGTATTGGGGCCAAGTGGTATTGCAGAAGAAAATAAGGCATTTAGATTTTTTGGTCAGGCATGAGTTGAAGAGGTTTTAAGTTCTTGAGAACACAGGCTAAGGGAGAAGTGGGAATGGAAGGCAGAAGGTTGCCCATAGAAAGGTGGAGACATGGAGAAGCGGGGGGAGGGGATGAGTAGCCCTGGGCTGCAATGTGGGTGAGGAGCCAAAGCAGGCATCCCCGCAATTGAATTGCCACCAAGGGAATGTGGGTGAATGACCAAGGCAGGTGTGCCTGCAGTGATCAGACACCAATGAAATGTGGGTGAATAATCAGGCAGGCATCCCCACAGTGATTAAACACCAAGGGAAGACTGTTTTCCCGAGTCCGTGAACGGTGCCGGAGTTTTGAGTACATGGATAAAATGTGTCTCCTTTGTCTCTACTAGAGAGGAGAAAGAACTGGAATTGGAAGGACAGAGAGATTGAAGGGTGGTGAAAGAGGCTGGAGAAGAGAGTGAAAAGACCGCTTACCTGATTCAAAATTGGTAAGATGTTCCTTGGGCTGGTCTGAGGACCCGAGGTCATAGGTGGATCTCCTCACAGAGTGATGGTGAGGACTCCTGAAGGAGTCCCCCTTTCCTGGGTCTTCACCACCAAATGTCACATGTGTCTATGTGAAGAGACCACCAAACAGGCTTTGAGTGAGCAATAAAGCTTTTTAATCACCTGGGTGCAGGTGGGCTGAGTCCAAAAAGAGAGTCAGCAAGGGAGATAGGGGTGGGGCAGTTTTACAGGATTTGGTGGGGAGTGGAAAATTACAGTGAAAGGGGTTTTTTCTCTTGCAGGTAGGGGCAGGGGTCACAGAGTACTGGGTCAGGGAGCTTCTGAGACTTATTGTCCAGGAGAAGGAATTTCACAAAGTCAATAGATCAGTTAAGATGGGGCAGGAATGAATCACAGTGGAGAAATGTTATCAGTTAAGGGAGGAACCAGTCATTTTCACTTCTTTTGTGATTCTTCAGTTGTTTCACTCCATCTGGATGTATACGTGCAGACTTGGGCTCGGAGGCCTGACAGCTATATTGTCCAGGTAGATCTCAATCTCCTGGGCTCAAGCTATCCTTCTGCCTCAGCCTCCTAAAGTGCTGGAATTACAGGCATGAGCTGCTAGACCCAGCCCAAATAATCTTCTGAGAGCTTTGAATATATCATTAACACATTTAACCCTCATAGTAACTCTTAGAACAGTTTCTCAAGTGGGGTTCCATGGAATCCTAGTGCTGTTGTTGCAGATTTTATATCTTGATTAAACAAAAAGAAGCATCACTTTTAAAATCTGATCATATAAGTCAATGCTAGCACTCACTGTGATGGATTATGACAGAGCAGCCCAGTTTGCAGTTTCATTAAAGGTCTTTTAGCCCCATGTGGTAGTGTGCAGTAGGATCAAGTCCATTTGAATGAATCCATTCTCAGGGTTTGGCATTGTTGATAATTGGTGAGTGCTGTATTGCACTGAGAAAATGAGAGTCTGCTGGCCTCAGCCTCTCCCTCCTGAATGACATTCTGCAGACTTACCCTTCCCCCAACCACTGTACCTGAGCAAATGAGCCCTCCTGGGGTGAAAGCAATTCCCTGGGAAATTTTCATTTTAAGAAGGAATTTTTATGTGCTCATTTACCTCCCTGTTGCTATACTGTTGTTGTAAACATTATAAACCCATGAATCTTGTAGGACCCAAGTGAATTGCATTGTGATGTTTTTGTACTCTTTGCATTTTTCTCATTTTAAGTATTTCTTCCTAGTGTTTCAGATATGTCTGACCATCCAGTATGACCATATATGAAGATGAGTTATAAGATGAGAGAGGAAAATACTAAGCCTAGAATGCAACATGCGTGTATAAGAATCTTGTAAGTATTGGGCCTATTTTGAGTCTGATCATGTCTCAGTAAGAAAATATTTTTTCAAAATCTCAAATAAAATTGTCTTTTGGGCTATGCTTTTATTAATGTGGCTTTGGCTTATGATTTGGGTAGCTTTATTATTCAATATAGTCAATGATACTTCACTATGTCAACATGATGATTAAGTTTAATATACAGTATTTAATTAAATTAAATCTGCACAGTCTATTTTTTTTCAAATTATGCCAAGCCAGTTATTTAAAGGAAATTTATTTGGGTTTCCATAAGAGATTTTTTTTTTGAATTTATAAAAGGGAAACAATAGTTTCACAAAAGGTAAGCTGATCTTAGTTACTTTTTTTTAAAAAAGAAAAGTTGTCCCCAAAGTTACTTTATGGCCAGGCTCATGCCTGTGATCCCAACACTTTAGGAAGCAGAAGCAGGGGGATCACATAAGCCCAGGAGTTTGAGACTAGTCTGAGTGAAGAATGGCAAGACCCTGTCTCTACAAAAAAAAGAAAAAAAATTAAATATTTTAAAGCTATTTTCAGATTTAGATAGGGAGAAAAAAGTACTCTTGCACATTCTTTATACTATATCTCATTAGCATATTATATTGTAGACATTTATGATAAGGTTTCTAAAGCCTATTTAAATAAGATTTTTCTTTTAAGTAGAACATTTTTAAGTAGGAAAAACTGGTATTTTCTCTAGCTACACTACTGACCTACAGAGTTAATATCCTTTGTGGGGAGGCAGAAATCACACAGAGAAAGTAAACTCATATGTCACGCAAAATAAACAGAGCCATAGAAAAAATATATTCTCTACTCAAAAGCAAAATCATTAATAATCATTGGATTGTTTAATCTACAACTCATTGATTACGCTATTACACCGTAAGGTGCAGATGAAGTATGATTTTTCACTGCCTCAGCCTCATAGAGGGAGGAAGGACAAGGATAGCTGGCTGGCTGGATGAATGGATGAATGGATGGTAGAGATAAGGCAAATCTAACATCTCCCTATCATAATTTTATATGGGTAGTGATGGTCCATAATTTTAACCCTTTTGTTTCTGAATTAATGTGTTAATTAATGGTATAATCCCTGAAAGCATCTATGCTTGTAAAATATCAAGGATATTTTTGGATAATTAGTCAGAAATGTTGCATCTCCTACACTTTCCCATATCTTGCCTCA
Organism: Colobus angolensis palliatus; assembly: GCF_000951035.1. Classification (NCBI taxonomy): domain Eukaryota; kingdom Metazoa; phylum Chordata; class Mammalia; order Primates; family Cercopithecidae; genus Colobus; species Colobus angolensis. The sequence goes on along the minus strand of NW_012113586.1, from coordinate 4,986,490 downwards.
CTTTTCCCCCTTCTAAACTATGCTCTTTTGAATTTTTTTTTAGTTTTTAATTTCTGTGGGTACATAGTAGGTATATGTATTTATTAAGCATATGGGATATTTTGATACAGGCATACAACGTGTAACAATTACATCAGGGTAAATGGGGTATCCATCACCTCAAGCATTTATCCTTTGTGTTACAAACAACTCAGTTACACTCTTTTTGTTATTTTACAGTGTACAACTATAGTCATCCTGTGGTGCTCTTAAATACTAGATGTAATTCATTCTTTCTAATTTTTTTTGTACCCATTAACCATCTCCACTTCCACCCCTATGCTTCTTTACACTTCTACCCACTACTACCCTTCCTAGCCTTTGGTAACCATAGTTCTACACTTGATCTCCAAGAACTCGATTGTTTTAATTTTTGGCTGCAACAAATAAGTGAAAATATGTGAAGTCTTTCTGTGTCTATATTATTTCACTTAACATAATGACCTCTAGGTCCATCCATGTTGTTGCAAATGACAGGATCTCATTCTTTTTTGTGGCTAAATAGTACTCCATTGTGTATATGTACCACATTTTCTTTATCCATTTATCTGTTGATGGACACGTAGACATTGCTTCCAAATCTTGGCTATTGTGAATACTGCTACAATAAATATGGGAGTGCAAATATCTCTTCAATATACTGATTACCTTTCTTTTGGGTATATACCCAGCAGTGGGATTGCTGGGTCATCTGGTATCTCTATTTTTTGTTTTTTGAGGAACATCTAAGCTGTTCTCCATAGTGATTGTACTAATTTAGATTCCCACAAACAGTGTACAAGGGTTCACTTTTCTCCACATCCTCACCAGCATTTGTTATCGCCTGTCTTTTGGATAAAAGCCATTTTAAATGGGGTGATAGGGTGTCTCATAGTAGTTATGATTTGCATTTCTCTGATGATCAATGATGTTGAGTACTTTTTCATATACCTGTTTGCCATTTGCATGTCTTCTTTTGAGAAAAGTCTATTCAGATATTTTCAACATTTTTAATTGGAATATTAGATTTTTTCCTATAGAGTTGTTTGAGCTCCTTATAAATTCTGGTTATTAAGACCTTGTCAGATGAGTAGTTTGCAAACATTTTCTCTCATTCTGTGGGTGGTCTTTTCACTTTGTTAGTTGTTTTTAAAAGCTTTTTTTTAAAAAAAAAAAGCTTTTTAACTTGATGTGATCCCATTTATTCATTTTTGCTTTGGTTGCCTGTGCTTCTGAGGTATTACTCAAGAAATCATTACCTAGTCTAATGTCCTGTAGAGCTTCCTCAATATTTTCTTTTAATAATTTCATACTTTGAGGTCTTAAATTCAAATCTATAATCTGTTTTGATTTGATTTTTGTACCTGGTGTGAGATAGGTGTCTAGTTTCATTCTTCTACCTATGAATACCCAGTGTTCCCAGCACCGTTTATTGAAGAGACTGTCCTTTCCCCAATGTGTGTTTTTGGCACCTTTGTCGAAAATGAGTTCATTGTAGATGTATGGGTTTATTTCTGGGTTCTCTGTTCTGTTCCATTGGTCTATGTGTCTGTTTTTATGCCAGTATCATGCTGTTTTGGTTACTATAGCTCTGTAGTCTAATTTGAAGTTAGATCATGTGATTCCTCCAGTTTTGTTCTTCTCATCCAGAATAGTTTTGGCTATTTGAGGTCTTTTGGGGTTTCATATAAATTTGGGGATTTTTAAAAAATTTCTGTGAAGATTGTCCTTGGTATTTTGATAGGGATTCCCTTGAGTAGTATGGGCATTTTAACAATATTGATTATTGAATCTGTAGATTGCTTTGGGTAGTATGGACATTTTAACAATATTGATTCTTCAAATCTATGAACATGAAATATCTTTTCATTTTTTGTGTCCTCTTCAATTTCTTATACCAATATTTCATAGTTTTATGGTAGAGATTTTTCACATCTTCGGTTAAGTTAATTTCTAGGTATTTAATTTCATTTGTAGCTGCTGTAAATGTGATTACTTTCATGACTTCTTTTTCAGATTGTTTGCTGTTGGCACATGGAAATGCTACTGATTTTTGTATGTTGATTTTGTAACCGCAATTTTACTGAATGTATAAATTCTAGTAGTTTTTTGGTGGAGTCTTTGGGTTTTTCAATGTAAGATCAGTGTCTACAAATAAGGATAATTTTACTTCTTCCTTTCCAATTTGGATGCCCTTTATTTTTTTATTTTGCCTGATTGTTCTAAGTAGGACTTCTAGTACTATGTTGAATAACAGTGGTGAAAGTGGGCATCCTCGTCATGTTCCAGGTCCTAGGGGAAAGGCTTTCAGTTTTCTCCTATTGAGTATGATACTAGCTGTGGGTCTGTTTTACATGCCTTTTATCATGTTAAGGTTCAATGTTCCTTCTATACTCAGTTTTTTGAGGATTTTTTAAAATCATAAATGGATGTTAAATTTTATCAAATGCTTTTTCAGCATTAATCAAAATGATCATATGGTTTTTATCCTTCGTTCTGTTGATATGATGTATCACATTGATTGATTTTTGTATGTTGAAACATCCTTGCATCTGTGGGATAAATCACACTTGGTCATGATGAATGATCTTTTTAATGTGCTGTTGAATTCAGTTTACTAGTATTTTGTTGAGGATTTTCATGTCAATGTTCATCAGTGATACTGGTCTGCAGTGTTCTTTTTTTTATGTGTCTTTGTCTGGTTTTGGTATCATGGTAATACTGGCCTCATAGAATGAGTTTGGAAGTATTCCCTCATCCTTTATTTTCTGGAATAGTTTGAGTAGGATTGGTATTAGTTCTTCTATAAATGTTTGACAGAATTCAAAAGTGAAGATATCAAATCCCAGGCTTTTCTTTGCTGGGAGACTTTTTTTTATTGTGGCTTCTATCTTGTTATTAGTTATTGGTCTGCTCAGGTTTTGGATTTCTTCATGATTCAATCTTAGTAGTTTGTATGTGTCTAGGAATTTATCCATTTCTTTGAAGTTTTCCAATTTACTAGCATATAGTTGCCCATAGTAGACTCTAGTGGTCTTTTGAGTTTCTGTGGTATTGGTTGTAATGTCACTTTTTTCATCTCTGATTTTATTTAGGTCTTCTCTCTTTTTTTCTTAGTCTAGGTAAAGGTTTGTCAAATTTTTAAAATCTTCTCAGAAAATCAACTTTTCATTTTGTTAATCTTTTGTGTGGTTTTTCTTTGTTTCAATTTCATTTATTTCTGCTCCAATCTTTATTATTTCTTTTCTTCTACTAACTTTGAATTTGGTTTGCTCTTGCTTTTCTAGTTCTGATAACAATGCATTATTAGGTTGTTTATTTGAAGTTTTTTAAATGTATGTACTTACAGCTATACAATTCCTTCTGAGTACTGCTTTCACTATATTCCATAGCTTTTGGTATGTTGTGTTTCTCTTCTCATTTGTTTCAATAAATCTTTTGTATTCTTGATTCCTCTGCTCTTTCATACTCTGGGCACTGTTCCCACCCAGAGACCTCAATGACACACATGCTCTATGAGCTGCTCCCTCAACAATTTGAACTCATGGTTCTGGTTCTTCTGTCCTCACTCATTTTCCTTATCCTACTTTTTGTTTCTCTAAATTCTTGTAATTCTTTATTTATCCTTTAAGACCCTGATTTCTTTGTTATCCTACCTCTGCTGTCCTACTTCTTGCTCCTGGTTGCTTATTGTCTGGGCTGTCTATCTTCACCATTTCCCAGACCAGGGCCACCCCCAAAACCCAGTAGCACATGCTCTGCTATCAAGTTCCCAGACATGGCTGTTGGTCAGCATGGTGGAATCTGAAGTTTGGAAAGGACCAGAAAAGTCAGCTGGTCTATGTAATGCTAGTCTCTGGCACAACATCCATGCTCTGAATAATTTCTCATCAAGTGTAGAATTTAAGAGAACCAAGGGTGTGGTCGTAATACTTTGGGTTTATAAACTTGTGTATATTTGGTTTAGGTGTTTTAGGAGACTTGGCCCTTAAAATTTAAGAGGTCAGTCTGTGATTCCAAATTGAAATGTATAACTAATCGATTTAGACTTGTAATTTTGGGTTGAAATTGTATTGTTTATATAGTTTTTCAACATTTGAGAGACCCTAAGGAGCCATCTTTTAGCCATGTTTTAGTTTATTAGATTTATGAAAAGATTTTTCAGACAATTACTTTATTTGAAAAGAAATCAAGTATATTAAATTCATAACTGCAGTTTAAAATATTTGAAGTGAGGTCTCCCTGCCACCTTACTTTAAAACGTATCCCATTCCATCTTCCTTATTTTAATTGACTTTATAGAAATTACCACCTTCTAGGACAGATGCAGTGGCTCACGCCTGTAATCCCAGTACTTTGAGAGGCCAAGGCGGGTGATCACCTGAGGTTGGGAGTTCGAGACCAGCCTGACCAACATGGAGAAACCCCATCTCTACTAAAAATTCAAAACAATTAGCCGGGCATGGTGGTGCATGCCTGTAATCCCAGCTATTTGGGAGACTGAGGCAGGAGAATCACTTGAACCTGGGAGGCAGAGGTTGCAGTGAGCTGAGATTGAGCCATTGCACTCTAGCCTGGGCAACAAGAACGAAACTCTGTCAAAAAAAGAAAGAAAGAAAAGAAATTTCCACCTTTCAATATAGTATATACTTTGTTTGTTTACTTTGCTTATTTTCTGTCTTCTGTCCATTAGTATGGAAGCATCATACTATGAATATGTGTATGGGTTAACCACAGATATTTTGTCTGTTTTGTTCCTGATATTCCCAGTGCCTAGACCAAAGGCTGTCAACTGATATTTTTCAATGCATAAATAATGAATAAAGTTTGTAAGTTCAGCCTAAAGACATAAGCAGGAGCAGCGATGTTTAAATGTGTCGTTTTAATAAAGTATTACTTGTTAAAATTAATAAATTTCTGAGAAGTCCTCTTAGACCACAAAAATAACCCTCAAGTATATTTCAAAGTTTACATTTGACATTTTGCAATTTTTCTCAGTTTCCTGGGCCAGCAGGCCAGCTCTAATGTAGAACACATGAGTGCTCACTAACAATTTTGTCATTCCTCAAAGACTCCCATTATCCTTTCTTGATAGTTAATTTTCAGCATGGACGTCATTCTCTTGGATGAGAAAAGCAGGAACAAAGCAAGATCCAAGGAGCTCCACTGTTTCTCTATTACTCAGTGTTGCACTGTCAGGCCCAAATGAGGGACATACTGGATTTTTCTTTTCCTGCTTTAATAAGAACTTGTATTTTTAAAAATTCTTTTGTTATGGTTTTTCTTTATAATTCAGTACATTTGAGGTTTTAACTTTCCTGACACAGGTTCATGTTAACATGTCCTGTTTAGCTCAGCTGCACATTGTACTATTCTTTTGAAGTCTAAACTCAAAGAGAGGTACTTGATACAGCTATACTGGCTTCTATAGGTCCTCCCTCTCTTTTTCCACATCTGATTCAGTTCAGTTGCAATCACAGCATAGACATCAGAAAAGCACCAACAGCTGAAAGACCATTGGCACTGTAGCAGTCTTGATGGACATTGGTAGCACATATTGTTATCAATTGCCACAATAACATTACCTAACAAATAACCCTAAAACTCAGTGGCTTAAAACAATAACCAATTATTACTACTTATACATTTATGAATTGACTGGACAGTTCCAGTCTTGACTGAGTTCAGCAGGGCTCAGGTCTCTGTTCAGTATGGGTCAGTTGTAGCTTCCTTGATTTTAGCTATGCTCTCTCACATGTCTGCAGCTCAGCTGGGCCAACTAGACTGACTCAGCTCTGCTGCACATGGTCTCTCATCCTCTAGCAGCTCAGTACTGGCTTGTTCTCATGATGGAAGCAGGGATCTTAAAAAGAGAGAGAGGTATGTGATGGCTCTTGAGGCTTAGCCTTAGGCCTAACTTCTGTGGCATTCTGTTAGCCAGAGAAGACCACAAAGCCAGCCCAGATTCAAAGTGTGGGGAAGTAGATTTCTACAACTGCAAAGGGACCATTTCTACAATAAATCTACAAATAGCATAATTGCTTATTTGAGTGTTGACAGCCACAGAAGACACCACCAAAGTCACCCAGAGAAGTAAAAGAGGCTCTAAAGATGATTCCACAGTGTACACAAAAGGATTAATCTCCTGAGCATATGCAGGCAACACCTGAGGAAGTCAGAACTGCTTGAAAGGATTATGAAGAGAGTTCATTTTCCTGAATAGCAAGAGGCAACAGAGCCTGATTGTCGATGCTGTTTGTTCACCCTAGCTGACGAACTTAAAAATATGGGTAATATGGGAAGGTTTGTAGCACTCATATAATCCAGGGCTCAGGTATTGCATCAAAGCTGTGGAACATGCATAGCTCATTTTGTTCACATTACTGAATATTAGACCACATTCTGGGACATGATATGTAAGTGTCATATAAGTGTGAGTTGCTTTTATGCAGCTTCTATGTGATGTGTACCAAGATGTTTCACCAAATTAAGTCTATTGTGTCTGTAGTACTACATGTGATGATTTGAAGCAATCCATGCAGGCTGCTCTCCTGTCTGAGGAGCTTCCTGGTCACCACATTGCAAGTGCAAACTTCTTGAGCCTTGAACTTTGTCAGTCCTTAGCCCTGAGCCTGTCTGTCCACTCATGTTCTGATTCATTTTCATCCCCTTGCCTCTGCTCTTTTGTTTGAGGAAGGAAATAAACCCAAAAAGCAATGCTTAAGAGGCAAAATTCTAAAAACAATCGAACAAACAAAATTCCAGCTGCTACAGTTTAAAGCTCATTAATGCTTGAGGAGAGTGTAAATCACATATCAGTAACATTTTTAGAGGCTGATTTGGCAATATCTATCAGCATTTAAAATGTGTACACCCTTTGTGTGGCAATTCCACTTTGGGGAATTTATAAATAAACTTGCACAAATGTGCAAGTGTATGAGTGTGTGTGTGTGTATGTGTCCATAGACATATCATCATACCAACTTATAAAGTGTGTTGATAGCAACATTCTAAGAGCAGGAAGCTGGAAATACATAAATGCCTATCAACAGGGCCTGTTTGAATACATGAAGACACATTCATGCACTAAATTACCACATAGCCATTAAAAAGAGTGAGATAGATCTAAGTATACTGATTCAGACAGATGCTAAGACATTGTTAAATTTTAAAAATCAAATTACAGAAGAGTGTAGTATGTTCCTTTTGTGTTTTTCAAAAATTAGGGGTATGTATGTACATATACACTACCTTTTTTTCTTTTTTTAACTTTTATTGTAACTTCAGGGGTACATGTGCAGGTTTGTTACATAGGTCAACTTGTGTCATGAAGGTGAACTATTAAGAGTTGTGACCTCTGGGGAAGCAGACTGGGAAGTTGTTGGGGGAGGCATTTTTAACTTAATACTCATTTATACTCATGGAAAATTTTTACCAACTTGCATAATTTACACTTACAATTTTAAAATACATTTAAATATAAAATATATAATCAATCCAATAGAGTTGTGTAAAGCATCTTCTATGTCCCAAGTCATTTGTATCAGTCAAGGTGCTTAGTTACTGTTGGTAGAAACCACTTTGTCAGTTTGAACAGCAAGGGATTTACCGTAAGATACTGGATAACTCATGGAACTGTTAGGAGAACTGGAGTATGGAGTTCTAGATCAGACTTCCAGGAACATCTCTTAGAGCCACAAAATTGTGATGAGGAAGTTGTTAACCACCACCATCCCAAACCCCCAACTTCCTCTGCCTCTACGCAGGCCCAGCCTTTTAGCACTCATTCTAAACCAAGCCACGCTTAGGTAAATCTGACCTGCAGGATCTAAGTCACATGTCTGTCCTCTAGCAGCAAAGGAGGCTAAGAAATATAAGGATTTTTAAAAAAAATTCTTACTTGAGAAAGCAAAATTCACAATGTGGAAAATACCAAAGTGTGGGGTGTGTTGTTTAAAGATGGGGGCAGTTGTAAATGACAGCTATCTACTGCACAGTGCTATAGGTTCCCCCACTGGGATCCTACTCAATGAAGCATATTTTATCAAGGAATAAACTTATTCTAAAGTTGAACTTGTGTCAGACTGAAGATGATTGCTAGCAGTGATCTGAATTATCCCTCAGTTAATCATTCTCTAATTAAGTGTGGGCAGCTTATCTGGCATAAATAATTAGAATTTCAAAGACCACTAAAATATAAGTAAAATTCGTTTTAGATGGTTTTCTCTCTGAGTACTAGAATAGTAATTACAGCTACCATTTATATTATGCTCATTGTATTATTAGGCACCGTGCCAAGATCTTTAAACATAAAAAGTGTGATGGTTAATTTTATGTGTCAACTTGACTGGGCTAAGAAGTGCCAAGATAGCTGGTAAAACATTATTTCTGAAAGTGTCTATGAGGACATTTCCAGAAGAGATTAACATTTGAATCAGTAGACTGAGTCAAGGACGTTACTGTCACCAATATGGGAAGGCATCATCCAATCTGATCATGGCAAAAGCAGAACAAAAAGGCAGAGGAAGAGTGAACTCTCTCTTCTTGATCCGGGACATCTATCTCTTCCTGCCCTCAGACGTCAGAGCTCTTAGTTCTCCAGCTAAGACTTACAGCTCCCCTAGTTCTCAGGCCTTTGAATTCAAACTGAATTACACTACCAGCTTTTCTTATTCACCAGCTTGCAGACAGCATATCCTCATCTCTATCCATGTATTATCTATCTATCTATCTATTATCTAGATATCCTGTTGGTTCTGTTTCTCTGCAGAATGCTGATTAACACAAAAGGAAAAAGAATCATTTAAAAAAATATTACTGCAGCCACCAACCCAACACTTGCTATATCAATCAGGGCTCAATAAAAGAAACGGGATAAGCAGAAGATACATAGTAACAGACTCATGGCAAGGAATTGGCTTATGCAATTGTGGGGTTGGCTAGACAAATCTGAAATTCACAGGGCAGGCTATCAGGAGAGCACCCTGGAACTCTTGGGCATGGGCTGAAGGGGCCATTCCACAGGTGCAATTTCTTCTTTAGGGAAGCTTCAGCTCTGCTCTTTCAGTCTTTAAAGTAATTGAGTCAGGCCCACCCAAATTATCTATAGGATAATCTCTCCTACAAAGTCAACTGATTATGGACTTTAGTCACATCTATGAAATATATTCACAGCAATACCTGTCTTAGTGTTTGGATAACTGGGGATTGTAGCCAAGCTAAACTGACACATAAAACTGATCATTACACCTACATACTACCAATCATCCAGAAAAAGGTAGGGGACATTTTATTTTAGACAGACTGTTAGTAGACTTCTTCAGCTATGTAAATAGGCCATTTGGCACTAAACTAGAATGACAGTCACTGAGAGAAGAAAGCTTTGCATTCATTGAATTCATTGAATTCATTCAACAAGTACAGTAGTTTTTTCCTATGGGAGGAGACGTTCCAAGAACCCCAGTGGGTGCCCAAAACCACAGGTAGTACCAAACCTGATTGTCATCAATTGAAACACATTTCTGTTCATGTCTTGCACTCACAAATGTAATGCCTTTTCCATCTTAACTAAGCACTTGTCACACACAGTGGCTGTAATTTTTGCAGTTTGAAGTGCAACAACAAAACTAGTACAAATTTTTTTTTCCTTCTTCACAATTTCACGGACAGAAGATTGATTCTTACCATAGATCTTGGCAACCTCAGTATAGGATTTTTTTTTCTTTCCTTATTAAATGAAGAACTTTCTCCTTTTTACTTAAAGGAAACACTTCATGGTTTCTCTTTGGCATATCCAAATTGTTACCATCATCATTCTTGTATTTTGGGGCCATTACTAAGTAAAATAAGAGTTCATTGAACACAACCACTGTGCTACCACAACAAGCCATCTGATAATGAAGACAGCTACTAAGTGACTAATGGACAGGCAGCATAGGCAGTGTGGAGAAGCTGGACAAAGGGAAGACTCACATCCAGAGCAGGACGGGACAAGATAGGGCAAGGACAGAGCAGGATGGGGCAAGATTTTGTAACACCTAAGGTTCTTGCCTAGCCACACCAAAAATTTGGTGTGGTGGTTGACCGTGGCAAGTGATAGAGACACGGACCGAGAGGGAGAAAAAACTGTAGGCTTCATTGAGCAGAGTGAAAGTACAAAGCTTCCAGAGGGTGGAAGAGGTCCCGAACGGGTAGCCAGAGTTAGATTATACAATTGCCTTTTAAACTCTTTAAGGCAGCAAATACGTGCAGTGGGAAGACATTACCAGAGCAAGAAACAAAGGCAGTAAAGTATTTTGTGACATGTCCTAGATTTTGGGGAAAACCGGAATTGCAACTTAGGTTTTATCTACTTTATGACCTTGCAGTGGCATGGCAAAGGAGACAGGATCTTACAGGACTTTACAAAATGTGTTTACAAGGGATTGGAATTGGAAGTATAGACAAGGTCCGCTGGTCACAGAAAAACTGGCAGTTAACATTCCTTTTACTTTAGTTTCGGGGGAGGGGAAAGGCAGAGAGGGCACAGGGAAACTTAGAGCAACATTTTCGCTGTTTACAGCTTTCTTGGGGAAGAAAACACATGCACACATCCTGGTGTTAGGAATATTTTAAGCATATATCTTCAATATTATTCATCCAGGACTGAAGTAAGTCCTGATGCAGGAAATGAGTGAGTTTCACAACTTTCTGAGCCCCTACCAGACCCAGGAAGCCCAGCTGGCCCCTCCTGTCAATTTGATCACACTACTAAGAATAGTGTGCAACTTAAAACTCATACATTGTTTATTTCTGGAATTTTTTATTTAATATTTTCAGACCTCAACTCACCATGGGTAAACTGCAACTGTGGAATGCAGTGCCTTACTGTGTGTCATTGTTCTTGGTGCACGGGATATGTCAGGAAATAAAATAGACAAAGATTGCTGCCCCCATGAAATTTATATTCTTTGTATAATAAACTGGTGGCAATTTTGAGTTTGTTTTTATTTTAATTATTTTTCTTTTGAGACAGGGTCTCACTCTGATTTTCCCAGGCTGGAGTGCAGTGGCCCAATCTCAGCTCACTGCAGCCCTCACCTCCCGGGCTCAAATGATCTTCCCACCTTAGCCTCCCGAGTAGCTGGGATTATAGGCACACTCCACCACACCCAGCTAGTTTTTTGTATTTTTTTGTAGAGATGGGGTTTTGCCATGTTCCCCAGGATGGTCTTGAAGTCCTGAGCTGAAGTGATCCACCCAACTCAGCTTCTCAAAGTGCTGGGATTACAGGCGAAAGCCACCATAAACCCCCAGGGGCAATTTTGAGTTTTCCATTGGCGGTTGGAGGAGATTGAAGTTCAGAGGCCCAGGATCCAAGAAAAAAGTTAAGAAAGACAGATATGGGGAAAGGATGGATTCCAACATAGTGACAATTTGGAATTAAGAAAATGATGACCAGTGAGAAATCCCTTTGTGCTAATCACAGATGGCTATTAAGAACAAAACGAAACCCAGTAGTCCAATTTCCTGCTCTATTGTATTATCCTCTGTTATCCCCAAAGCATCTGCTAAAGTGAGTTAATAAAGTGTGGTAGTGCCTATGAATGCAGCAAACTGATGCAGATGAGGACAGCAGTCACAGGAGGTAAGGGGTTTGGGGGTGGTGAAGGAAGGGGATGGGAAGCGGGTGTCAGGTATTCAGCAAGGGTATTGTATTAGTCAGGATTCTCCAGAGACAGAACCAGTAGGAGAGGAGATACATTACACACACACACACACACACACACACACACACACACAAAGTCATGTATTGCTTAACAATAAGGATACATTATGAGAAACGCATCATTAGGCAATTTTATTATTGTGTGAACATCACAAAGTATACTGACACAAACCTAGATGGAATTGCCTTGTATACATCTAGACCATATGATTTAGCCTACTGCTCCTAGGTTATAAGCCTGTTCAGCATGTTATTGTACTGAATACTCTAGGCAGTCATAACACAATGGTAACTATTTGTGTATCTAAACATAGAGAAGGTACAGTGAAAATACGATGGTATTGTAATCTTAGAGGACCACCATCATATATGCAGTCTGTCATTGAATGAAGCATCATTATGGGTGCATGACTGTGTGTGTGTATGTATGTACACATATTTATATACATACACACATATATGAGTTAGGAGATCTATTTCAAGGAATTGGCTTACATAATCGTGGAGGCTGGAAAATCCAAAATCTATAGGGCAGGTCAGCAGACCAGAAACCTTCCTTCAAGAGCTGATGCTACAGCCTTAAGGCAGATTTACTTCTCCCTACAGGAAACCTGTTTCATTCTTGAGGCCTTAATACCTTCCAAGTGGTTGAATCAGGCCTACCCACATTATCTAGGCAATTGCCTTTATTTAAATTCAATGGATTGTAGATGTTAACCACATCCACAAAATGCCTTCAAAGCAACACTTAGATTTATGTTTAATAGACTAACTGGTTACTGTAGCCTGGTTCAGGCTGATACGTAACCCTAACCATCACAGGCAGGAAATTCAGAGTGATGCCCAGAAGAATGTGAGCCCCACAGGAGTCCTCTGAATATTGAAAATGGAACCAGACTTTTGTGAGATAGAACTTGAGACCACTTGCCTGTTAGCATGTTGACAGAAAAAGATGAACACTTGGAAAGAGGCAATAGGATGACCACATGTCCTGTAAGTACCCTTCTGGAGCACCATCTAGTAGGTCCACCCAAGGATTAGCACATTCTCTGGAGGCGTGCACACTTGTTTCACACACTGTTTACTATTGTTTAAGAGATTCTACAACCCTGACAGGGGAAGGTAATATGTTGAAAATGATTCTTATCTGACTGCAATGCAAATATTTTCTGTCTCATAATAATGAAAACTATTTCCACCCATAGGAAATATAATTGCCAAAAGTTACAGTCTTACTGACCTGTGGATTATTAGCCAGTTTTGTTACTTAATTTAGCAATCTTATTCTACTATTATTTCTTTCTGACCATAAATATTTCTATCTCTACTAGGCTCCTTTGTACCAGTTTTATGATTCTGATGCTTCCATCATTAATGAGTTAAAAAGGTCTCTGACACATGTACATTCTATGTATGAGAAGTCTGCTTTTAGCTTTGAAAATTGTGCTTTGACAAAAGAAAAGGGTAAAGGACCCTAGAAGCCTGAATAGCTTTGGAGTATTTGGGTGGTACTTACCTTATCCTGATTTTCATAAAACACAGCAGCTTAGTATGATCATTACTATTTTAATAGATAAAGAAATAGAGATCTCTAAAGTTAAAAATTTGCCCAGAACTATATAAATAATATGTGGCAGAGCTAGGAGCTGCTGGGGCTCAGAACACACATCAAAATATGACTATAAGAGATCAGAGTATATCACCTCAAAAAATACTTCTTTTGTATATTTTGAGCAGGTTATTTTGAGAAACTTCAGACACAGTGGTAGCTCTGAAAAGCTGCCCTTTTATAAATGTCAGAGGCATTTCAACCACAGCAACTCCATCTTGACTAGTTGCTGGGTAAAATGAGGCTGAGACCTGCTGAGCTGCATTCTCAGGAGGCTAAGCATTATAAGTCACAGGATGATAGGAGGTCAGCACCAGATACAAGTCACAAAGACCTTGCTGATAAAATCGGTTGTGGTAAAGAAGACAGCCAAAACCCACCAAACCAACAAGACGAGGAAAGTGACCTCTGGTGGTCCTCCCTGCTCACTATATGCTAATTGTAACACATTAGCATGTTAAAAGACACTCCCACAGCACCCTGATGGCAATGTCAGGAAGTTACCCTATATGGTCTAAAAGAGGGAGGAACTCTCAGTTCTGGGAATTGCTCAGCTTTTTCCCAGAAAACTCATAAATAATCCTCCCCTTGTTTAGTATATAATCAAGAAATAACTATAAGTATTATCAGCCAGGAAGCCCAAGCTGCTGTTCTGCCTATGGAGTAGCCCTTCTTTTATTCCTTTACATTCTTAGTAAAGTTGCTTTCACTTTATTCTGTGGCCTTGCCCCGAATTCTTTCTCGAGCAAGGTCCAAGAATCCTCTCTTGGGGGTCCGGATCTGGAAACATTATAGCTTTCTTTGTAACATTATAGCTTAAACATGAATCAAAGATGTTCTAGAAGTCTAAGTCTTTACACTATGCATGAATCTCTTCTATAAGACTCTTAATAGTAGTTACTCTCTTCCATATGACAGGACCTTCTTAATCATGTTGTCAGGGCCAAACAAAAACTTCCACTTCACCCTCTGAAGGTTTGCCAAAAAATCAACTGAAATAAGGCAGATTAATTGGAGAAAAGACATACAAATTTATTAATGTGCATGCTGGGGAGAGTCACAGAATAATTGCCTAATATCCCAACGAGTCTCAAATACTTATATAGCTTTATTTCAGAGTGGAGGGGGAAGATGGGGAATATAGATAACTCTGTTGAAAGGCAATAAATGATTACTAGGGAGAATGAATGGGTCTAGCAACAGAGATTAACTTGTAAATGTTTCTCTTTGGAAATTGAGTCTGAGAGAGGGACATTATCTTGTGAATGCATCTGTTCAGGTGTGATTACCTTCTTGGTTTTCTTTTCTGTAATAGATAATGAGAAAACCTGAAGAGGAAGGAACAACAGTGTTCTCTTTGGCAGGTCCCTTCAGTTTTTATGTAGACAGGGGAAAAATCTCCTCTAGAATCTGTTGATTTCTAAGGGCCTTTAATTTAAAACACTCATTACACCAGGGAGTCATATTTTAGAATGAAGTTTTCTGTGCTCCTTCAATGTTCCTACAGTTTATTTCCTTTTCTGGCTCAGCCTTAGTATTCTTACCATTCTTGAAAATGTCACACACTTCAGATCATCAGCCTCCTGGACACTAGACCTTGATCATTTTGTGAATATCACTCTTCAGGTATGACATCCTGAATTGCATATCACAACCCTCTACATTGGACTGATAGATGAAATCTAGGGAACTATCAATCACCTTTCTTATTACAGAAAATGTTCTTTATTCAGCCTATGATTGAATTAACTTTCTTGATAGTTTTGATAATTGATGATAAATATTACTCTTGCATGTAAACAAAAAAAAAATCATGTTTTTTACATAGGTATTATCTGTTTTACTACTTCTGGTTTTCTCCAGTATTTTTGGCAGAAATGAAACAGAAATATGTGGCACAGATTTAAGGAATTCATGAAAGAAAGGCAGCAGCTCAGTGCAGTCTCTGCATTTATTTTGATTTACAGAAAAGGAAAGATATCCTTTGTAAAGTAGTTAAGGCAGCCAGCCAGTAAAGGGTCCTAGAGGACAAAAGATATGTAAAAAACAGAGACCACAATTTGATTCACATAGCCTAGGAAATATATTAATGCAGATAGTCATTTGAAAGTTTCAAACTGAATTCCTGAACTGTCAAAATATTGCAATGACCAAAAATAAAACTGTATCTTTCAAAACAAACCTGAATTTTGAAAACAAGCCATTTGTGTTTGGTTCCAAAAGAAGTTTAATTACAGGGGGGCTACCTGTTTTAACAGCCGGATGCTAATGATTGCATTAGGACAATGATAATACATGTAAATGCAATAAAGTCATCCTTTATAGCAAGAATAGAACTAACCTCACCTGAAATTGGGGCATCTAGCTGAGTATATCAGGATTCTTCTGGTTGCAGAACCTATTCAGAACTTTTTGTCAGACAGAGGTTTCATCTGCCTGCAGGAAGTGTTCCTGGACCTAACCAAGGGTCAGGCTACTTATTCTCGTGGCCCTATAACGAGATGCAGATGAACTGGGAAAGAAGAGGGTTTATTTCCGTAACCAGCTTCAGGGAGAAGGCTGGGAAAATATTGCCAGACCAGCTCAAAATTACAAAGTTTTCCAAAGCTTACATACCTTCTAAGCTATATGTCTACACATAAGTGTGCATTCATCTAAAGACATAAGTGAGTAACTTCTTCTAATCTGTAACTAAGGTCTGAGTCCTGAAGATCCTCTTCCAGAGCCTCAGTAAATTTACTTAATCTAGATGGGTCCAGGTGCCAGGAGTGATTACCCTTATCTTGTCTCCTGCTAAATCATGGAGGTTTGAGGAGTTCCTAATAAAATTTGTTTGTGGAGGTCTGGGGAGTTTCTTCAGACCCCCAGTAAAATTTGTTTAATCCTAAATGGGTCCTGGTAAGAACTCCTTTGTTATCTTGTCATGCTTCAAGGCCCATGATGGCCTGGGCGAGACTCTTGGTGGGCCTTTATTACTCGTTCCAGCCTCTATGTAAAGGCACTCGCTCTCTCAGGCTTAAATATTTAACCTAACCATTCAGTCAGTGCTGAAACAGTTGTTATGGAGTCCTGCCTGTTCAGCTTTTTTGAGACCTGGTCTGTCACAGAAGGGCCCCAGAGTTGCCCATTGAGCTGCTTTGCAAGTTGGCATCCATTTCTTTTTCAATGTGATACAGTCATCCTATAGGTTGACATCTCTACACCCAGAGATCTGAGGCTCACAAAGTAATTTCTGGAAGGTTCTCCCATTGGTTCATCTTAGTGATAAGAACAGGAGACAGAAAAATTTCAGGCAGAAAAGGGCAGGGTCCCTGGCCAGGACCCCAACCACAGGCCTAGAACCGCAGACCAAAGTCAGGACTTTACATCCCTGTTTTCCCACTTGAATGTTGCCTTTTCCAAAACTACCCCACACCCCATCCTGTACCCACAAAAACCCCAGGCTCCACTGGCACAGAGCAGAGAAGGAGAGAAGAGGAGAACCAGCTGGACATCGAAGATTGCAGTTTGACATCAGACAGAAGCAGCTTCACTTCAGAGGGACAACTTGACATTGGGACATCAGGGGAAGAATACCTTCTTCCTACTCCATCCCCTTTCCAGCTTCCTCTCTCACTGAGAGCCACTTCCGTCAGCACTAAAATCCTCCACATTTACTATCCTTGAATTTGTGCAACCTGGTTTTTCCTGGACACCAGACAAGAGCTTGGGATACAGAAAACTGTCACGCTAACCCTCTGCCCTCGTGAAAAGGCAGAGGTTCCACTGAGCTGTTAAACATTGAAGCTGTCTACAGACAGCAAAGCTAAAAAAGCACTATAACACACTCCCTCTGGTGGCTACATGGAGTTTTGCTCCTGCCAGTACCCCAAAGCGCTCACTCCAGCTTCTGCGCCTGCTCACCTCATGCGCCCCCTCCCACGAGGGGTTGGGAGCTGCAGGCTGAGTAAGTGAGGCACCCCTGTCACAAGGCTTGAGAAGGAATCGAGGAAGATTTCCTGTTTCATTACGCTCTGTTCATGCCTATCTCTGGACAAGCAACTATGGCCAGGGAAAAGGGGTGATATAATATGTTCAGAAGAGAGGAAGCTACTCTTTTGGCCATTTTGAACAATAGCCAATTCACCACACAGGACAATTAATGGTTTAGAATTTTTCTTCTTTTATTTTTTTCTTTCTGTAGAGACAGTATCTCATTATGTTGCCCAAGCTGGTCTCAAACTCTTGGACTCAAGCAATCATCCTGCCTCAGCCTCCCAAAGTGCTGGGATTATAGGCATGAGCCAATATGCCCCAACTAGAATTTCATTTTTATTCATTAAAAATACACCAAATGGTTTTTATATTACAGTAAAATCACTCTCTATTTCAAATGATTATTCCATGTATTTTATGTGCAAAAGTAAGAGCTGCCATATGGTCTTTAAGGGTCTGCAGGTATAGAAAGGACTCATTGCTTTTTATGAGCACTTCTCTCCCATTCACACCTCCAAGAGTTATTGCTTCTTGGCAATCCTCCATTAAGCCTTTGATTACATTCAAGGTAATTAGATTATTAATGCTTTAGTTATGTTCTGGTTGGCTTATCCCCCTACCCCTCTCCATTCTTTTAATCACTGCTCTATTCATTCACCCAACAAATATTTAATGAGTGCCTATTATATGCCAATTCTATAGATACTAAACATATATAGAGATAAATAAAGCATGATCTCTGCATTTAAGGGCTATATCAAAGATGGGACATCAGACAAATAAACAGATTATTACAATACTGTGTAGGAACCAAGGGAAAATTTCCCCTTCATTCTCTGAAAGTTCACTGAAAATCAACTGATAAAGGACAGCCTAATATGAGAAAAAGCACACAAATCTATTAACATGTCATAGGCAGTTTACAAAATAAGATATCTTAAAAAGGCAAATGATTGACCCATTTATGCCATGTTGAGGTTACAGAAATAATAGGTGTTTGGATCAAGGCGAAACAAATTACAGGAGGGGGAGAAGAGGAGGCCTGGCCAGCAAAGGTGGTCTTGTTCTGTAGATGAAACCTCACAGGCCTCAGCCCTCAGAAAGAATACATGGTAAATGTTTATTTTAGGCTTTTAAAGGTGTCAGACTCTTGGCCAGTCTTTCCTAGATCTCAGACAAAGGCTAGCTGCATCAATGTAGATTCTCTACAGATGCAAATCACTCCCTCAAAACACAGTTTTACAGAGCTGCATCTGTTTGCAGACCCTCTGAATGTTACAGGTAATTAGACAGGCATGAGTGGGGCAGGAGAGGGCTCTCCTCGACCCACCAGGAATATCAGGTGATGATTCAACAATTAGCACATTGCCTCTCTACAAATGATAATTTGGCAGCAGGCACCAGGGAGAAGCAAAAATAACTTCCAATAAAATCTCAGGTGTTGGGCGAATGAGTCCAGACATGTAGATTGAGAGACAAAATGGCAGAGCATGACTTTCCGGGGGAAGTCCCCCAGAAAAGAGAAGAAAGCCTGAGATGTGCGTGTGTACAGCCTCCTGAATACACCGCGCGTGCTCACCTCCCAAGCTTAAAGAGGGCACTCCGCATGCGGGCAGCCCACCCTAAGGGAAGAATCATGGGAAAAGGGGATGTGAGAAACAAGTGGTGGGCCAGTCTATAAAGTCCTGGGATCAAGGTTAAACACCACACTTGACCTCGATGCCTGGTTGGGTCTCTTGCAAGTGTATATTTTTTTCTTTCCTGTTCTAAGGTCTTTTTAAACAAACTTCCACTCCTCCTCTGAAATTTGCCTTGGTCTCTTTTTCTGGCTATTCCCCTCAGTCAAATTCTTTCTTCTGAGGAGGCAAGAATTGAAGTTGCTGCAGACTCATAGGGATTCACTGTTGGTAAGTCAGATACCTGCCACCGGTAACATCTGGTGCCAAGAGACTCAGATATTTGTCACCAGTAACATAAACAGCCATTTCAAAGTATGTCAAAGTAGTGTATCTTGAGGGGAAGTAGAATATTCTCCTTCAACTATATGATAAGTGCTGTGATAGATCTTTTCTATTTTTCACTGGCCTCTGGGCCACAAGGAACAATCTGTCCTTTTGCATCTCAGAATGCTTGCTCATCCTACCCAGTTAGAAATTAAATAATTCAAACTTAAAATAATTCAAATCTAAAGCTGTGGGAACTTTACATTATTCTGAGCCTTGGGAAGAATGTGGCTATGCGGCCTGAATCACATACTCAGCAGCTACAATTTCTGCCTTTTATTTCTGTAAATAATTAGGAAGAACAAGTGGCACAAGAGATAAGACCCCTTCATATTATTGCCCCTCCTCATGGAGTAATAAAGTAATCTTCCTCAGAATCTAGAATCTGCAACCAATCAAATTGCTGTGGTGTATGCATTGATCTTATATGGGAAATGCAATCTTGCTGGAACTTCTGTCTGCCTATATAAGTGAAACCTTAACTTCTCCACTTCTCTACTCCAAATGACTGCTGACCCCATTCATTTGGAGTTGGTGTTTCCAAGTGACCATCCTCAAGCTTTGCACTAGAAACAACTCCATGCTGAATCATATCTTTTTTTCCAAACAGGATCTCACTCTGTTGCCTAGGCTGGAGTGCAGTGGTGTAATCACAGCTCACTTCGGCCTTGACTTCCCAGACTCAAGTGATCCGCCCACCTCAGCCTCTTGAGTAGCTGGGACTACAGGTGCCTGCCACCACATTCAGCTAATTTTAAATTTTTTCTGTAAGATGGTGTCTCACTATGTTGCCCAGGTTTGTTTTGAACTCTTGGGCTCGAGCAGTCCTTCCACCTTGGCCTCCCAAAGTGCTGGGATTACAGGTACAAGCCACCACACCTGGCCCCAATCATATTCTTTGAATTTCATTATTTAAGGTTGACACCAGTGATGTCTACATCCTTTCAAGCAGAGACTAACTTCTATTCACAATTACAGATAAGGATTTAAGGTGAAAACACCCTTGAGGACTAAGCGTTTTTAATTCACACTGACGTAAAATGACTGATCTTATATCCTTTCTTGTAAGCAAGTTCCCCCACCCCTGGTCCCTGCCTGCTGTCTGGATGAAGTAAAACCAGGAGTCCTCTGTGAAATTACCACTAACCAGGTACCATCTTAACGTGTTGTTAAACATCATCTGTTTTCCTCTGGGTACCAGCAGTCACTGAGTTCTTTCTCACTGAAAAAGCGAAGTTGCGTATTTCATCCACTTGCTTTTATGAGTCCTTTGGCTCTTCTAGGCTTTCTTTTTTTGTTTTAACCAGCCCACAAACCAAAGTGAGTATCTGTTAATATTTCCCCAGACCACTGTTCAAGGAAATGAACCACTTGACATTAATCATGATTGCAGAACTCCTTGACTGACAGTCTTCTCTCAGAATTCATGAGGCTACAGTGCCTGTGGATCACTACTGTGCAAACTTTGCTAGCCAAGACACTCCCTGAGGAGTTTGTGAGCGGTTTGTTAGCAAATCATGTCCCTCAAAGGCTCTGATTCAGTGGGTCTGGGGAAGAACCCAGAAATTTGCAGCGTTACCAAACCTACTGGCTGATTCTGGAGCAGGTGTTCCGAGGAACAAATTTCAAAAAACCTTGCAATATAGAGGTTTTGTTCTTATTAATGGGCTAAATTTAAGTGTTTAATTAATGGAGTAAATTCATTCATTCATTCAAGTACTTATCAAGCACTCTCTATGTGCCTCCTAAGTTGATTTTTTATTTCTAATTATTTTTAATTTAAATTCCATTGTCAAGTTTCACTTTTCTTAGGAGAGTTGCCAAGGGTGAGGCTTGTAAGAGACAAAGTGGAATTGGCTGCAACAGTGGTCACTCCAGCTGCAGGCAAGGAGGCAGGAGGGATGACATCCAGGCGGTTGGAAACCATCTGGTAGGAAGCAAACCCAAAGATGACCCTCACCTAAGGAACTTGGCTATTTGTCTAAGCCTCCAGAGGGAGTGATCCCTGGCCCCATAATGTGCTGAGGCAATTTCAAGAGTTATGAGAGGATGAAGATTTCAACATGTGTGATCAGAAAGATGAATACGATCTTTGTTTGAGCAGCTAGCAGGCCTTCTTCTGTTTTCTTTGCTATTATACTGTGACTAACGATTGGGTATTTGGCTTTGGTAATAACTTGAAAATTGTTGTGATCCATGTGAAGTAATGTCTTGTGAATATTCCACATGGATGCAGCCCCTACATCGTCAGATCTCTCCAGGTATTTCTGAAAGATTCCAATTCCTCAGCTTAAACACAAGTTCGATTTTAGGACCAACCGCCAGATGGAGGAGTTAGATGTACATTCCATCAAAGAGGCCCTAGCCAGCCACCCCAAAGTTTGGAGCATGTGAGTGAGGCAGTCTGGAACTTTTGTCTGGTTGGTTTCATTTTTTTAGTTTTCTTTTTGGGACTGGTGGAAGAATTTTACAAAGACTTGGTGGGGAAGATGGAAAGAGAGCTGTCCCAGAAAGGAAGATTTTATACACCATACCATCTTCTGACTTTCCCTTTTTAAATGGTCTTGTGATTTGTCTCCAGAGAAGAATTGGGTAAATCAAAACCATGAGTGTTTGTGTGTGTGTGTGTATGTGTGTGTGTGTGATCACTGTGTTTGTGAGGGGAGGCAACACATGAGTGAGTGGGAGGTAGCATTCCCAAATCTGCTGTATTAGTCTGTTTTCATGCGCTGATAAAGGGATACCTGAAACTGGGAAGAAAGAGGTTTAATTGGACTTACAGTTCCACATGGTTGGGGAGGCCTCAGAATCATGGCAGGAGGTTAAAGGCATTTCTTACACCGTGGCAGCAAGAGAAAATGAGGAAGAAGCAAAAGTGGAAACCCCTGATAAACCCATCAGATCTCCTGAGACTTATTCACTATCAGGAGAATAGCATGGGGAAGACCAGCTCCCATGATTCAACTACCTCTCCCCCGGGTCTCTCCCACAACATGTGGTAATTCTGGGACATACAATTCAAGTTGAGATTTGGGGGGGGACACAGCCAAACCATATCATCTACCATCAGGTGCCCCATCCACCGTCAGCAGTACAGAATGTACCTTGTGTTTGGCTTGCCTTCTGTAACTCTGGAATGTTCAGAGTCCTCCTTCTTGAAGTAGATGGAGAAAAATGATTTTAGCTGGGATAAAGGAAAATGACAGACAACAAAAATCCAGGCAGGAAAGGGAATCCCCATGGGTGATGCAGTCTCACCCAGCTGCTAAGCAGTAGAGCTTGTGTTCTTCCCACCCCACCATAATAAATGGGGATGCCCATGGGGACACGCCACCCACACAGGAAGGTGGCACATACAACGGCTCAGTCCTAGGCCCTTCAGGCAAATGGGCATTCAGACACGTAGGCTCTGCCTTCTGAGAAGTTTTGCCCATGAGTACCCTCCACCTTCACTCCTTCCACTGCCATTCCAATCATTAGCACAACTCAGAAGTTCTCGCTCCCAGGGAAGTTCTCTGGCAGCCTCACTTGACAGCCTCACTAATATGGATTTGCAAGGCAGAACCAGCTTCCTGGGCATGACCTGCAAGGTGCCACAGGGTCTTACACTTAGAAGTGCCTTGTGCTTAGTTCAATGCTCC
Source organism: Colobus angolensis palliatus (assembly GCF_000951035.1). Taxonomy (NCBI): domain Eukaryota; kingdom Metazoa; phylum Chordata; class Mammalia; order Primates; family Cercopithecidae; genus Colobus; species Colobus angolensis. The sequence continues at coordinate 4,963,537 of NW_012113586.1, read as the reverse complement.
ACTATCACCATCTCGAAATTCTTAATAATTTTTTAACATGCAAATTGCATCAGCAGGGCTGCTTGCCGGGTCAGGAGGATGCTTCAGGCTCTGTGAAAATCTTCAGTGCAGGGAGCGAGGGGGTCTTCCCATCTTGTCCCCCATAGAATAGGTCTGCGAATCTCTATTAGCTTTGTTTTTCATCATCTGTCTTCTCCCTTCCTACAGGAACACAACATAGAAAGCAGAGGGGCAGCTTTGTTGGAATTTATTACTGGTTCTGGTAAAATTAGGAAGCGGGAGTGGAGGGATGGAAGAAAATAGTGAGTGTTGGGACTGAATGAACCTTAATTAGGAGAGGTGACAAGAAATGACCCTGTGAACAGGCCTAAAACACAGGAATGAGTACTGCTCAGCAGGGCAGAGGCCAGCCGTCTATGGGATGAGCCCTGTCTGGCCACCTTTACTAACAGACTCTCCTTCCCCTGCTCAGCACAGGCCCTGGCCCGGGTCCCAGGGACATCAGGGACCTGGGGCTTGTCCTCACCTGGCTTGTCTAGGTTTGAGGTGCTGCTCAGGATGAGCCTTTCCTGCTGCCCCTGAACACTGCCTGCCAGCACCCCAGCCCACCGCCCTGATCTCATCACCCTGGAAAAGAGCAAGCTCATCAAATAGGAGAGTGTTTGGGGTCTTCGCCAGTAACTAGCACTGGCTGCTGTTTATGAGCGTCTGTTATACACAAAGCAATGGAGCATTCTCACATATAATCCTCAACACAGTGCTGTCAGGCAAGTTATATTATCCTCCTCATTTCACACATGAGAAAGCTGACGTTCAGGGGGCATATATAACTTTCTAGGGTTGACAGAGCTTATGTTTGAATTCAGGTTTTTCTGACAACAGAAAACAGTTACACTCAGCTGAACTTAATTGTGAATGAACTTAATTGATTTTTCCCCATTAGATTTTACTGTCTGTCTAATATCTGCCCTTCTTATGGGGACTTTATGGCTGACAAGAATCCCATATCAGTTACAGGTACATAAACATGTGTGTCAGTCACGTGCCTCCTCTGCCTCCCTGTGACATGTGCAGGGGGCCATGGTTTTATCCCCTGTGAGCCTGAGAGATCAGGAGAAGAAAGTCTCCTTGTCCCTTGTCTCTTCAAATGGTGTTCAACCATCTTGCTCACACCTGGTTAGTGAGAACCCTTAGTGATGGTGACAGCGATGATGACGACTAACATTCATTAAGCACATTTCACCAGCATCTTCTCATTGAATACTCACAAGAACCCTGGGAGGTAGACACTGTCATCACATCCATTTTCAGATGATGAAACTGAGGAATGGAGACATTAAGTGCCAAGTTCATACAGCTAGACATGGTGGGTGTCATATATTGATTTATTTAACAAACATTCTAGATCAAGAGGGTACAGAATATGCAAGAGAATCTCAGCCGAGGGGCTGGTCTGTGCGAAGCGTGTGGTAGGACACAGCACAACCTGTTAAAGGAGCTGAAGGAAGGCCAGTGAGGCTGGAGCGGACAGAAGGGTAGGGGCCTAAAGCCAGACAAGCCCGAAGAGAAAACGGGCTGCCTTGCGAGGCCTTTGAGAACTTTGGTCTTTATCCTTAGATCAATGAAAAGCCATCGGTGAGTTTGAAGCAAAGTGATAGGAACCAGATCGTAGTTTAAGAAGATCATACTGAGTGCTGTGTGGAGAACACACGGAAGAGAGGCAAGATTGGAGATGAGTGACCACATAGCCCGCTATTTTAGAAGCCCAGAAGAAACATAGCAGTGGTTTGGGGGTAGTGGTGAATATGGAAAAAATGAAAAACTTGAGAGGGAGTAAAAAGATGAAACCACAGGACTTGACTGTGATTGAATGTGAGTAGAAGGAAAGGGAAGGACTTGTTTTTATTTTTATTTTTTAGAGATGGGGGGGCGTCTCACTATGTTGCCCAGGCTGGCCTTGAACTCTTGGTCTCAAGAGATCCTCCTGCCTCAGCCTCCTGCATAACTGGGACTGCAGGAACACACAACCATACCCAGTTACTTTCAAGGATTTGAATTCAGGTCTGTTAGTCTCCAAATACTATACTTTTAACCACTACCCCTTAAGAATTTGGTCATTCAGGATTAAGCTTAGCTGCACAACCAGAAACTCCAAATAATAAAAGTTTAAATTAGACACAAATTTATTTTCCATTCACATGAAGAAGTTCAGAAGTAGTCAGGTTGTGGCTAGTGAATTCTATTAGGGGTTCAGGCATCGTCAACATTGTTGCTTTGTCCCCCTTAGCAATTCTATCTCCATTCCAGCCAGCAGGAGCAAGGACGAGGAGAGAGGGCATGTGTCTTCCCTTTGAGGGCATGTTTTAGAAGACACACCAAACTTCTACTTGCATGTCATTTGCCATAACTTAGTCAATGGCCATACTGGCTGCATGGGAAGCTAAAAAAGGTGACCTTTGTTTTGGGCAGTGAAGCGACCAGCTTAAAATTAAGAAATTGATTACTAAAAAGGGGAAAATGGATATCAGGGTACAACTAGCAAGCTCAACTACAACTGTTAGGTGTAAGTCTGCAATGCTAAGCCACATAGTAAATGATGAAAAGTCAAAAGTAGAGACTTGAATATATGATGCAAAATTTTCTAGGTCGCTATTTGATGCATAGTTTAATGTTTCATTTTTGCCCAGTTGTTAAACTCTTTGCTAGATTAACAATACTCATCTCGAATGTAAAATGGTATAGCCACTATGGAAGACAGTTTGGTGGTTCCTCAAAAAGTTAAATCTAGAATTACCCTATGACCCAGCAATTTCACTCCTAGATATATACCCAGGGCAGCTGAAAATATATGTTCACACAAAAATGTGTACACAAATATTCATAGTGGCATTATTCAAAATAGACAAAAATGGAAACAGCCCGAATGTCCATCAACTGAGGCATGGATAAACAAAATGTGGTAGGTCCATACAATGAAATATTCTGCAATAAAAAGGCATGAAGTACTGATACATGCTAAGACATAAATGGACCTTGAAAGCATTATGCTAAGTGAAAGGGGCCAGACATAATGGCCACATATTGTGTGATTCCATTTACATAAAATATCTAGAATAGGGAAATCCACAGAAACAGAAAGTAGAGTAGCAATTGCCAGGGAATGGTGGGAAGGAGGCACAAGGGTGAGGTTTCTTTTTGGAATGATAAAAACATTCTAGATGTAGATAGTGGTGTTGATTGCACAACATAATGAGGATACTAGAAAGCACTGAAGTGGACACTTTAAAATGGTGATTTTCGGCCAGGCACGGTGGCTCACGTCTGGAATCCCAACACTTTGGGAGGGTGAGGCGGGCGGATCACTTGAGGTCGGGAGTTCAAAACCAGCCTGGCCAGCAGGGTGAAACTCCATCTCTACTAAAAAAAAATGTTAAAAAATTTAGCCTGGCATGGTTGCGGGTGCCTGTAATCCTAGCTACTCGGGAGGCTGAGGCAGGAGAATTGCTTGAACACAGGAGGCAGAGGTTGCAGTGAGCCAAGACTGTGCCATTGCATTCCAGCCTGGGTGACAAGGGCAAAACTCCATCTTAAAAATAAATAAATTAATTAACATAAAACAAAATGGTGATTTTCGGATATGTAAATTATATCTCAATTTAAAAAAAATTATCTTTGGTTCCATATGTAGTTCTTTAAAAAGGCAAAAAAAAAAGAAAAAAAAATACCCTGATAAACGTTATGTGTATGTGTGGCCGGAGGCAGGTGTTTTATACACATAATGGTTTGGTTAATTCTGATGTTTGTAAATAACACAGATTAATTCCAACTTTCGCTTAATGTCCTCAGAATCATATTTTAGCTGTAGGAAGCCAAACATTTATAATTTTTGCTTGCATTTTGAATTTTTCCTAAGGATGCCTGTTATGGTCTGAATGCCTGTGTCCCCCCAAATTCACATTTTGAAACCCTGCCCCTTAATGTGACGATAGCAGGAGGCGGAGTCTCTGGGAGGTGATTAGGATAAGATGAAGTCACGAGGGCACAGCCCACCTGAGTAGAAGTAATATCTCCCTAAGAGAGTTTGTTTCCTCTCTCTGCCATGTGAGGACACAGACCAACCCTGGGACAGTGCTGGAGGGGAATGCAAAGGCAGCAGGATCCCCGGGAGCCGTAATGGAGGCTGCTTGTCCCATGGAGACAGCAGAGCGCAGGCTTCACAGACCCAGAAACTGGAAATTCAGAGTGATGGTTGCCAAAGTGCTGTCACTCAGTCAAACAGGGACTTGGCTCAAATGCTGCAAAGCGAAGGCCGTATCTGCTCCGCAGGAGCCACAGGCCAGAGGACCGGCTGTTGGTGCTACTCCGGGACTATCACTCAGGACAGCAGGCACAGGTGAAAGGCGTCAGACCCGGAATGAGACCTCTCTGAGTGCCCCCTGCCCCTCACTCCCTCCATGAGCCTGGAGAAGTCTCGTTCCCTCTTCAGGCCCCCTTTTGTAAAACAGACGAGGTAACTGGGCCAGTGTTTTTCCATCTGGGTTCTCTGGGCCTCCAGGGATCTGAGGATGGAGGACCAAGGTAAGCTGTAGTTTCATCAGGTCTCTTTGGAGTTCATTTGAGAAAAAAATAAATAAAAGTGTACTGCTGATCATTGTTAACAAAAAGGGCAAGCTTGAAGGCCACGGCACTATGTGATGCTGACGCACCCTCTGTCTTCGCTTTGAATGCTCTGATCTCAGAATCAGGAAAGCCGTGGCTGTGGGATCACTCTTAGTCACGGTGAAGGTATGCGAAGAATCTACAGTTACGTTCCATCGCGTGGTTTGCTAGCCAGAGGGAAATTACCCCTGTATCAGATGCCACAATAATTGTCATTCGATCATTTTCTTGTTGCCCAGAAGGGGAGTAATCATAAAGGAAGGGTGGTGTCGGCGGTGTTGACATGGGGCCAACATATCTGGATGGAAAGTGAAATCTCAGTCAGTCTTCCAGGCTCAAAGCCCAAGCAGAGAGGCCCCGGTAAGGAGCACAGGGCTGGGAGTGAGTGTGGGGCTGGGAGTGAGTGTGGGGCTAAGAAAGGGCTGTGCCAGGAGGCCTCTCCTCTCCACATTCCTCACCTGCAATCCCTCACAAGATGACCAAGACAACCTAGTGAAACTGTCTCGCTTGGAATATGCATAAGAGAGGAAGTGCCCTAGCCACAGAAGGCTGTAATACACTAGAGGGCAGTGGCGTCCAAGGCCACAGGGAGGGAAAGTCCCATGGAAAGTGGGCCGCCTTTCCCTGACTCCCTCTGACCATTCCCCGGGGGAAAATGCAGGCCCGAGGTTGCCAGATTTTCTCATTTTCCAGGAGAAGCCAGAAACTCAGGTTTTTATGTGACATTTTCCGGTTTTTAAAATACTTTGCAAATCAAACAAAACATGTTGCTAGGCCAGAACTGATCCATTAGATCCATTAGCCATCAGTCTACAATCCCTGAATTCCAAATGAGTGACTGCATTTTAGTGAAAACACCAAGAAAATTAGGTAAAAATGTTCATTCTCCTGAGAATTTGGCCCCTGGGAGCACTTTATTTATTCAACCATCAAGTGCCTACTGTGTGCCAGGTACAAACAGAATGCTAGAAGTTTTCTATGTTCTCCTCCCTTCTCTGACCATAACTCTCTGTTTCATTCATGAAGTTTTCTGTATATGGGAAAATGGGAAGGAAAGAAATAGAAGGGAAGAAAAATATTGGCCTGGAATACAAGTTTAGCAAGGTATCATTCCAATGTGGAGGATAAAATTGTGTCTCCAAGTCCACGGTCTTAATACACTGAGCAACTAGCACAGAGCTGGTCACCTGGTTGTTGAAAGACACAGCAACAATTGTAGCATATGTCGGTTGGTCACCCATTACCTGCCAGACTCAGTGGTGTTATTATGTTACTGGGCTGTGAATTGTAGTCCTCGTTATACTTCTATGATTCAGGGACTTCCTTTTATCACAGAAGGAAACTGAGGTCTAAACAGACTAAGTAACTTGCCCAAGTTCATAGAGCTCTCAAGCTGTAGGCCTTAGATCTTAATCAAGGTGTGCCTGACTCCAGAATACACACCTTCACATTGTACTGAATGAATGAATATGAAGAGTGAGTGGATGAGTGAGCTGAGGCCCTGCTCCCTCTCCCCATCATCTTTCACCCTCCATTCCCACCCTGCCCTCCCAACTCATGTGCTGGTTCTGAGACTGAAAGATCAGAATTACATTTTTGCAGATTTCCCAAAGGAACATTGAGGCCATCACTCCCCTTAGTGCCTCAGGACACTAAGCTGGCTGGGGCATTACCATCTGCCTTGGCCCTTCAGGAGCTGTCAATGTCTACATACCCACTTAGCTTCCTTCCTGTCACATTGATACACTCAGCATCATTTGCCTCTTAAATATGGTGTGTGAAGGGGAAAGAGAAAGCAGCATGTTTTACAGATTAAGAAGTTTTCTTATTTACCAGTGTGCTAGTTTCTGTTATTTTTTTCTGTACCCTCGTGTATAATCAGAGCTCATAAAAGTGCTACTGTGTGGGAGGTCTACATTTCCTCTCGATTAAGCATCCCCAGATGTTCATAGATCCTGACACTTCATGCCTCCCGCCTGCTTTGGTTCACCTTCCAGCCTCACGGCTCCTATTTGCTTCAGTTGAGGAGCTCAGCATGTCCCACTCTGTGGTTCACTAATCAGTCATCATTCCCCAACGTCGCAACTCAACGTCTGCCTAAAAGTCTGTTTCCCCTTGATGTGGTCAGGTGTCTGTTGTCTGCTCATATTCAGAAATCCCTCTTTTATGAGAACCTGACTCCCAGCTGCAGATGGATTTCCTTGCTGCTTTTGGAAATCACTGATAGCACTTCCTCCTTGGTGCAATCAGAGGAGTCCCTGTGTGGTACATTCTGACCCAGTGGCTAGACAGGGGTTCATCAAACATTTTTATACATTGCAGTTGGCAAACTCTCAATTTCAGGATATGCTGTGATGAAGCAAGGAAACACCGTGGTCCTCCAGATATGTCTGACGGTCTATGTTTGCAAAGTATCATACCCAAAGGATGCTTGGGATGGCCCAAGTAGGGGTTCTTTGCTTTTCCCGTGAATCCACTCAAGGACCAGCTCTGCAGGCTTACGGTTCTGGCCTGAGGGCTTTGACCTTTATAATCTTGGAAAGGACAATGCAGGGGTTTAGGATGATCCAAGACTTGGAGTCTGCAGAACTGGGATCGAATTCTCACTCTGACATGTTCTAGTTCTGTGATATAAAGAAAATCACTGAATTTCAAGGCTTCATTTTCCTTACTTATGAAATGGGAATAACAAGGACAACAATTACTTCACACAATTATTGTGAGAATTAAATCAGTGAGCATGCGTGGATGTATTTGGAACAGAGCAAGCTTTTATCAAATATTAAGTGAATTTCTGAAGTGAAACAAATGAAGATGTCCTCTTTCATTTTCCCTTCTCACCATTAAGGAGAGAAATAGCATCACCTCAGGTGAGGGGCCTGCACCCAAACTCAACAACCACTCTGTTGGCACTATGGTGGGACTCAGGCCATCCTAGGCCTAGTTTCTTGACTGTACCTAGCTAAGAAGCCTGGTGTCATTTCTTTACTCCTTTATTTTAAAATTTTATTATAAAAATTTTTAAACATACAGAAAAGTAAAATGAATGACATAATGAAGAATCTACCAGCTAGTTCCAATTATTAGCACTCTGGCATATTATAATATGAATGCATACATATGTATGTATAATATGTACATGTGTATACACACACACACATCTATTTGCTAAACTATTGCAGACATAATGTTTCTTCATTCCCAAATACTTCATCAAGCATCTCTAAACGTTGTCATTATTTATATGATTACAACAATATTATGTGGTAACCAAATGAATAGTTCCTTAATATCGTTTATTATCTAGTTCATGTTAATACTTCCCCAATTATTTCCAGAATGTATATTGTAACATTTTTAGGAATGGGGATCCAATCAAAGACGGATTGGTTGTTAAATCTTTCAAAATCCGTAACAGACCACTTCTCCCACTCCCAGCCTACTGCCACACACTTTGTTTGCTTTCATACTAAATTCGACCCCAGGGCTATGACAGTGATCCATCAGCTGGCATCAGCTGGCACTTGAGCTGGCTTCTCAACTGGCTCGGATTGACAGAGCACAGCAGTGTGTGAAAGAGGACTGTCAAAGGCAGCAGCGGTAGAGACACAGAAGGAGGCAGACCTGGAGTGTGTATAGGACACTCTGAACCATTCCGTCTAATTAGAGGGCAGGAGGGTCCTACTGATACAACCCGTCATGGTGGAAAATACAAATTTGTAGTCCATTTCCAGAAAGACCTAACTTGTTGTCAACCATGGATATACTAGGTATCCAGAAGTCAGAACAAATATTTCTTCACTGTTCCCTTGGAGTAGAGCTGCCTTTTCCTCAAAGAGTTACTGGAAGGTTTCTTTCCCCTCTAGTCTTCCTCCTTCCTGTTGGACTCCTCAGCCTCTAGGACCTTGGCTTAACTTCACTGCCACCTTCTTAACCTTGGTTGCCAAGCCCCATGTCCCTGGAGCTATGCTTTCATTAAAGAGCAGCCTCTACCAGGCAAACCGGTGTCTCTCCTAGGAAACCGATTGCCTCTCGTAGCTTTGATTCCTTATCATGCTAAAATGCACTAAGGATGAGGATGGTGAGAGGCAACAGGGGTGAAGGGAGCAAAGAACCCTACACTGATAAGTGAGACAAGCAGAATTCTCAAGTGGTGGAAAGTGGATTTGGAAGCATAGGTTGAATTTGGTCACCAAGAATTTCTGAGAAAGGGAAAGACCTAGTATGAACACTTGAAATGTGTCAGTCTTGGAATGAAGCATAAAGTAGGCTGGAAAGAAGTAAGTCAATGTGGGGAGATTACTGTGGAGAGGCTAGCTGGGAAGTGGTAGGTAGCTGTGAAAGCATGAATACCACTATCCAAAGAGAGAATGCTGAGATAGAGAACACTGCTAAGGATGACTCTTCAGGGCACACACACAAACTGGGAGGTCAAAAGAAGCACCGAGGAGAAGGTAGAACCAACTCATTCTGAGAGAGAGGAGGAGAACCAGCCAATCCCCGTATAACAGAAGCAAGTGGAGAGATTTTCCAAAAGGAAAGATTGGTCATAGTATCCCATGATGAACTGCTGTTGTAGAGATAAGACCTGAGCAAGCTACTTTGAATGGGGTATCCAACAGGTAACTTCCTTCAGGCCACCACTGGCCCACTGGCATCTGTCTTTCTTTACAGGGGTCCTCCTCTGCCAGCCATACTCATCTCTCCACTGAACTCTGGGTCCCATCCCCTTCTGCCCCCTCACTCAGTCAGTCTCTCCTCTCCTGTCTTAATCCTCAGCCAATAAAGAGGCCCAAGACTCTTCTATCTTAAAAATGCAAACCAACCAATCTCCCTCGATCTTACATCTGCATCCAAATCTTGTCTTCACTCTCTATTATGACACATTCAAGCTCTTTGAGGAACTTACCTGTGTCCATTTCATCTCCTTTCATTCATTCCTTACTGCTGTCCCTTTCATCAATGCTATCCTCATTAGGTTCACTGATGCTCTGCATACTTTTCAGTCCAACAGGCAATTTTCTATCTGTATCTTATCTGGCCCTGTAAGTCATTTGATAATATTAATTAATTTCTTTTGCTTATGATCTCCTCTGGCCTTGCTGCCGAAACAACACTTCTTCCTATTTCTCCTCATGCCTCTCTGTGTGTTCCCTCTCCATCTTCTCTGCCTTGAAATGTGTTGGACTCCTCAGCCTCTAGGGCCTTGGTTTCACTTCACTACCACCTTCTTGATCTTCGTTGCCAAGCCCCATGTCCCTGGAGCTATGCTTTCATTAGAGAGCATAGCCTTGAGGTCTGTCCTCAGTCCTCTTTTTATGCAGTACAGCCCTCTTGGGCACCCTCTCTATAGGACCATGTGGCCACCACCATCTTTATGCTGATGAGCCCCAGATCATGTCTCCATCTCCAGGCCTCTCCCCTGGGTGGAATCTAATTGTCTACCGGACAGCTCAGCTTTTATTCAGCTAACACATATACTATGTGGCAGGTACTGTTTTAAGCACTTTATAAAATATTAGCTTACTCAGTGCCCTATTTGCTGGAATTTGAAAGTTTGTCCTCTTCCAAATGCATGTTGAAACTTAATTGCCATTGCAACAGTATTAAGAGGTTGGACCTTTAAGAGGTTATTAGGCCATGTGGGCTCTGCCATCATGAATGGATTAATACTATTATCAAGGGAGAGGGTTTATTATTGTGGGAGTGGATCTAAAAAAGGAACATTCTCTATCACTCTTTTTTTTTCTTTTTTTTGGAGGTATGCAGCATCTTTTGCCAGCTGTCAGCAACTTGCTATTGGACTTCTCAGCCTCCAAAACTAGGAGCCAATAAACTTCTGTTCTTCATAAATCACTCAGTCTCAGGTATTCTGTTATAGCAGCACAAAATGGACTAAGACAACATTCAAAGTGGAAAATTGCCGTGACCAGATAATGAATGCACCCCCTTTCCATCAAACCTCCTTCTCCTCACTCCCCTTTGAGGTTGGTCTTAGAGAGAGGCATCTACCACTCATGCAACTGCTCCAGCCAGAAATGCTCCTCCTAGACACATCTTTCCTGAACCACCCAATCCTTCACTCCCTCTGCTCCACAGTCAGCAAGTCCCAAGACCTGCTTATTCCTCCTCTTTCTTACCCACCCCTCCCTCATCCACTGCCACTGGTTTGATTCTGCCCCTCACCACACCTGACCTGGATTCTCACAACAACTATCTGGGGTCTCCTGCCTCTGATTCTTTCCAAATGCTTTCTTCTTTTTTTGGAGCCTGAGTCTTGCTCTGTTACCCAGGCTGGAGCACAGTGGCGTGATCACAGCTCACTGCAGACTCAACTTCCCAGGCTCTAGCGATTCTCCCACCTCAGCCTCCTGAGTAGCTGGCAACATAGGCACACACCACCATGCCTGACTAATTTTTGTATTTTTGGTAGAGTCAGGGTTTCACCATGTTGTTCAGGCTGGTTCCGAACTTCTGAGATCAAGTGATCCACCCGCCTCAACCTTCCAAAGTGCTGGGATTACAGGCAAGAGCCACCACACCCAACCTCCAAATACTTTCTTCTAAAATACATTCTGATCCTGTCTCCACCTGTACCCTCTGCCCTCCTACTTAAAGTCCTCCTATTTCTTCCCCAGATTACAGAATGAATAAAACTCAAAGTCACAGGAAATAAGATGGGAAAGTCCAGGGAAGCTCTCAGATGGCTATCTCATGCTTCTACACTTTCCTACTAAGCCCTTCACCTCTTCTCTTTATAACCATCACAGACTCCTCTCAAAGTGAATTTTTCTCTCAGAAGCCTTCTTTCTTTGACCTTGACCAACCCCATTGGTACTTTCACAGCACACATTATGTATTTATCTATTGTTGCATATATTGTTCTGTCTTTCCATTGTTTATTTGCTGGTCTCATCCACCAGCTGCAAACTTCTTAAGAGGAGGGACTGAGCTGTATTGAACTGTGACTCTCCAGTACTTCAGAAGCTTCTGTTGAATGAATGAATTAATGACAATAAAATTGTGTGATATTATAATTGAATAATTGACTGTTCAAGGGTCTGTGATCTAGGATCAGTCCACTTCATTTAAAATCCCATTTCAACTGTCATTTACAAGATCTGTTCATTTGGGCACATATCTTAATGCCCTATGGCTCAGTTTTCTTGTCTATACAATTAGGATTAATAAGAGAACCCATAGGTTCACTGCGGTAATTAGATACTCTATAAATTATTAGTAAAATATCTAACATGTGAGTACTTAATAAATGTTTGCTATTACCATTTTTAACTTGGAAATCAATTACTTTTCAGGTGCTTGGAAGTACTTTCTTAAAATGCAGATTGACAATTCTTCCTGCAAAAGTTGTTATGAATTTTAATACTTTCTATAAATTGTCTTCATTTTTGTTAATTTGCAGTATTAAAATTTGATCTATAGCAAGGAAAAGCTCAGCTCAGCTCTTGGCATAATTATCACAACTTCCAAAAAAACAGGAGATGAGTTAATGAGATGATCTTACCCTGCTGGAGGTCCCAGATTCAGATGACTGAGGGATATAATCTTTCATTCCAGGAACAAGGGGAGGAGGTGGGAATCTTGCCACTCACTTATGTTTACTGCTGTTTCCTGAGTCAGAAGAAGCTTGAAGATCAAGGTGTACACTCCAGAGACCTACTAAATGTGTTCACCCTGCTTCCCAGCACATTTCGGGGACAACCCTTTCTTTCACTGGTTGGAAAGAGTATGAAGTTGCAAGGGTGTTTAATATTTGTGAATGCGATATTAGGAATACTGCAGACCACTTAAATATCCTCTGAGACTAAATACAAATAATTTCTGATTCAGCCACAGATTTGAAGTATAATACAGGTGAGGAATAACACCCTCAAGCATACAGGAAGCCTGACTGCAGAATTTTGAAAGCCTGTCTTGGCTACTGAGAGATCATTTCAACAAATAATTAACCAGTATCACAAACTTTGTTGAAAAACCACTGATCAGTTCAATTTTTTCTATTAGGACCCCTTTACCTGCATGAATATTTACGTTTGGACCCAATCCAGCTGTTGCTACTACCAGATGGTTTATAGATGCATGCTGAGACACATCTAAGAAGTAACATCTGGAAATCTTTGAATCGCATTCTTCTTGCTAAAATATCCCTGGGGGAATAGGGGCCTCAAAATAGAGAAAAATCCAAACCTTTAATGGTTCTTGTGAAGGGTGTGAGATATTAAAGTTTTTCTGTCTTAATTAAAACTTCCAGAGAACAAAACAGATATTGATCTAAAATTCTAATTGAAAAAGCATTAATTCCATGTGTAAATGAGCATCACCTCTTCAATTGTATTATTAATGTGTCATTCTTCATCTTTATGAGATTGAAGATTATGAGGGCATCATCTTTAATACAAGTTTATAAAAACATTCAACCACTTGAAAGATGTGTGTTCAAAATCCTTTGTCTAGCAGTGGTGACAGATTTGCACTGCCCCTTCATGGGTATGTCTGCACCAAGGGACCTGGAACAATCTCCCTGGATTGTTGCAAGGTTTAGTGAGATAATGTACATGAAAGAACTTGCAAAATGAAGAGCACTTTATAAACTGTAAAGGTCCACATCAACACAGACTGCTTGGACCAGAACTCACAGTACAGAAAATAGTAGAGCAAAGCAAAAATGATTTACTCAGGCAGGTACAAAACCATAATTCAGGATTTACGAACCAGTGCTCAAACTACCAAAGTAATATGTTGGCTTGCATCATAGACCTGTTGTGGGGGGTGAAGGTGGGTGTAGTTTTTGTTGTTGTTGTTGTTGTTTTTAATTTTAGAGCAGTTTTATTTTTTCAGACAACTCGAACAGAGTACAGAGTTCCCATGGACTTCCCCTCCCTCTCTTCCCCTGCCACCTCAGCAGTTTCCACTAGTAACATCTCCCGTTATTGTAGTACATTTGTTACAATAAACAAATCAATATTGATATATTATTAGCTAAATTATTAGTTTCCATTATTAACTAATTTGATACATTATTAATTATAATCTAGATATTGATATATTATTAACTGAAGTCCACAGTTTACACTAGGTTTCTCTTCCTGTTATATAGTTCTCTAGATTTCATCTAAACTTTGAAATTACTCCATGTAAGGCTGGGCGCAGTGGCTCACACCTGTAATCCCAGCACATCAGGAGGCCGAGGTGGGAGGATCACCTGAGATCAGGAATTTGAGACCAGCCTGACCAACATGGAGAAACCCTGTCTCTACTAAAAACACAAAATTAATCAGACGTGGTGGCACATGCCTGTAATCCCAGCTGCTTGGGAAGCTGAGGCAGGAGAATCGCTTGAACCCGGGTGGAGGTTGGGGTGAGCCGAGATCATGCCATTGCACTCCAGCCTGGGCAACAAGAGGGAAACTCCGTCTCAAAAAAAAAAAAAAAGAAAAGAAAAGAAAACAAATTACTCCATATAGAATGTTATTCAAATTTGGGACTTCCTTCTCTATTTGTGGGTTTCAGATTTTCTGAGGCTGCAGAATTTTTACAGAGGATCCATAGATCCTATGCAAAGCTAGCCTTTAGGGTAGACTGGACAATGTGCTTTTACTGGGCCCTGGAAAAAATATTTATTAATGAATGAGTGAAAAAGTAATTCACTTACTAATTTATATACTGCTATATTTCAAATTCTGTAAATGCTATTATATTTCATTTATCTATACTCTGTTACAAAACACACCAAAACTTAATGGTTTAAAACAACAATTTTTTATTTCTCAGAATTCTCTGCATCTACTAAGTGGTTCTGCTGGTTTTGTCTGGGATCATTCACATAACTGCATTCAGTCAGCAGAGAAGCTGGTGACTGGGCTGATGGCTTATCCTCAAGGAGACTAGATCAGCTTGCTCACATAATGGCAGCCAGGTTCCAAAGCAAACCCCAGTGCGCAAGTACTTATCAAGTCACTACTTGTGTCAGGTTTACTGATGTCCCCTTGGTCACAGTGCTAACAGAGTCAAGTCCAGAATTAATGTGGCAAGAAATGGAACCAGGAGGTTTGATTTTCTGTGGACAAACAGTGTAACAATCTACATACAATGTTGTAATTAATTAATTTGTAAGTTCATGTAAAGGAGTTATTGAGGCTGGGCGTTGTGGCTCACACCTGTAACCCCACCACTTTGGGAGGCCGAGGTGGACAGGTGGATCACTTGAGGTCAGGAGTTAGAGACCAGCCTGGCCAACATGGTGAAACCCGTCTCTACTAAAAATACAAAAATTAGCTGGGTGTGGTGGTGCACGCCTATAATCCCAGCTACTTGGGAAGCTGAGGCAGGAGAATCACATGAACACGGAAGGTGGAGGTTGCAGTGAGCTGAGATCGGGCCACTGCACTTCAGCCTGGGTGACAGAGCGAGACCCTGTCTCAAAAAAAAAAAAAAAAAAGGAGTTACTGAATCCCTAATAGGTTTTCATCAGAAGTTTTATCAATCATCAGAATTTTCATTAAAACTTCAGATACTCTTCTGAGAATCCATTAAATTGTCTGGCATTGTAAAGAGATCTCTGTAGTTAAAAAGGATGGGAATCTCTAAATAAATGCGCCATCTGCTAGGAATTTAAAATATTTGGTCTTGTTGATGTTTGGGATGAGATTTGACATATTTGGCAAATGCTGCTTTAATGTTTATTATGTTTTCCGCCTTACTTAGGATCATGAGTATTAAATAAAGAATGTTTAAAAAGGTAATTTATTACTGCTCCTTCGCTAGAAGAATAAAATGGGGAATTTGTTATTTCTCATCCAAGGCGGACTATGTCACCTGAATGCGTCAGGCCCACCCCTGGCTCCTATGGCTTTAATGTGGCAGACATCAAGGATAAAGCACCCAGTCAGGAACTCACAGCGGCAGGCAGCTGGGAGTATGGGGGCAGCCCTGGAGTAGCGGTTGTGGCAGTGCACATGGACGCAGCGGCAGTGGCTGTGGGGCTGACTACGAACGTTCCTGGTGATGCAATGTAGAATTTCATAAGAACACATAGATGGAAGGAAAAAACCTATGGTGACCGTGAAGGCCCTGATGCCATGTATGTCAAATTGATATCGTCTGTTGGTCACAAAGTTATTGTATAAAGAGAATACGCAGTAACATCAATAACAATAAAGGCTATGTTGAGTGACCCAGATCAGTTTGCTGAAAATGAAATCAGTGAGGTCGGTTTTAGAGAAATCTCTTCACAAGTGCTATCAAAAGTATGCACGTAAGCTGCATGCTCTGGCTCAAGCCAATAATCACAGCAGTCTGGGAGACCTAGGTGGGAGGATTGCTTGAGCCTAGTTCAAGACCAGCCTGGGCCACAGAGTGAGACCCCGTCTCTCCAAAAAACATTAAAAATCAGCTGGGTGCAGTGGCATACACCTGTAGTCCCAGCTACTTAGGAGGCTGAGGTGGAAGTATCCCTTGAGCCCAGGAATTCAAGGTTGCAGTGAACTATGATCACACCACTGCACTCTAGAGTGGGTAACAGAGCAAGACCTTGTCTTAAAAAAAAAAAAAAAAAAAGTACGAATATATTTTACATACAAGGTTCACTACACTAACAGCTCCACAGAGATTTTCAGATTCACAACTGCACCTCAGATTGCACCAGAATTGCTGATGGCTGTGAACCTCCTAGATTGTTAAATAAATTATAATAATTTTTAAAAGTACCAAAAGTTAACCTTTGAACAATGCAACAGTGCAGAAAGCTGGCAACCAACAAATATAAAATCCCTACTTTAAAACGCTGTTTTAAATTATGAAACCAAGAATATATAATGATGTAACATAAAGTTTCTTTTTTTTTTTGAGATGGAGTCTTGCTCTGTTGCCCTGGCTGGAGTGCAGTGGCCGGATCTCAGCTCACTGCAAGCTCCGTCTCCCGGGTTTACGCCATTCTCCTGCCTCAGCCTCCCGGGTAGCTGGGACTACAGGCGCCCACCACCTTGCCCGGCTAGTTTTTTGTATTTTTTAGTAGAGACGGGGTTTCACCGTGTTAGCCAGGATGGTCTCGATCTCCTGACCTCGTGATCCGCCTGTCTCGGCCTCCCAAAGTGCTGGGATTACAGGCTTGAGCTACCGCGCCCGGCTATAAAGTTTCTTTATCTTCATATCTGCTTTCTAAAGTGCCAGACAATGACTGTAAAATGAGAAGGGCATCAATCGGTAACAGAACAGGCAAGGGAAATAGAGGGTGAGTAAATTGTTACATTGACCAAGAATCTAATAATCTTCTTGTTCACAAGGGTGAAATCAAAAGTAGGAATTTAAGTTTCCTGATGAGTTGGATACCATTCCATCTTCATTGGTGATAATGAGTCAGTACTCTGGGCAATCAATGATCTCACCAGGTGGGCAGACTCAGAAGGAGGAGCCTTAGTTCCTCTTTAAGGGAGCCTCCCTGCAAGGATCTATACTACACAAGTGATTAAAAGGCAATTCATTGGCTCGTGGCCACCTGCTGACACCATCCTTCCAGCAGACTCTGACAGCCTGCTGGAGAATTGCATTAGTTGTTGTTTGTCCCCATCTTTATTGGTGCCTCCCTGGGTTGTCTGTACCCCAACCCCACAGTTTTCTAGCTGGGCCTGATGTTTCTCTTTAGACATTTCTAGCAGACCATTTTCTCAGTTTATCCTACGTGGCTTAGCAATTCTCTCTAATGTCCTTTTTGTTTCATAGTTCTTTTCATTAATTTACTCAACGTGCATTGAATGGCAGGTGTGTTCAAGGCTCCATGCTAGAGGACTTATACAGTGGAAATGCAGTTGGTTAAGAGAGAGATATCAACAAATAGTTCTCAAAAAAGTAGTGCATGCTAATCTAGGAGGACAGGTGCCCGGACAGTGTTGGCCAACCCAGCTTTCTCCCTTGTCACTTACAGAATGCAGTGTCCTGGGATGAAGAGGAACTGTCCAGAACAACCCAAACTTTGCCCTTGTTCCTACTAGAACAGGATGTTCTGGAATCCTTGTGTTCGGTGAGCCCAGAAATGCTCAGGGTATAAAACCCATGGCAGAGTGATTGCAGGGTCTCCCAGCTGCAGAGTGACATGGAACACGGGCAGACAACTAGAAAGTTGTATTGAGCCTTGCTGGACCAAATCCTTGGTTTCCTTTTTTTTATTTTTTCTTTTTTTTCTGTTTATCTGTCAGTAACAAATCTGCTTTGACTAACTTGGTAAGCATGGATTCTGTCTCACTGGACTAGACCTACAAACCTTTGCAGTAATAAATGTCCCAAGTGGTAGAATGAAGGGTCAGAGGGAAGAACTATTCCATTATGCTCCTCCTTCGGTGAACACTGTTTTCCAACTTCCTTCAAGAGCTCCTTTTCCTTTTTGCCAGTACTCACTTTCCACTGTCTCTCTTCTTACTCACTAGGTAATGCATCTATTCATTTGGCTTTAACACCTAATTCCCAGCCCCTACCATTCTCCTTAACTCCCACCCGTATTTTCAACTATCTGTTAGATGTTGCTACTGAAAGTTTCTAGGTCTTCTCTTATGCAGTATGTCTAAAACCAAATTTATTTTTCTGGTACTTACAGATCCTCCTGTATTCCCAGACTCCAACAATGGCTATAAGCTAGAAACCTTAAGTAGTTTTGATACATCCTATGCCTGGACTCCTAAACCTAATGCTTTGCCAAATGTGGTTGTTTTTACCTTGGTTTTAAACTTTTTGTTTAAACTAATACCTTGGTTTTTAACTTATTGTTTAAACCAATACCTTGGTTTTACCCCTGAAACTCTTCATCTTATCCCCTTACTGAATTATCTGGTTTTTCTTTTTCAGAACCGTTATACCAACCTGTTAACTGGACTCCCAACCTCCATCTCTTTCTTCTCAAACTATCCTCCACTGATACTAGAGTGATCACTTTAATATATAAACTGATCATGTCACTTCCCTGTTTCAGAACTTCATTATTGCACAGAGTAAAGCCCAGATTTTTAGCATGCCAGAGAAGGCTTTCATAATCTGGTCTAATTGGTGATGCATAAATACCCACCCCCACCCCAACACACACACATACACACATACATGTTAACTCTTCCAAAAGCATCCTAGCTTCTTAGGGAGAAAAACTTGTCAAAGATTTGAAAATGAAGAAAAGTAATCACTAGCAGTGTCTTCCATGAAACGCTGGCCTTGTCTAGTAGGGCCTTCAGGGATGATCTGATTCTATAGGGTTGTATGCCTTTGATTGCCTAACTAGGCTATCTTACAGTTCTGTAGAAGTAGAGATTAAATTGTAGAAAATTGATAGTAATAAAAATATCTCTTCCCAAATGTTCACTCTCTCTGTCTTAGCTAGGACATCTATCTTCTCCTGCCCCTGGGACATAGGCATGCCTGGTTCTCTGGCCTTCAAACTCAGATCAGGGCTTACACTATTTACTTCCATGGTTCTTAGGTTTTGGGGCTCAGAATAAATTACACTGCCAGCTTTCCTGGCCTTCCAGCTTATAGACAACAGATTGTGGGAATTCTCAGGCCCATACTCACTCCTTAAATCTTCTGCTAAAGTCTTCTATTTGTCAAACCCAACCAGAAGCCAGAGGACAAGAGACCCCAAGTAGTGTGCTACGTAATGACATCCTGCCTGATGCACCATGAGGGGAAAAGCCAGCTGGTAAAGGCCACCCACAGAGATAAGCAGAGGAAAGCCCACAAAGCCTGGGCCCCTGATGACATCATCTGGTTGCTGCTTCATCGCATCATCCCAGAACCATGTTCTATAGCCTTCTCGTCAGTCCCAGTGCAATAGATGTCTACATATATAAATATGTAACATATATAGACAGATGTTTGCATATATATGTAATATATATGTTACACACATGTGAGTGTGTGTGTGTGCTTCACCACGTCACATGGTGAAAGCAGGAGCAAGCAAGAGAGAGTTGGGGAGAGAAGGTGCCACATTCTTTTAAATGACCAGATCTCATAAGAACTCCTTATTGCAAAGACAGCATCAAGCCATGAGGGATCCACCCCTTCATATATATATTTTTATATATAGGCCACCAGTGCCATACTCACCTTCCAGGGACCTGGGAATCGATTTGCTCCACCTGATGCAGCTGGCACCAACGTCCACACACATTATCCATGGGCCTAGGGACTGGCTCACCCCACTCACCACTGTCCACCACTGTGGACACTGAAAACAGGGGCCTGAGAACAGCCTTTTCTACCCATTGCTGCCACCATTGGTGCCTGAGGATCAGCCCACCTAATATTCCCATGACCAGAAAAGCTTCATCATAACCTTCACTGACGACTGCAGTGTAAGCCACTGAGGAACTCACAAATTTCACTAATGCTAATTATCACTGAAGAAATCACATGGAAATTACACTACTGCACATGTGCAAAATCAAAGCTGAAGCACCCTGGCTGACCAACACCACAGATAAATCTATAAGTAAAAAATCTTCCCTATGAAAGCCAATTTATAAAATTGGAAGAAGTGACTGTTAGGCCAGATGCACAGACATCAGTGTAAAGACACAAATGTTAAAAACTAAGAAAGCATGGCACATCCAAAGGAACACAATAATTCTCCAGTAACAGATCTCAAAGGAAAGTTAGGAAATGCCTGAAAAATAATACAAAATAATAATATTAAAGAAACTCAGTGAGATACAAGAGAACACAGATAAATAATACAAAGAAATCCAGAAAATAATTCATGATCTGAATGAGAAATTCAAAAAGATATAGATATTATTGAAAAGAAACAAACATCAATCTTAAAACAGAAGAAATCAATGAATGCAATAAAGACTACAACTGAGAGCATAAACAACAGACTAGCTCAAACAGTGGAAAGAATTTTTGAACTCAAAGACAGGTCTTCTGAAGTAATCTAGTCAGACCACCCCATAAAAAAAAAAAACAGGAAAGAAATAGAAGAAGAAAAGGAAATAATAAAAAAGAAAAAATGGACTGAAAAGGCTGCATGACATATAGGACGCCATAAAGTAACCAAATATTCAAATTCTGAGAGTTCCAGAAGGAGAAGATGGAGGCAACGACATAGCAAACCTATTTAACAAAATAATAGCTGAAAACTTACTGATATCATTTGGATGATTGTCCCCTCCAAATCTCATGTTGAAATGTAATCCTCAGTGTCAAAGGTGGGGCCTAGGAGGTATTTGCCTTATGGCTTGGTGATGTCTTTGTAATAGTGAGTTCCCACAAGACCTGGTCATTTAAAACGTGTGGTGCCTTCCTCACAGCTCTCCCTCTCCTGCTTCTGCTTTTGCCATGTGACATGCCTGCTCTCCCTTTGTATTCAGCTATGATTATAAGCTTCCTGAGACCTCCCTAGAAGCCAAGAAGACACCAGCACCATGCTTCTTGTAGTTTCTGCTGAACTGTGAGACAGTTAAAACTCTTCTCTTTATATATTACCCAGTCTCAGGTATTTCTTTTTTCTTTATATTTTTTCAGACAGGGTCTCACTTTGTCACCCAGGCTGGAGTACAGTGGCACAATCTCAGCTTACTGCAACCTCCACCTCCTGGGTTCAAGCAATTCTCGTGCCTCAGCATCTCCAGTAGCTGGGACTACAGGCGTGCACCACCACACCAAGCTAATTTTGGCATTTTATAATTCAGTTGCCTAGGATGGTCTCGAACTCCTCAGCTCGGGCAATCCACCCACTGTGGCCTCCCAAAGTGCTAGCATTACAGGTGTGAGCCACTGTTCCCGGCCTCAGGTATTTCTTTACAGCAATGCAAGGACAGCCTAACACAATGAGTGAGTTCTCGTGCTGAGTTCACACAAGATCTGATTGTTTAAAAGAGTGTAGCACCTCCCCCTCTCTCTCTTGCTCTCGTTTTTGCCTTGTGACATGCTGGTTCCCTTTTCACCTTCAGCCATGATTGTTAGCTTCCTGACGGCCTCATCAGAAGTAAATGCTGGCACTATGCTTTCTGTACAGTCTGCAGAACTATGAGCCAATTAAACCTCTTTTTGTTATAAATTTTACAGTCTCAGGTATTCCTTTATAGTAACAAAAGAATGGACTAACACTCTTTCCAAGTCTTGCAAGACAAGTAGACATTCAGATATGGAAGCTCAAAGATCACAAAATAGATTCAACCCAGAAAGTTCTTTTCAAGGCACATTATAGTCAAACTGTCAAAAGTCCAAGAGAAAGAAATAATTCAAAAGTCAGAAAGAGAACAGCATCAAGTCACATATAACAGAATCTCCATCAGGCTAACATCATATTTCTCAACAGAAACTGTATAGGCTAGTAAAAAATGTTATGCTATATTAAAAGAGCTAAAATAGCCTTTCCCAGAGAAGTAAAAACTGAGAAATTATCATCACTAGACTGATCCTACAAGAAATGCTTAAGGAGTCCTGTATCTAGAAGTGAAAGGATGATATCTACCATCATGAAAACACATGAAAGTATAAATCTCACTGGTACAGCAGATATACGAATGAGAAACAGAAAGGAATCAAACATTACCACTACAGTAAATCACCAGACTGCAATAGTAAGCAATAAGAGACAAAGAAAGGAATAAAGGATCTACAAAACAACCCCAAAACAATTAACAAAATGACAGAAATAAGTCCTTACCTATCAATGACGACTTTGAACATGAACAGATTAAATTTCCCACTTACAATTTGTAGACTGGCTGAACAGATTAAAAACATAACCCGAAGGGGAAGAGCAGGATGGCCGAATAGGAACAGCTGCAGTCTCCAACTCCCAGCGCGAAGGACACAGAAGACCGGTGATTTCTGCATTTTGAACTGAGGTACTGGG